>NC_090929.1:833228917-833556417 GCF_040938575.1 Ambystoma mexicanum
GCTCTCTACTCTTCTTTTTGGTTTTCAAGTTCTGTCCTACACTGGTTTTATTTCTATCTAAGTGATCGCTCTTTCTCAGTTTCCTGGTCTGGTAGAACCTCTCCTACCTACGCCCTCTGTCATGGCATCCCTCAAGACTCTGTGCCTGGCCCTCTTCTCTTGTCTCTTTACACCACCCCTCTATCCTTCCTTATCTCCTCTTTTGGGTTGTCATCCCACTTCTATGCGGATGACTCCCAAATGTAAGTTTCTTTTACCTCATTTACTGACTCACTCCACACTAGCATCTCAGCCTGTCTTCTTGCCATCAAATTGTGGAGGAATCAGCATTTTCTTTCTCTTAACGCCTCTAAAACTGAAATCCTTTTCTTCCCCTCTTCTGCTGTTCCCCAGATTGTTCCCCCTCCTTCTATTTCCTTTTCCCCTCCTTTCTGTGCTGAAAGGGCTTGAAGTAATCAATTCTGAAGCTAGTTTTTTTTAAATTTTCAATATAAAATTCGGTATGGTCTAGTGCAAGGGTTTGCAACCTGCAGCTTTCCCGCTGTTTTGGACTTTGATTCCCACCATTTCTCACCATTAACGGTACACGGATTACATATGACTCAGAAAACAAAAAATGGTTTAAAAAATGCTTTATTGTGCAGAAAACAACTGAAGTGGAAGCACAAGTGAAAACTAAGGCTGAATGTGTCTCATAGATGTGATGGGGCAAAGAAACAATAAGTGGAACGTTCACATCATCTTTGAGTCAATCTCTGAAAGAGTCTTTTCAAACTCAATAAAATGTTCATAGCAAATCAACAACCGGCCTTCTGGCAAAGGTCGAAGCACAAAAGACACTCACAGCTCTGGATCAGCTCTTCACTCCTGAGAGCTTGAGTATGTGAAGCAATGCCAGTTATTAATCCATTCTTTACCCCTATGTAGTAGGTGGTTGGTCAGGCCATCAACATTATAGACCCCCTCTAATGGCAGGATAGTGGTAATTTTGCTTTCTCCTGGCCCACATCCAGGATCAACTTTTGAGACGTATTTTTCTCCTGAACGCCCTATGGAGAGACCGGGCAGCAGTCATTTGCATCTCGACTGATGGGAAATTGTATTTAGTTTTCTATGGATGTCTTGCCATTCCTACCAGGTCTGTTTGTTTTGCTCCAAGTAAGCTTCTTTCTGCCTTAGGATTTCTCTTGTTGAGGCTCAAAGGCGTGGAAGCTTTGGCAGCACTAACTTCCAGCATGAGGGCAACCAGGATTTCCATCACACCAGCCCAATAAATATGGCCTGGCTCCAATGGCTTAACCTGGCACCATGTGCCACTTAATACCTACTAATGTGGCATCTCTCACTGTGAGACCTGGATGATATAGTTAGCCAAAGGAGCAGTCTGTTTGCCTTTTTCATAGATGAGCTTCCGCTGCCTCCTTTTCCTCCACAGGTTCACTCCCTGGGCTCTATCATACTTCCCTCCTGCTCTCCAATTATTTTCCACCTTTCTGTCCCACTGACGTTACTCTTTCCTGGTACTTCCTCTGCATTAATGCTTTTTGTGTCACCTCACCTCTCTGGTCCTTTCCCTACTTTCACAAAATATGTCTCTTTGAACTCTCCTTTTAACAATAGTTTTTCTTTAAGGTGTCCTCCTTCTCCTCACCCTTCTACTGACAATCTTCTCTCTACCATCTACTCCTGGTATTTTCCTGTTCTCTGAACAACCTTGCTCGCTTTTTCTCTCTATTCTTACTTCCTTGTATCTCTCCCCTTGCTCCATCCTCTGCCTCATTCCCTCATTCACTCCTCAGTCTTGTTCCTCTCCTACTCCCACAGTCTTCACTCTTTGTCCTGCTCACCTTCACCACCAACTGTCCACACTCACCTGCCTCTTCCTTGCTCATTATTACGCCTCCCAGGGTCATAATTAGGACTGCGATTGGACATTGCAGGCACCTGTGTGGGAACAAGTACCGGGACCTCAAATTAGCTGGGGCCCAATCAAGATATTGATTCCTCATGGGTGCATGTTAGACTTCTGGGCCACGTCTCTGAGGCCAACATGAGTGAAAAGGCGAAACGCAAACTTGAATTCCTGTGGGTTCACCCAGCGAGCTTCCTAACTCCAACATGGTACCACTGAGAACCACTGTGGGGGTGGTACTGCCCATGAGCACCGTGCTCCTCTGTTCTGACTGCCATTTTCTTTTTTCTCCCATGGGTAAGCTTCTCTGTTGAACTTGCGAAAAGCACAAACACAAAATAAACGTAATGTCCAAGGGGATACATCTCTAATACAATTCATACAATCATTTGGCACGGTCAATAAATGGCCCACCACCAACATATTTGAAATTGCCCAAACAAATATGCACCAAAATCTTCAAAATACAAAAATATGAAATCTTTAATCAATATACAGAGTCTAACAGTTTGTTTGTTTTTTGGCTATGTAGTTTCAGCACTACTGAGTAGTTTAGATTATAATGATCATAATAACGGAGTCAACGATATCATGAATTGAATTTTTAATTAGTTGAACTTTTTATCAGGAATAAAGTGCAGTGATGACAATTATAAGCAGTATTCTGCATGCAAAGACACAGATAGAGGCGAGTAATTCATTTTTGAATCATTTGTGGCCAGTAAATTGCATCTCACAAATGATTGCATAGTTTAATTAACCTTGGAGAAATGTCATTCCTGATTAAAAAAGATCATCGGATTAAAAATTCAATTAGTAGTATCGTTGACATTTTATTATGATTATTATTCTGTCAAAGTATAGCGGACATTATTCAGTATTGTTTTTAACTGTAGACCTCTTTATCATTCTTTAGATCAGACTGAAATTATAGTCTTGAGGAAGACGTTGTTCTATGAAGATAAGTCAAAATTAGCTTACAAAGACGTAGCTAAAAAAGCAAAAGAAATGTCGTGTCATGTAAATGAGTAGACCCCATGTCTTATTTATTTTTTGTGATTCTTTGCCTGGATCATTTCCTCTACATAGTTATTGGTTGTTTAACAAATTAATAAATACCATTCTTTGCATTTGTATTGTGTGTGTGGAAAATGTGTTTTTGTTACTAATGTATGTTTTACATTCATTGTAGTCATTACTGTTTTTTATTTATGTGGTTTTATTCTTTAAGCACTCCGCAAATGCACATTTTTACGTAACATTTCTAGTGACTATTTATTTTGTTCCATTGCCAATCGTTCTGAATGGAAACTTTTATAATCTGTATATCGCTTAAATATTTCATATTTATATATTTTGAGGATTTTGGTGTATATTTTGGGGCAAGGTCACCTGTGTTCGTGGTAGGCCATTTAGTGGCTGTTTAAAATGGTTATATGATTTGGATTAGAGATGTATCCTATTGGGCACTAGGTCTATTTTGTTTTAAGGATATTTCCCCCAGTGTCAGTTGGTTGAGCAGGGTCTTACCCCATTTTATCCATAACTTGTGAACTGCGTTAGCACTGCGCCTTGCATGAGTCAGTCTGTTCCCTTCCTCGCTTGCTCCCATTACTCAGGGCAGGTGAGCAATCGGCAAACATCCCTACCATGTGTTTCCTCACTGCAGCCACAGGAAGAGGCAGGATACCCTGGCAACCCACCATGTAACTCCTCTGGGTAGACATCACTGAGTGGGTAGTCGTCATTCCTGACCCCATGGGTTTCCTGTGCCCATCTGCCTGGTTTCATGTTAGTGATTACATCATACTGGTCAGCGCTAAAAATCAAATCTTGTATGTGTCCAGCCTCATGTGCTTCCCAGATCACTTATGTTTCAGTAAAAAACTCCACATGTCTTGGGAGGTCGGTATAGGAGAAGGAAGTAATCTGTCCTATTGACGCAGGATGGGGAAGATATTAGCAGGCACTCACAATGGGAAAGGCTGCAGCTTGGCAATTGTTATATTCATTTAAGCGGCGGATACCATTGCTAGTCGTCCTCCCTTACATTTTGATCTGCTTCAAAGTTTACTCTATATCCTGGTGGTGCCATATACTGTAACACAATTGAACAATCTTCACAGATCCATAATTCATTAATAAGCAGAATATATATATGTATACATATTGTAATTGATAGGAATTAAGGATCTCCATTATATGTTTGATTAACATGAATTATTGAGCACTTAGTAGCTGTGGACGGATTGCTGTTTCATATATATGAAGGTGCATGCTTTTTGGCAGCATAGGTTTGTTTGTTTTGTTTGTTTGTTTTATTATTTATAGTGCGCACCTGACCCAGAGGTATTCGGGCGCAAAGGCAAAAAGAGGGTTGTTAAGATTAAGTTACATAAATTACATGGAACACAGGAATAAGTACAGCTAAGGTTACAATGCTGTATGCATGAGCAACAACAACAGCAACATACAGGGCAGATAATAATAGGTATATACAGTAAGAGCCAAGAGTAAGTGAGAGGTGCATGCACATAGCAAAGAACAGTGGAGTCACATATATACAGTAAGTACTGCGGGAAGATTGCAGATAAGGTGAGGTCAGACGTCATGTTCCTTTAGCCAGTGAATAAGGCTAGATCTGAATTGTAGGTATGGTAAATCTTCCCTTAAGGCAGGGGGGAGGGAATTCCAATATTGTGCTGCTTTGACCGGGAAGCTGCTCCCTCCGATTTAGTAAGCTTAAATCTAGGTACTAGTAGTAGATTCGAGTTCGTTTTTCTTAGGGGCTGAGAGGCTGTTTGTCTAGAGAATCTGGCTGTGAGGTATTGTGGGGCTGCTTGGTTGAGACATTTGTGTGTCAAGGATGCAGTTTTGAGGAGGATTTTATCTTTCGTAGAGAGACAGTTAACGGATCTCCTGAGGTCAGAAATGTGGGCATTTTTGGGGAGACTTAAGGCGGCTCTCAAGGCATTATTTTGGAGAGTCTGAATTTTGGACGTAATATATTTGTTGCTGCCTATATACATAGGGCATTGCAATAATCCAGTTTGGATACGATTAGGGCTCTCGCAAGAGTAATGCAGTTGTTGGGTGTGAGGAAAGGCTTAGCTGCCCTGATCAGCTTGCAGGTGTAGGAGATAGCTGACGCCATAGCGTTTACTTGTTTACCAAAGGTAAGCGTAGAATCTATGTAGAAGCCAAGAGTTTTAACTACCTTGGCCATGGTAATGTTATTGTTATCGATTATGAGGGAGGCGTGGTTGGGACATAGTTTTTTAATGTTGGCTGGTGTGCCTAGAATGAGGAGTTCTGTTTTGTCATCATTCAGGCATAGACCATGAGAGGCCATCCATGCCTGGATGATGAGGATGATGAGGTAAACTCATCCTTGTCATAATCTCCCATCAACGGGATGAGGATCTGTGTATCATCGGCATAATTTGTGTAGGTGATACCTAGACCGTCTAGATCATCGGAAAGGGGCTTTGTGAAAATGTTGTACAGGGTAGGAGATAAGCAGGAGCCTTGTGGTACGCCGCATGATATGGGCGCAGGGTCCGCAGCTGCTAGAGGAGAGAAGACTCGCATTGTCCTTTTGTCAAGGAAGGACTGGATCCAGGCGACTGCCTCCTGAGAGAAGCAGGCTGCTGAGACCAGGTGGTTGCAGAGTATGGAGTGGTCTACCAAATCAAACGCAGCTGAGAGGTCAAGGAGTAGCAGGAGTGCGTCTTACCTTTGTCTCTCAATGTGTCTATTTGTGCCTGGAGGTCTATGAGTGCAGTCTCTGTGCCATGCTGAGGTCTGAAGCCAGATTGACGCAGTCCTAGGAGGTGGTTTTGTTCCAAGTGGTGCTGGATTTGTAGATATGCTACTTTATCCAAGGTTTTCAGTAGGAATGGCACAGTGGTTATATGGCGGTAGTTAGTAGGGATGGAAGGGTCAAGACTTTGTTTTTTATGGAGAGGGAGGACCCAGGAATGTTTTCGGTTACTGAGTATGGTGCCTGATGTGAATGAGGCGTTTATAAGTTTAGTGATGAATGGGGAGAGTTCACGGGCAGCGTCTTTTATGATTTCGGCTGGACATGAGTCACCATGACAGTTAGATGGTTTGAGGGTGAGGATAATTTTTTCAACTTCTTTGATGGAAACTTTGTGAAAGTGGAAGCTGGGAGTCAGAGGTGTAGGTGGGGTCTGAGTGGTCTGGAGTAGAGGTATGATGTTTGTGACAGTCTTGGGTGTAGTAACTTTGATAACAGTCTTAGTGGCACTAAGGGTATATTTTTTATTGTTGATCTTTGCCTAGAGAGTTGTTATGTTGTTGGCCAGGGCATTCTGTATGCTTGTGCACCAATTTTTGTCCTTAAGGCAAGAGTCGGGAGCTTGAATGGGAGATTCTACTTCTTTAAGGATGGCAAACAATTCTTTGGTGTTTGATTTGGCTTAGGAGATTAGGGAGTTATACGAGGTTTGTTTAGCTAAGATAATTTCTTTTTTGTAGAGGGTGGCTAGTTTGTTCAAGTTATTTTTGTTGAGGTCTGAGGGGTCTGATCTCCAGATTTTTTCACTTAGACGTTTCTCGTGTCTAATGGCTTTCAGATGGGGCAAGAACCAAATGTTTAAGTGTTGGCGCGGTTTGCTCTTTCTAACCTTCAGTGTTGCAATGACATCTAAGGATGCGAGCATCACTTTGTTGTTCATATCTACCATAGTGGATGGGTCAGTCTGCTCTGAGATAGCGTTCAGTATAGGAAGGATGAGGGGGATAAGATTTTACGGAGTGATATTTCTTTTGTTTCTGGTGGGAACAGCAGGTGCTACACAGCTAGTGTTCATGGGAGGTGTGGCTTCTAGCGAGAAGGATATTAGGTAGTGGTCGGACCAAAGCTGAGGCAATATAGAAGTTATAATGGTAGGGCAATTGTGTTCGGCCACCCAATCGACGGTTCTTCCTTTAATATGAGTGGGTTCAGTAATCTTTTGGGCAAATCCTAGTTCCTCAAGGGAGTTATTAATTTGTGAAGCGTTAGGGTCTAGTGGGTCACTAAATCCGAGGTTGAAGTCTCCTAGTTTGAGGCATTGTGATGAGTTTTTTAGGTTGTCGGAGTAAGTTCATAAGGTCTTCCTCAAAGGAACCTAAAGGGCCTGGTGGTCGGTATATCAAGTGGATGGTGATAGTTTGATTGTTGGAAATAGTGAGTTTAGCAGTGAGGGATTCACAGGAATTAGTAATATGGGATGTGGAAAGTCTTAGAGTTAGGTTATTCTTAACAATTATAGCAGGCCCCCGCCTCTGGAGGTGGTGCGGTCTGATCTTATAAGAGTATAGTTGTCCAGGGTGGCTAGCATGTTTGCAGGGCCTGCTACATGGTGAAGCCAGGATTCAGTAATGGCCAGGAGGTCAATGTTTTCATTATGGATTAAGTCTGCTGTATCTGTAGCGTGGGCTACCATGGAGTGGGCATTTATTAATGCACCTTTTATGCCAATTTTGGTGGGTTGGGCAGGTAAAGGGTGAACTTTGTGTTGGCAGTTAGAGGAGGAGGTGGGATCTCTGAAGATTTGACAGTTAAGTTGTAGTGGGTGTTGGCCATTGTTATCTTTATATGACGAGATATTGGGAGTAGGCTGTACATCCCTCGGGCAATTAATAGTGAGGTGGGCATTGGTTCGGGGATCATAGATTATTGGGATTCTAGCCCGAAGTTTATGGTTTCTCTGTAGGAGGCTACAAGGTGTGGTGGCCATGTCAGCAAACTTAGGAGATGCACTGGCATGTGGCAGTTGGTTCTGTGACTGGGTCATGGACAAGTCTTGGAGGGTAATCCAATGGAGGATGGTTCTGAGTAGAACAGTGTAGAGTAATGGCAGATGCATAATGTGTTCATATGAGTGACTTAAATGCTAAGAAGGTAAGACTAGGCAAGGCTAAGCATGATAATCAGAGTGAGCTATAGAAAACAGATACCAGGTACATGGGCGTTAACAATTTTTGCACAGTTATCTGGATTCGAATGTTCATAAATATCATAAATCACAGTAGGTTACACAATGTTAAATGAGTCTGGGGGCTATGTTTCACCTAGATTTGAAATTCCCAGAAACAGCATAAATCACAGTGGGTTACACAATGTGGGGGCTATGTTTCACCTAGATTTGAAATTCCCCAAAACAGCATAAATCACAGTGGGTTACACAATGTTAAATGAGTCTGGGGGCTATGTTTCACCTAGATTCGAAATTCCCAAAAACAGCATAAATCACAGTGGGTTACACAATGTTAAATGAGTCATGAGTCTGGGGGCTATGTTTCACCCTGATTCGAAATTCCCCTGGGGGCTATGTTTCACCTAGATTCGAAATTCCCCAAAACAGCATAAATCACAGTGGGTTACACAACCCTTTGTTAGACATGGAGAGCATGCTTGAGTGTGGAAGCTCTATGTTGCAGTTCTGCATGTTCCAAGTGGCATGCCTGATTGGATTGTTTGTTGAGGGTTGGACAGTTAGACAGTTGAGGGCTATAATATATAGCATAAGTCACCTCTGTTAGTGTACCCAGGAAGCATCGCTTTTCAATAGGCACGCGGGCAGGGGGTCTGGCCCTGGGCTCTGGCCAGCTCGGCACAGTCTCAGGACAGTTGCTGGCCTTGCCCTCAGGGCCTTTCCAGGAAGGGCCGGCTTGCGCCTTCTGGTGTCGGATAGGTGGAGAAGTAGGCAGCTGAAGCCAATCAGCAGAAGCCTGTCCTCGGATAAGGAAGCAGAGCAGAGGGGATGATGCACATGGCACGGGTGGCCATCTTGGAGTGGTTTTCATCTCGTGTGCGGCAATGGCGTCCTTTTGGCTGGGGCTCTGAGAGATGGTTGGGCATGTTGCGCATATGATAGAATAAATGCGCTTAATTTTGCTTTTGCATTAATATAAAAATAAAATGCAATAGGTTACCGCGCCTAACGCGCTAAGAATAACCAGTTGATTTATGCTATTTTCAATCAGTAGCTTAGTAGAGCGTACCTTTGTGCTGTCCAGCACTTCAGGGGCGGCTGCTGTGATCCACTGCTCCTGCAGTGGTCAGGAGCTCCTGCTCCTGCTCGGATGGGCTGCTAGTGTTAGTGCTAAGTGTACTGGTGATTATGATGTCAAGAAAGTTTAAGACTGTTTTGATTTCTCACGGCAGATAGAAGATTGCATTCCAAAGCTTCCTCAGGTCTACCAACGAGCAGGAAAAGTGATTATCTTGAGCCATTTTGGTGGACGCATTGGCATTGTTCATGGATCTGCCTTTGCCGTTGAGTAAGCACGCCACTGGCATGGACACTGAGAAGTCATTGCTTCATCTTGCTTATGTATCTCCCTCAAGCAAGGACAGTGTAAAAAGACTGATCCATTGCCAATCTGTAGTTTAAATCTGTATGCATGTACTAAAGTGCCACCGTTCATAATAGATAAAGGATTAATCGCCTAAAATCAATCAAAAGTATACAATTACAAGAAGATACAAAATGAGTTATTCATCAGGTGTGTGAACAAGTGCATCACCATGCCACTTTTCATTTCATATGCTGGGTCCCAAAAACTTCATCTGATTTTTGTATCTTCCACCGGAAAAGACAATGAAAAAAGACTGATCCATTGCGAATTGCTTGCACATACTAAAGTGCCGAAGTGCAAAACAAACAAAGAAATACTGGCCTAAATTTAATTAGAAGTATACAATTAAAAGAAGTTACAAATCAGTTATTGAACAGCTTCTGTTTGAGAGTGTGTCAGCGTACCACTTCTTGTTTCAGCGTGTGGGTCGACGTGTGCGTCTCGGTCTGTGTATGCTAGACCATTGTATTCTAGGGTGACCAGATTTTTTAAAAGTAAAAAAACGGGATACGGCAACTAACATAAAAGTAGGACTAACTCTTAAAAAGTGGCTGTCAAGGCATTACAATCTAGTAGCGGTTGGGGGAGAAGGAGGTTTTTAGTGCTACTAGTGGAATGAACACATATTATATAATTCATTTGTCACAAACTACCACTATCTCAATTCGTAAAATACAACATTTCTTCCGTGTGGGATTGTGCATTCCTCCCTGCCAGCTATGGAGAACTACTACCAAAAACCAGGACCACTGTATTTTCCAATGGAAAAATAATCTTGAGAAAGTGGGACCGAGCACCCAATTCCGGGACAGTCCCAGCAAAACCGGGACGTCTGGTCACCCTATTGTATTCTGTCATGCCGCAATAGTTAGGGGATTTTTTGTGCTCTAGGTTTACACACCCAATAAGGGCAACAGGGTCACACTAATAACAATTCTGAAACAGCACATTCATTTGAGTAAAAGCACAATTGGAGGGCTGGCGTTACTGTACAATCGTGGTAATTCGGACATAAGGGATAACCTGTTACCCCTCAGACCTAGGAACATGCCCGCTCAAGCTCCATCGTGGCCCGGCATGTCGGAGGAGCCATCTGTCCAGCAACCTTTCTCAGTCCCTCCAGCCCCCGGACTCACCTTTCTGACATTGACTGTTCTTGGCATAAGCCTTAGCATGCCAATGCCCTGGCAGCTGGGGATCGAATTGGGAGATGTAATCATACCCAAGACAAGCAGACTCACCCATACGCATCATGCCGCCACACCGTACACCCTACTTTAAGCCTCTCCCTCCTACCTCTTCACTGACTCTTGCCTCAGTGAGGATATTCTTTCACACATGATTCAAGCTGACACAATCACTACCACCACATCTCCCTGCTCCTAACCAGAATACCTGCGCAGTGTTGCATGTTCCTGCTTTGTTCAGCTTCCCCTTTTCTTTTTTCTAGCACCTTCCCAACTCTGGAACTGAGACATGGACATAGTGTGTAATTGTCTAGACAAGCCTCAGTGTCGTGACATTACGTAGGGCCATCTCTGGGCTCTTCCACCTGCATGGAGGGCTTCGGCCCTGCAAGGCCACACTCTCCAATGGGACCGGCCTCCACAGAATGACACCTTCTGGAAGATGTATTGGTGGTGTTGACGTCTTCAACCTCTTCTTGAAGTACTAATATGCACATAATTGTTGTCAGTCAGCACCTTATGCCTGGATGACTGAAGATCATTCATGCAGTATTAATGGCGCTCTGGGTGATGTGCAGGTCCAAGAAGACAGGACTCAGCACAGCAAGGGTTGGCATGAGGCCCTAGGGCCATTTACATCTGTGTACACCCTCAAGATTGCCATTAACGTTATTAGCAACCTGGCACCACACTCAGGTAGTTTACGGGTTAATGCTAGGAGGGCCCAGCACCACACTTGGGTAGATATTAGTGTCTGGTCTGCCAAAAAGACAATTATCATTGGTGAAAAGGCACGCTCAGACGTAGAGCGTTTTATAAAAGTGAAGTGAGGCCCAACTGAATATGTTCCCCACGATAGCGTGCAGCCTTTCTTACTTGTCTTTGTGACATATGTGGTGTCAGACAGTCAACCACATTATGTTACATCCCACAGAGCTGACGTGCATCAGCTGAAAGCATTCCAAGACCTCTATTGCCAGGGCCAGAGGAATTTAAAGGTACAGTACTTTTCTTAATTGTGCCACATTGAGTTTCATGGTAAGGAACTAGCGATCGTTTAGTCAGGAACAAAGGGAGCATTGTTCAAGCCCAAACTCCAAAAATGTTCACACCCAGTTATTCAGTCAGAGACAGATTTACATGAGTGGGGCCTACATCTACAAACCCTCTGTTAATTAACATAAAGCCGTCATCTTCCTCTCTTCCTATTTGCCATTGCTCCCCAAACGAGCGCTTAGATGTGTGCGGGTCAAAGGAGAATGTACACTAAGTGGCCAAATTGCTGAGTATACTCATTACTTGGACCACAACCCCCATAATCCTTCACCACTGACTATGCTGGGCAGGGATCATGGGAATTGAAGCCCAACACATCTGGAGGACCACATAATGGAAAACGAATCGGCCCATAGTGCAATAATGTGTTTGTGATTATGGTTTGTAATAAACCCTGCTTGCTCCATTGCATATTACACACGCGGCAACACTGGTGGTGCACAGTATCTTGGCTCAACTGGTCGCAGTGATGCAAACTCCAGATAATCTGGTCCCTGACGTATTCTTGTCGCATTTGGTTGCTTTGCCCTATCACACACAACCGGGACGTATTGGGATTTTTCTTTTTGTTGTTTTCTTCTCTTCACTTTGTCTTTTTCATTCATTATATAGACTGTGGATTCAGTTACACATTGTGTGGATGGTTTTTTGTTTGAAAATGTTTATTTCTTGTCAAATACCAGAATGTATGTTCCATACTATTCGATGTAAATTCACTGTGCACTTTAATGATCATGGTTTCTGTTTCTGAAAGTACCATTTTTTGTAAATGCTCCTTTGGGAGATAATGTCTATTTGCTAAACAATAACTGTACAATTAATAAATAGCCACTAAGCTATTACAGTAATTTTCTCTATATATTGTCTTTTGCTCCAAGGCAGCAACACTCGATGCTCCGGAGTAGCCTGAGATATCAAATTAATTAGATATCCAGAGTATTTGGGTTCAACATTTATTGTTTCATAGGCGTACTAGTCTTAAGCCTTTTGTTCGTAGAGCACCACACGGAAAAAACAGTGTGTGTAACAAGTTAAATATTTTTGATGGGATAAGGTCAGTTCCTTTTTTGTATAACAGCATTTTCGATGCCCTTAACTGTAGGGTATTTTGTGGGGATTTGGGGCCTGACGGTATTTTATTACCGCCAAAAAATAACTTAGCAATAATTACTCCTTGTATTCAGATTTGGCCATGTGCAACAATAATACAGTGGACATGCATTATTTCAGCACCTAGACATGCATATTTGGTATACGTGGTTGGTATGCGTGGTTGGTGAGCATTATTCCCTTGTTTTATTGGTGGCCCCAATGTCCAGAATCCCTTATCTTTGCTTAGATTTTTCGTGTAATCACTAGAGAGACCTCAGGCCTACATTTCAGGAATACCACATTTTCAGTGTTAGTGTTAGTGTTAGTGTGCCACCATGGGCAATCTCACTGACTTATTTACGACAGAGAGCTATATGCGGTAATTTTGTGGTAATTTCCACTACCTTATATACGGTAGGGAACTATGTCCAGAGAGTCTCTCCTCCCGTTGGCTCATGTACCTCCAACGAGCTATGCTACAGTCACTCACAACTGTTCATACTGAATCTGACATGCACACATCTGTCTTAAAATGACAATTGTATTGTTTAAAAATCTCCCCTCATCATCAGCACTGTTGTTGGTAAACAGAAGACGCACCACCTGTCTGCTTTCAAGTATTTTTCTGTATTATAAAAGTTGCATTTAAACACAATCTCACTCTTTACAGAAATAAATAAAACAGCACATTAACAGCTTTGTCTATGACACACTGCAAAGAGAGTGGCGGAGAACAGAACTCAAATTGCAACATTAGCATTTGATTAAGGCACGCACAGGAGTCTCCTTCCCTACACTGACTGCATATTTTCATACACACTCAGCTCCCACACTTCTGTAATTACCTTATCTCTTTAGTTGTTCTCTTTCTGAATGTGGCTCCCTTGAAGATTAACCCCAGTGAAAACGAACGCTTTTCGTTCTCAAACCGGGGTTATTATCTGGAATCCTCAGCTTTTGCAGATAGGAATGCCTCAGCCAGGGGAAAGGTCCTTCTTCCAGCTCTGCCAAATCTTGACTGCCCTTCTCTCTCCTCCAACTCCCCCCAGCAAAACTCTGATCACTCCCTCTAGCATGATACTTGCTATGATGCTGCTCCAATCAGAATCAATCATGCCATCTCCTCCTTCTCTACACAATGGCTCATTTTTATAGTAATACTTTGTAACCAACTGATTTCCTGTTCTTTCGAGCTCTTTTGCTTCCTGTAATTATGTGGACAGGGCAGCAGAGAGGAGAAAAAAAAATGGATGTGCGTTTAAAAGTTCACTTTCAGAATAGGCCTAATTCTGCAGTGGAGACACATTTTTATTAGTGGATTATGTTTCATTAGTCAGGTTAGTTATCAGTAATGTTAGTTATTATTTTCAAATGTGTCTCTCGCACCATAGGCATTCCAGGTGAAAAATAGTGTGAATTTTTGAATGTGCACGTGTGCTTTTAACTGTAAAAATAGATTTGCATCTTATATGTTAAAATCGTTTTTGACTGAATAGCCTGTCTTTTCTTGTTAATCTGGTAACACATATAGCAATGCACCATAGGCATTTGGTGCTGCATCAAAAAAAAATTGCTACCTGTGCAGTAGTGCTGTACTCTGTGCTGTAACACGCCAAATATCCTTACATACCCTCCTTTTGTTTTTAGAATTTGGCTACGATCCAAGCCAATTCCTAAAAACAAATTGTTCTTTCTTTTTTCTTTTAAAATGCATGTGTATTGGGATATCTTTCTCTTCTTGACGTAGTTAGTAAAATCAATAACATCTTCATTCTTACTGATAGCACAATCAACCATCCGCCCATGATTAGCACCAGGATAGCCAAACCCACTATTGAGCGTTCCCCCCAGGTTCCCCAATTAAATCTTTCCACTTCTATTATGCCCAGATTACTAACTGTAATATTGTTTTTCCTCAAATTCATTTTTATAACATGTCTTTCTTTGTGATTCAATAAATATTCCACATCCGGATCTATTGGAAAAGTATCCCTTTGAAAAAAATCGATATTTTCCACTTGGCTTTCCCAAACATCATTTGTTACATGAAACAATGTTAATCCCCCAATTGACACAATTGCATCCTTTGGAACCTGTAAATAAAAAACATTATATTTCACCTGTTTAACCACGTATGTTCCATGGTTTAAATGTACTACCGTCATGTTCTTTAAACAGGTGCTGACCAACCATTTACCTCTGACCATCTTAGCCTGTGCCATTTCTTCACTCCCCATATTACTAATAATCACTTCACATCCCTCTGATATACTTGGGTCAGCATTCAAACCACAAATAGCATCTGTGGCATCAGGAACAAACGGTTTACCTGGACACATATAATTTTGTTCTTTAAATGTTACACATGTTTCCAGGTTTGGTATTAAATAAACTTCAGGTTCCCATGACTGAAATGCCACCACTTCTGGAGTCTTAATCTTAATGAATTTGTCCTCTTGCCAAAATCCCACGTTGTGTACCCACTTCGTTTGATAAATAAGTTCAGGGGCTACATATGGGATGCA
Source organism: Ambystoma mexicanum (assembly GCF_040938575.1). Lineage (NCBI taxonomy): Eukaryota > Metazoa > Chordata > Amphibia > Caudata > Ambystomatidae > Ambystoma > Ambystoma mexicanum. The sequence continues at coordinate 833,244,064 of NC_090929.1, forward strand.
TAGCAAAAATCCAATCTTTAGTCTTTCCAAGTCCACATATAACGGCATTGCATTACCCATTTCGAATGCAATTTTTACCTGTATTATGTGAATTTCCCTCCTGGTCAATCTTTCTATCATTTGACGAATGATATCCTGTGAAACAAAATACAAGGGAATATGTCCTTGAATCAATTGTGAAACTGCAGTTTGAACTTCTCTCATATAATTCGTTAATAGTCTATCAACAGGACTCATTATGTTCAATATTTCATTTAAAGTTCTGTCATGCTTAAGTATTATTTTAGTCGCCCGTTGCATTACATCCGCTTGTTCATTTAGAATGATTGCAGTTTCATTTATGAATCTCACTTGTTCATCCAGTCCCCCTCTAATTCCATCTAATGTTTTTTGTATTATTTCTAGATCAATACTCAGTTGTTGTGCTTTAGTACTCAGTGTTCCTACCGAAATAGAATTGGCTGTTGATATTGTGGTACCTATTATCGCTCCAACTATAGACATTACCATTGATATCGCGATCATCACCGCACCTCTCTTTTCTCTCTTCTTCTTAATGTCTGCTGAATTCACGAATGTTTTTTCCAATTGCATTAATATATCTCTTATTGACTGCTTAGCGTCCTCTTTTCTTATTTCCAGCCACTCTTTAGTCTGTTCAATCTTAATTGCGGTATTGTTCAAGTGTTTTTCAATCAAAATCTCAGGATTTAACGGTATGTATATATTTTGGAAAATCATCCTTCTATCACTCATGATGAATCCTGGTGCCTCTTCCACCGCGATACCAGATGCTGGTCCAGGTTCAATGACAACCTGTGCTTCTGAATTCTTGAAGATCCCTCCAAATATCATCATCATTAACCATATCATCGGTATCATCTTCAATGCTGATCGCTTTGCAGCCTTGGTCTTCACCCCTCTTTGGGGCTTTCCCGGAATCCGTCCTCGTGGGCTCCAGGACTCCATCGTCTCTCCCGTGGGCTCTGATTCTGGAACCTCCGACCAAATAATGTTAATTGTCTAAATCAAAATAGAAAATAACAAATTAAGTACCTAGCGTAATACTAACTTCATCCTTTTGCCAAAAATAAAACATGCTTGGTAAAAATATTTCATTTTTTTTTTTCTGAAATTAAACACAAGTTAAAAGAAAACAAGCAGATATAAAACAGCATTCAATATTTAACACATTTTCTCTCTGCACACCAACCATGAGCTTCTATTATATGTGCATTTATTTATTTATTTATTTACTTATATTATATATTTTTACATATATTACAGTGTTTATGTACCATCATAACAATTAACTTTTTTAACTTCTTTGTCACTGCCTCCTGATTACACCCATTTATTTTTTCTTTTTGTGTTCAAGGGACTTTATCTGTTTCTACATGCTCAAGCTGCCTGATCTCATGTCTGGGATGGCATGGTTTGATTTGATTTACATGGACAAACTGCTCTATTGCTGTTTCACCTTCATTTTTCAAAATGTTATACACTACAGGAGAGACCTTATCTATAATTCGAAATGGCCCCTGCCAGGCTGCTAGAAATTTAGAATTTTTCTGTTTACTTTTTCCAAAATGAAACTTGTATACCTGATCCCCTACACTGTATTCCTTTACTGATGTCTTTTTATCATAATACGATTTTGCACTGTCAGCAGCTCTTTCCAGATTTCTCTGCACAAAAGCAAATGCATGTTGCAAATGCCTCCTCAGTTCATCAATATATTCATGAACTGTGGATGCACTCACAGGGGTTTGCTCATGTGTTCTGTATAGTAGGTGTTGTGGTAACACCATTTTCCTACCTGTTAAGACCTCATGGGGGCTAACACCTGTTGCTTTGGCAGTAGTCGACCTGATTGCCATCAAAACCAATGGTAAACGCAAATCCCAGCTGGAACCTCCCTCTGTCACAAATTTCTTTAAAATATCCACAACAGACCTATTGCTTCTTTCAACTGTACCTGAAGACGCCGCCCGATATGCGATATGTAGTTTCCTTTTCACACCTAGTATTTGCCATACCTTACTCATTAGAGTACTTGTGAAATGACTTCCTCTGTCTGACTCAATTCTTTGTGGCAACCCAAACCTTGAGAACACATGGTTCACCAGCAATGTGGCTGCTGTTTGCGCACTACAATCTGGAGCAGGAATGCACTCAATCCACTTCGACATGAAACATACCACACTCAAAATATAACGGTGTCCCCTGCTCGACCTTTTTGAAGGACCTACATGGTCTATTTGCAAATCTGACCATGGGAGAGTTAGGCCTCTTTTCATCAATGGTGCTCTATGCATTGGTGAAGCAGGTTTAAATTGGGCGCATACTAGACATCCTCTAGTATATAATTCCACATCTTGGGACATATGTGGCCAGTAAGCATAATCTTTTAGTATTTCTAATGTTTTTTGTGAACCTCTATGGCCTGCGGTTATGGCATCATGTGCATGGTGTAGCATTAGTCCTCTGAATGAAAGGGGTACTACCCACTGTATTTGCCCTGTTATGGACTCTCTAATCATGAGTCCATCCTGTAATCTAATTCGTGTTTTGTTCTTTAATAACACCCTCAACTCTTCTTTTCCCATACAATCATTTTCTGTTAAAGGATTTTGTTCGGGGTCTATCAAATGATTATAATAGATTCCCAAAATCTGATCATTCTTTTGTGCCTCAATCAAATCTTGGTCTGGCGTGTCATGACTCCACTGCACCACCGGTTGATCTACCTCCTTTGGTGCTTTAGAACGTGTGACTGCATCAATTTGTATTTCACCCATCAAATAATCAATAGGTAGCAATTCTCCCATCACAGCCCCAATCTTAGCCAGGTGGTCTGCCTTATCATTTCCCTCCTTATCCTCTCCTGGTGTTTTTAAATGCCCACAAATTTTTCTCCAGTATTATGTTAAATTAATTTCTGACACCAATTTGTCTATGGCTTGTATCATTTTTCCATGTTTAAGTGGCTTTTTGTTGTATGTAACCATGCCTCTTGCTTTCCAACCAGGCAAATACTCCACAAAGCTATTCCGTGCATAGTCAGAATCAGTCACCAGGACAATTTCACTGAACTTTTTATCAACTGCAGTAGCAATTGCTTTATAAATGGCTGCCAATTCCGCCACCTGACTGCTCCTATCTCCAATCCTCATCCCTATACTGGGAACGCCTTCACATATCAACCAGACATTTCCTATTCCTGCCACTAATTGTTTATTACTGTCATTTTCAATGTGAAAAGCACAACCATACACATATACAGTTGGCAAATCCTTGCATGTTTTTTCATCAAAAGCTTTGTGTGGTGATTGTTCAAATTCCTGTAAACTAGTTTCCACTTCCATTTCATTTGTTATTTGTTCAGCTGCACAGTCATGTAAGTCAGCTAACCCTTGAGCAATTGGGCTCTTTTTATTTTGTCCATATCTCACTTCTACGGGAAAACCTTGTAATGCCAGCATCCATGAAGTGATTCTGGATTGTGCTAGATTACCTGATCTAATTCTTTTACTCTCTAGAAATTGCAAAGGTTGATGATTTGTTTCAATAATTACCTTTTCTCCCTGAACAATGGGGCGTAAATGTTGTAGCGCCCACACAGTGGTTAATAGGGCCTTTTCACATTCATTAAATTTCATTTCAACTTGGGAAAATGCCTTACTTGCATATGCAATGGTTTTGTGATTCAAATCGTGTTTTTGTGATAACACTGCTGACATACAATGTTCAGAAAAACCTATTTCTATAAAGAAATCCCTGTCCTTTATGGGGTATGCTAAACATGGTGCCTTTACAAGACATTCCTTTAATTTAGCCACTGCATCAGACTGCCCTTTTTCCCATTTCCAGGGAGTATTCAGTTTAAGCAGTTTAGTCAATGGTTGAGTGATTTCTGCATAATTTTCAATGAACTTTCTGTTATAGCCTGTCATCCCTAATAAACTTTTTACTCCTTTCACATTTTTAGGATCTTTTAATCTTTGTATGGCCTCTATTTTCTTCCTTTGTGGATTTAGCCCATGTGCAGTCACTTCATGCCCTAGAAAGTTCACTTTTTTCTTGCACCATTGTGCTTTTTGCAAAGATACTTTGGCGCCTGCTTTCTGTAATTGGCCAAGTACATGTCTTATTTCATCAAAATGGCTTTTCAGGCTTTCATTTTTTATCAGGACATTGTCCACATAAACTATTGTTCCTCTTTCCGCTGCATCCGGCATGGCCTTTCTCAAAAATATGCCAAATTCACTCCCACTATTGATGTACCCGAACGGAGCTCTAAGCCAGGCATATTGAGTCCTGTCGAATGTAAAGGAAAATAAATGTTGTATCTCTTCTGCCAATGGCACGCACCAATATCCAGAGGTGAGATCTAATGTGGTAAATACATTTGAACCATGTATCTGAGCTAGGCCCTGATCAATGAATGGCAGTGGCCATCTAGATAGTGGTACTCTTTTATTCAACTCTCTCAAGTCTGCACACAGCCGCCATTGACCATTTGGCTTTAACACACCTAAAATAGGCGTATTGGATGTGCTATGAATGGGCCTGATTATTCCCCGTGATTCCAAATTTTTAATAATCTCAGCCAATGATTCTAAACATGCCAGCGGTAGTCTATACTGGCGTACAAACACTGGATTTCTGCTACAACCTTCTGGTAGTGTGGCCACATGTAAATCAGTTAAACCACAGTCATAAGCATCTTTTGCAAATACATCCTTAAACTCCATAAATATTTCCCTCAGGTTGTCCCTATCCTTATCGCTTTCGCATGCATCCGCTAAGGAGACCTGCTCTTCTACCATTTTGGAAAATTCTGGAAAATCTTCTGGTGAGGGAATCTCGGCGCTTTCCTCTAACTGTGTGGCGTGTCTTTTTGTAAAGCTGCCACTTTTAAATATTTTGGCATATCAGCTTCCACTTCAATGGGCTGATTTTCTGTTTCATTTTCATTTAAATTAAATATTATGTAATCCTCTTGATGGCAGCACACTGTCTCATTTGAATCATAAGGATACACAGAATGAATTTTAAATATTCCTTTGGGCTGAGAGTCCAGGTGTTCTGGCAACTCGCCCTTGGCATCTACATATTTTTCAGGAATATTCCCAATCACCATGTTATTTAAATCTGCCGTATAATGTGATTTTTTTATGGCCATTCCTAATGGGGAGTTTTCCTCTAAATGAATATCCTGACAACCTTTATTATTTACCATGATTTTTACAGATCCCTCACCAATGTCTACCAATGGAATGTATTCATAATACAGGCCTTGCTGTTTTATGGACTCATTCAGGCATACAAATGCATCAGAGCCTTTCATCTGCTGCCCATTTTTGCATTTTAGTGTTATTGAAAATTGTTTTGTAAATGCAGGAATAATAGTATCTTTCCTCATTTGTAATTCGATTGCATAAGGAACCAGTTGTGCACAATGATAAGCCCTTCTTTTGTCTTCAAATTCAGGTGCCGGACCACCTAGGCGTGACCATATTTTTTGATTAAGGAAATCTAACACCATACACATTCTGTGCATGATGTCATTGCCCATGTAAAATTCATTTTGTGCTCCACTCACTATCCATACATTATGGTAAATTGTTTTCTGCCCAATGCTAATTTTAAGCATGCATCTGCCTGCAATTCGGTTTTCAAGGTCTGGACTGTCCAACCCAGAAACATATTGGTTTTTAATCCTAAATTTCGGGATTTCTTCCCTCTCCATAATTTTTTGCAACAATTTCTCATTAATGAAGCTCCTTTCATGTCCAAGCGCTAAAGTGGCTTTTATTGTTTTAAAATAATCATTTATACCAACATGAACCCATGGTTGCTCATCTTCCATGTGTATTTCTGCCAGAGTGGTAATGTGTTTTTCTGAATCTGTTTTAGGAGCAATATTCTGTTTGCACGTTTTCTCTTTTAGATAAAAACATAATGTGTGCTAATCTATGGCAGTCTGCCAATCTTTCCTTGGGTCCAAGTATATTTGTACAGGTAGTTTTTCATTGCCGCTCTGTATTTTGTCTTGACACATTAATATGACAGTGACACTAGGTATGCAGCTATTCTGGAGATATACCTCCGCAGCATCATTTGTTTTGGCAACGGTGTGACATTCATTTATATTGCTGTTTTGTGATTTTAGTTTCTTAGGCCTCAATGGTTATTTGGTTAAGGACCACAGCACTCCATTCACCCCATCTATGAGAGGAGACAATCTTTTCAGGCAATCTGTCCCCATCAGAAATGGAATTTCACAAATAGATGTGATCAATACCTCTTGTTTCATTCTGTGCTTTCCTATTTTTATGTCAACCTCAGTTACACCTATGATGGGCACCTCCTCCCCATTAAAGTTATGCACTGGGCCTTGATTTTCCTTCACTGTGATCTGACTCTGTGGAGGCCTCCCTTCATTGATACTCTTTACCAGCTCGTTGGACATAATTGTGGCCTGTGCGCCAGTGTCAATCATAGCAAAGGTGTGGCATTTTTCTTCTACAGTGATGGGTGCATAATATCTGTCCTCAACTTCCTCTAATACACATAAGAAATGTGAATTCTTACTGATTTCAGGGCTCACCTTTCTCAGGTCTTTTTCACTTTTGGCTAAGCACATTGGTAAATGAAAAGACATTTTTCCCTCCTTTTTACCCATTTCTGTGCGAGAGATTTTATTCATTTCTCCATGTTCAGAGGTTTTTTGGAGTGTGGCCACTGTTCGCCCATCCATCTGGGTAACGTCAGAGACCACATTACAATCCTCCAACTGAACATGTGTAACAACATCATTCAGCAATTTGTCATTTTTTAATTCTGTGCATTTGTGATCATTTAGTGTGATACCAGCCCTTTCAGCCTCTTCAAAAATATGTGGCTCAAAGAATTCTTCAGGTGATTGACTTGTACCCTCCTTGTGAGTATTTCCTTTTTCTGTCTGTGTTTGGTCATTGTTTTGCTTGCCCAGGGAAGGAGCTATAGCATCCCCACTTACTCCCTGTTCACTGGTATTCCCCATGCATGAGTCATTTTTCTTAAATCTGTTCCTTTGTTCTTTTGGAATTCCTAATGTTTCTTTTTCATTTGTGCAAATCTTTACTGTTTTATTTAGCTCTAAGTTAAACCGTACCTCTTTTTTAGAAGTATTTGCACTTTCTGTCACAATTTCATTTACTGGTACTTTCATTTTTAATCCATTAGGCATCTCAGAGTCGTTATGCAAAATTATATCAGAGCAATCTGTCATTTTGGCACTGCAGTTATCATGAGTACTTAGTCACTTTTCGGAAGCCCCCTGGTCATTGCTATGGCCATCAGCCCCCTCTTTGGAAGGTTGTTTTTGCGCTGTATAGAGCTTTCCTATTTGCTCAGCTAACATTTTCACTTGGGCCTCAAGGCACTGGAACCTTTCCATCTCTCTAGGATCCTCTTTCTGTGGCCTAGGTCGATATTGGTTGTTTTCCCCCTGATTGGATCTATTCTGATACCTCTCAGGTGATTGATGTCGGTTGGGATGGTTTCTGAACTCTTGATTCATTTGTGGAGGGGAGCGGGTTGCACCCATCCTTTGATTATAGTCCCCTGGTGGGGAATCATTGTACTGGCGTGGACTGTAGTTCACGTTTTGCCTCATGTCCTGTCTCTCAGATTGTGTGTACTGGCCCCTATGATTTCCATTATCAGTAAATCGATCCACATATCGAGGCCTATCCTGATTACCATATATCATGGTGCTGGGATCAAATCTGCTCTGTGTCCCCAATGACTGGTAGGGACCATCATTTCTTTGATCTTGATTTTGTCTCTGGTTATTGTTCATACCTGCCATATCAGACCGGTATCCTACCCGGGGTCTGTCCCCTAAATACCTAGGGCTGATGTAGCTCTCTCTATTACTAGGATCATGTGATTGGAACATTGGTACAGGAAATGGCGATCTTTGTTGATTACCCCTTTGTTCAGGTGTCACATTATTTTTACCTTGGCTTTGAGCATACTCAAGGGACATTTTGTCTGACCTGATTTCCATTACTGTGGCTGAGGGTTCTTTAGATTTAGGTCTAGTATCTTTCATTTTATCACTTTCTCTACCCTGACAATAGAGTACCTCATATAGTTTTGTGCTTTGATGTACAATCCATTCAAGGGACTTGTCACGGTCAAATTCACGGACCAATTGGGATATGATGTCTTTCTGTAGCCCATAGAAGTATGCAGTTTTAAACTCATTGGAATTTGAGTCAAAAGATACATCAAAGCGAGAAAATGCTCTTTTTAAGTCTTGTAAAAATTGGCGAGGGGATATATTAGGTCCAGCAGTAATTGTGTACGCGACTTTCTTTGCCTCCTGCAATGACTGAAAAGGAGAAAAATGACGCCTAATTTCTTTTTCAAACTCCAGCCATGTCATATTCTGCTATTCATTTAATCCCCTTATGATGCTGGCCGTCGGGGCATCTAAAGTTAAATGAAAATATTGTCTGTACTGTTCCTTAGGTATCTGGAGTGCTTTAAAAATGTCATGCACCGCTTCTAAGTGATCCTCAATGCAGCATTCACCTCCCTTTTTAAATGGTTTGATCGGGGCTTTAATGGACTTCATTATTTTTATGGGGCTACTTGTTGCAATGCATGGAATTGCACTATTTTGTGATTCAATCCTGTTTTCAGGTGTATGAGATTGCTGGCTGCCCCCAATGGGAGTATCAAATCCCCCAAGGGCGCTGCAACCAAGTTCAGTCACCGGCCCAGTCACTGGAGCACTAGCTCTTTGGGCAGAGCTAGAATTCACCTCCACTCCATTGAATGTGGTACCCTGCCGCCTCTCCTGGGACCTGGGAATGCACATTTGCTGTTCTAAGTCCTTACACTTTTTAAGGAGTCTGGTTGCTTCATTTTGCAAATAATTATTTTCATCACTCATTTTATTAATCACCTCCTGCATTTCGCACATTTGCATTTCGCATTCATTGAACTCTTTATTTCTCTTGTCTCTTTCTTTGATCATTTTAATCATTTCTTGTTCTGCACTCTGGAGATCACCTTCTTTTTCACAATGTTCTTTTTGTAAAATCTGCATTTCTGAAACAACCTCATCTTTATCCTGCCTAATGTGATCCACTAAGGCTTTTAAGTGTGCCAATTCTTGCTCACTATCTTCAAATTGTTTCTTGCTTTTGGATAACTGAGTATCAAAGTCTCTGCATTTTAATTGCATGTCTTTTTGGCATACATCCAATTCTGCTCTCAACATTTCCTGATTTTTACTTGCCCCCTCTAATTCAGTCTTTAACCTGTTAATTAGCTGAGTATCATTCTCTTGCATTCGCAGGGACTTGTTTAAAATAAACCATATTTTGCCGCATAGCCGTATTAAACAGTCTTTCTCTGCACTTTTATCGGCTGCATTCAATAATCTTGTAAGGCAGACCTGAATTATGCTGCCTTCTGCAAAAATATTGTCTAGTTTTTCTTTCTGCACCTCACCCTGAATGCGGTTACTCCATTCTAACGTGCTATTCGAAGACCAATTCCCATGTGCAAATAACTTTGCCTATAAATATTGCACTAGATCTGAGAATGTGGTTTCCCTTTGTGACATTCTGAAATTCGTTTTTAGTGGCACACTGCTATTATAAAATGGGTTCCCTTTAATGTGTAAATGGCAGTGTGAGACACGCTTGCCACGCCCAGTAGGTACTCTATGATCACTTTCCCGGCCTGCAACGCACCATAAATATGTAGGGTATTTTGTGGGGATTTGGGGACTGACGGTATTTTATTACCGCCGAAAAATAACTTAGCAATAATTACTCCTTGTATTCAGATTTGGCCATGTGCAACAATAATACAGTGGACATGCATTATTTCAGCACCTAGACATGCATATTTAGTATACGTGGTTGGTATGCGTGGTTGGTATGCGTGGTTGGTGAGCATTATTCCCTTGTTTTATTGGTGGCCCCAATGTCCAGAATCCCTTATCTTTGCTTAGATTTTTCGTGTAATCACTAGAGAGACCTCAGGCCTACATTTCAGGAATACCACATTTTCAGTGTTAGTGTTAGTGTTAGTGTGCCACCATGGGCAATCTCACTGACTTATTTACGACAGAGAGCTATATGCGGTAATTTTTTGGTAATTTCCACTACCTTATATACGGTAGGGAACTATGTCCAGAGATTCTCTCCTCCCGTTGGCTCATGTACCTCCAACGAGCTATGCTACAGTCACTCACAACTGTTCATACTGAATCTGACATGCACACATCTGTCTTAAAATGACAATTGTATTGTTTAAAAATCTCCCCTCATCATCAGCACTGTATTGGTAAACAGAAGACGCACCACCTGTCTGCTTTCAAGTATTTTTCTGTATTAAGTTGCATTTAAACACAATCTCACTCTTTACAGAAATAAATAAAACAGCACATTAACAGCTTTGTCTATGACACACTGCAAAGAGAGTGGCGGAGAACAGAACTCAAATTGCAACATTAGCATTTGATTAAGGCACGCACAGGAGTCTCCTTCCCTACACTGACTGCATATTTTCATACACACTCAGCTCCCACACTTCTGTAATTACCTTATCTCTTTAGTTGTTCTCTTTCTGAATGTGGCTCCCTTGAAGATTAACCCCAGTGAAAACGAACGCTTTTCGTTCTCAAACCGGGGTTATTATCTGGAATCCTCAGCTTTTGCAGATAGGAATGCCTCAGCCAGGGGAAAGGTCCTTCTTCCAGCTCTGCCAAATCTTGACTGCCCTTCTCTCTCCTCCAACTCCCCCCAGCAAAACTCTGATCACTCCCTCTAGCATGATACTTGCTATGACGCTGCTCCAATCAGAATCAATCATGCCATCTCCTCCTTCTCTACACAATGGCTCATTTTTATAGTAATACTTTGTAACCAACTGATTTCCTGTTCTTTCGAGCTCTTTTGCTTCCTGTAATTATGTGGACAGGGCAGCAGAGAGGAGAAAAAAAAATGGATGTGCGTTTAAAAGTTCACTTTCAGAATAGGCCTAATTCTGCAGTGGAGACACATTTTTATTAGTGGATTATGTTTCATTAGTCAGGTTAGTTATCAGTAATGTTAGTTATTATTTTCAAATGTGTCTCTCGCACCATAGGCATTCCAGGTGAAAAATAGTGTGCATTTTTGAATGTGCACGTGTGCTTTTAACTGTAAAAATAGATTTGCATCTTATATGTTAAAATCGTTTTTGACTGAATAGCCTGTCTTTTCTTGTTAATCTGGTAACACATATAGCAATGCACCATAGGCATTTGGTGCTGCATCAAAAAAAAAATTGCTACCTGTGCAGTAGTGTTGTACTCTGTGCTGTAACACGCCAAATATCCTTACATAACCTGACCTTCCCAATACATAGGGCTTTCCCTCCAGTTTACTTGTTCAAGATACAGTTCTTACTGTTCTAGGGTATGTGTTGTATTTTATAGAATTATCTATTTGTCATTTACATTTGTCCCTTTTGAGGTTAGACAGGGAGACGCTCCCTTTCACGCTCCTGTCGTCCTCACACACATAAAACAGCTGGCATTTACCTTTTTTCCTGTCCAGGACCCTCTTTCCTGCTACCACTAATACAAGATGAATCAGACACTCAGCTTCAACGAAGATCAAATAAAAGAAATTGTGGGGGGACCCACACTTTTTAACATGCAGGGCATGAACCTTAAAGCAACAGCATCTAGCGATGACCTACTTAAATTAAAGAGAAAATGTTTTCGAACCGAATTGCACGGTCATCTTCTGAGGGAGTACCTTAGGGCTAACATGGTTCCCTTAGGTTTGATCGTGCGGAATGAACCGGCATTATTCCTTGATGATCCCGAATATATGCTCGGGTTCAGCCAGATCGCTACTAAGTGCAGCAGAGACATGATGGTGCTGACCATCACAGCGGCACAGAGGGTGCATTTGAGAATCAAGAAAGATCTTGAGAAGGAAGAAGAGGATTTCTTGAAAAATACGGACCTGGACAATGCCAGGGAGAAGCTCAAGGAAATCGATAAAAATATGGACCAATTCATGGCGGATGCTCTAGAGAAAAAGCACAAGAAACTAGCAAAGGACATCAGTAGCTTCAAGATCGAGACAGTCTATCCATACCTTGCCCCTGAATATAAGGAAAACAAGGAAAAGGAGAGGACACAAAACATTGGCTCAGCCAATATGCGCAAGAAGAGAGGTGTTTCATTTTCAGACACCTCCAGCTCTGATTCTGATAAAAGCAATCAACCTCCAGCTCATGGTAATTTTCCATATCCTGGACCATACCCGATGCAACCGCCTTTTTTAGGGTATGGGGGCCCCAGAGGTGGACACTGGGGCCCCCCTCCGCCCCCAATGCCCCCCTTTGGGTTCCCCAACTGGAGACAACCGAGGGGGAGGAAGAGATCACAACGGAGGTACTAGAACCTGTTTGCAATGCGATCCCTATATTTAACATCTGTGGGGTGAATCTGACAAAGGGAGAAATTAACGTCCTTTCTAAAGGACTCTCTTTTGTCCCTACTAATCCAACAAATTGGTACAACATGGATTGCGAACTAAGAAATTTCTTTCGAAAAATTCGCCTCAAATCCTTTTTCCAAGACACAGGTGATTCTGAACAAGAATCAGACACCGGTTTCCGTCCAAAATCCACATTTTGTCCTACTGAAGCTGAAGTGGCCCCGGCCATCATCACATTTGAGAAATGTGTATTACAAGAGGTCCAGAAAATATGAGCCAAGACATCTGTACACCGACACAATCTGTCGAATGAGGAACGACAAGCCCTCAAGAACTTGGCAGCCAACACGGGGATTGTGATAAAATCAGCTGACAAGGGCGGGGGAATTGTGATACAGAGCAAAGACCAATATTTGACCATGGTTAACTCCCTCCTGGATGATGACACTAATTACAGGAAACTCAGGAAAGATCCAACATTGGAAATCAAACATCTTATACAGGAGGCCACCACGTTTGCCCTGAAACACCAATGGATTACCAAAAAGGAAGAAGAATTTTTGAACACCTCAGAAGGACGCATCCCTGCCTTCTATGGTTTACCCAAGATACATAAAGATGCACAGAATCCACCGGGCCGACTGATTGTATCTGGATGCCGCTCGATTCTTGAACCCCTGTGCAAATTCATAGATTTCTTCTTGAAACCACTCAGCCAGAAGACACCTACGTATTTAAGGGACACAATGGCTACCATTGAATGCTTTGAAGGCCAACTACATAACCCAATGAGCAGCCGCATTGCTACAATGGACATTACATCACTATACACGGGTATCCCGCAGGCTGAGGCAATTGAATGCATGCGAGCACATCTGACCCACCACATGACACAAAGAAGGATTCCGACAAATTTCATAATTGAACTTTTAGAATTAGCCCTGACCAAGAATTTTTTCTGTTTCAACGAACGCTTCTACTTGCAAATTAGCGGCATGGCCATGGGGGCTACTTTTGCCCCGAGCCTTGCCATCATTTTTATGGCAGAGCTCGAAAGAAGTTTTGTACTGGATACTGAAAACCCATTTCTCAACAACATCAGCCACTGGAAAAGATACATAGATGATATAATTTTCTTGTGGGAAGGCAATTTGGATTCTCTTCTTAACTTTCAACAGTGGCTCAATTCGTGTCACCCGTCTATATCATTTTCTCTTGAATCCAGTCCAACCAATATCAACTTCTTGGACCTACAAATCAGCGAGAAGGAAGGTTTGCTGTCTTGTTCACTATACAAGAAACAGACAGATAGAAATTCATTATTGCATTACACCGGTTCACACCCACGCAATCTGAGGGACAACTTACCATATGGGCAATTCCTCCGCTTGAGGAGGAACTGCACAGACAAAAACGACTTTCGCCAGCATGGATCTGAACTTAAGGAACGCCTTTTAGACCGAGGGTATCCCAGTAAACTAGTGAAGAACAACTACAAGAGAGCCTTGAATACCTCTCGGGAGGTCCTACTACAACCTACACCCAGATCAGAGGAAGAAGTCAAGATGACTTGTGTCACCACCTTCTGCCAGGCAACCACACAAATAAAACAGGCCATCAGAAAATTCTGGCCGTTAGTCCAATTAAATCTGGAACACGAACCATTCCCCTGAATGGCTTTGAAACGCTCCGAAAATCTCAAAGAACACCTCACTAAGGCAAGATTTACCAGCGCTACCTCACGAAACACACTCTGGAATCTACGGAATCTAACTGGGCACTACCCGTGTGGCAATTGCTCCATATGCAGGTTCACCATCAAACTTAAAAGTTTCGCTATCGCAGGGAAACAGTGGGTGTTCCTTCACATTTCGAACTGTAAAAGCCAGAACGTGATATACCTTATCGAATGCCCATGTGGACTTAAATATGTGGGCCAAACAAGCCGACCAGTGCACAAAAGAATAGTGGAACACCGCTCACGGATCAGATGTAGAACTCACACATCCCCATTAGTTGGACATTATGTGGAATACCAACATAGTCATGATGACATGAAATGGTGGGTGGTGGATATGGTCCAAGGCAACACCAACACTGCTAATACACTTAACCACAAGGAAGCCTGGTGGGTTTTCAAACTCAATACCGTGAAACACGGACTAAATGAGGCCAATGTTGTCTAGTTTTGACATACAATGTTGATTTTGCCTGTTTGAATTCTCTTTGACAAAACATACAGGGTGTGGGTGTATGGGGCTTGGGCCTTTTGTGAGGCCACTCCACTACATGCCTGACCCACACCACTCCCTGACTCCTCTCCTCTCTCTGATTTGGATTGGTTCTTAACGTACCCCTATGCTGCTGTTGCCATGTGTCTCCCACCTTTTGTTCACTGTTACTTATTGTATGATTGAATTCATCAACATGTGTACCAACTGTGATCTGACAATGTGAGACTCCTTTGCAATCTCTAACTTGCATTACAATGTTGATTACATCTGACACAAACCATGTTAAACTACTAGAAGCGTTTTAATTCATGATGTTTGTATTTTTAGAAAGTGGATTTTCCACTACATTGCTGTGCTGTTTGTACACACTCAGCCCCCTGACAAGTTTTTCAAATTGGGCACTCACCAGCTTCATGCACCCAGCTGAGTGCACATCTTCTTCCTGTCCTCGGCGATCCCCCTTGGCTTCATACTGGAGCTACCTCCTGCTCTACTGGCCAATTCGTGCCAGCCCTTTTAGATCCCTCCCCCTCTCTTTCTCTCCCCCCCTACCGCCACTTCTTTTCGGGCTCGACTCGTATGACACTATGGGCGCTGCCTCCTGGGACGCATGCGCTCGACTAGGACACTACGTTCCTATGCCATGCGCATGCGCCCGCTTACTCGGTACAGGAGCCCGCCCCTGTGCTCATGCCCTCCCAGGATCAGTGTTTCTGTTTCCGCACATGTGCGGTGCCCGCTCTTACGGGACCAGTGTCTTCACACCCGCGCATGCACAATCTCCTCTTACATTCAAGCGAATCACGCACGCTCTAGCATTTTAGCAGTGTCTCTCACTGTGCACTGCTCACTTGCGACACGGGATGCGGACCGGCACGCATCTTCGAAATCTCTTCACAGCGACGGCTTCATTCTACACGCCGTTTGGAGACGGGTAGGCACCTTAACCCTGGGGCTCCAGCACTCTCCTCTTTAATGGGGTTACTCTGCTTCCTCCATACTGAGTCACTATGCCCCTCTTATCCTTAATCAACCATAGCCCCTGGGACCACAGCCCTTTTCCCCTCCATGGCACGCAGATTGGACTGCAACCCTTATTCTCCTCACTGCATGCCCCATGCCACATCTTTTCACGATGTATGGCTTCTGCATGACACACTCTGTGTACTTCAACCGGTCGGGCACCGTCCCTGCCATGTGTTTTTTATCTATGCGATTTGGGGAGCTCACTCTTCGGAGTTGCCCTGCATGTTATTTTCTAATCACCCATCTGGGCACGGCATCCTTCATTCGCCGTCTTGGGCATGGGAATGTATTTTCATTTTTTGTGATGGGCACCTCTTTCTGCCATCTGAATCCTTCGGTCCACACATCGTTTGAGCCACTACTTGCTCCAGTTTTCTTCCCAATCATGTTGGCATTCATATAGTAATCATTAGCAGCCCCATATTCACATCAATATTTTGGTCTGCTCCTGTTGTAGGATCTCCAGCCACACTCTGATTTCTTCTCTGGAATGATCCACTTACCTGCAAGCTCCACATCAACTGCACACCCATCCCTGGGTTTGACTGATTGATGCGCACGCCGGCTCCTGACATGACTTACAGCGTGTCTCTAGTAAGTGATGCCTTTCTGCTACCTCTCGGTGCTACATGTTCTTTGACCTGCACTGATGCAGCATAGAGATGTTTCTGTTCTTTCTGATCCGTTTCTCTCCTGTTTCTTGTATCCCCTTGATAGGCCTTCCAGTTTTGACGCATCGGGTCTCTAACTCACCCTCTGCTTGACTGGCTCCGGGCCCCCACGGAGGAACCTGCTTCTTGCAACCACGGTTCCACACAGTACCTGTGCTAATTCTGCACGGGCCCTCTCCTTGGTCACCTTGATCATTGGAGCTTCTTTTCTACAACCCCTCTCTTCTCTGTTCAGGTGGGTAGTGCCAGCCTACAGGTGCCAAATGTTCTCTCCTTTTGGCAACCTTTCCAGCTTCATGTCTCCTTCCTTTTTTAGAACCCTCCCCTTTTTAATACTAGTGCTTCACGTGTTCTACCATTGTTATGCATGTACAGATTGGTGGGATGCTGGGGGTGATTTGTTCTTACCCTCTTCTTCTTCCCCCCTTCTGATTCCTTTTCTTTGCTCTGTTTTCCCACGTAGAGCGACATCCGCAGGTCCAGATGAAGGCAGCCTTCACTGCCCGCCGAAACGTCTTATTGGACACGTAATTTCTATACGGCCCATTTTTCAAAATCAGCAGGAATATAACCACCGACGTTGACCTAGGATTGGTCTCTTGATAAACTCCCACCAGCTGATCCTCCAAGTCACCAGGAGGACCTGACCTCTGGCATTGGTTTGGAACCACACATGCCCTGGGCTCCAAACCCTAGGACTTGACATTTGGTTCTTTGGCCGTGGCCACTAATACATCAGACTCTGGTGGGGGTCGCATTTGGTTGCTTTGCCCTATCACACACAACCAGGACGTGTTGGGATTTTACTTTTTGTTGTTTTCTTCTCTTCACTTTGTCTTTTTAATTCATTATGATATGATATGATATGATATGGCATTTGTATATAGACTGTGGATTCAGGTACACATTGTGTGAATGGTTTTTTGTTTGAAAATGTTTATTTCTTGTCAAATACCAGAATGTATGTTCCATACTATTCCATGTAAATTCACTGTGCACTTTAATGATCATGGTTTCTGTTTCTGAAAGTACCATTTTTTGTAAATGCTCCTTTGGGAGATCATGTCTATTTGCTAAACAATAACTGTACAATTAATAAATAGCCACTAAGCTATTACAGTAATTTTCTCTATATATTGTCTTTTGCTCCAAAGCAGCAACACTCGATGCTCCGGAGTAGCCTGAGATATCAAATTAATTAGATATCCAGAGTATTTGGGTTCAACATTTATTGTTTCATAGGCGTACTAGTCTTAAGCCTTTTGTTCGTAGAGCACCACACGGAAAAAACAGTGTGTGTAACAAGTTAAATATTTTTGATGGGATAAAGACAGTTCCTTGTTTGTATAACAGCATTTTCGATGCCCTTAACCTGACCTTCCCAATACATAGGGCTTTCCCTCCAGTTTACGTATTCTTGTCACCAGCAGTACTGCTAATGGTAAAGACGGGTACATATGGTAACAGAAATGGTCAGGCTAGGGAGAAGAACTGAGCGTTGTGGCTGGGATAGAACAGATTTGTTTTGCTTTATTTTGAAAGTGCTCATACACAGAGGTGTTTATCAGTAGTTCATAGAGACAACAGGGGGAATACATCCCCTTTCGAGGGAATGACAGACACAAAACATGCTTGGCCTACAAGACTATCTAAGCGAGATTATATGTTAAGATTTGTTTTAAAACGTTTTTTAATAATGTTTTATAGCTTCAAAATATTTGTGTGTAATAGGTAATTATCACATAAAAAGGGCTTAATTTGTGAACCGTAGACATGTGCGATGGTTCAGTGTTCCATGCTTCTTCCTGATTGCTCAGGTTCCTAAAGACCGGAGACACCCATCTGATGGACACATCATGTCATATACATGTCAAGTCTTTTTGTCTGATGGCACTTTCCCTAGCTGGAGATCACAGCGGGTGCTTAGACTTCAATGGCAAGTCCCGAGTTGGAACAAAACGCGATTTCGCTCAAATGTCATCTCGGGGTCCGCACATGTCAAACATTGCTGCTTTCGATACCTGGGCTCTGTCGTGATCCCGGAAAAATACGATAGCCTGCTAAATAGCAAAACGAGAAAATGCGTTGTTGTTTCCTTTCCCCTGGGGCCTGATGAATGTAAGAAACAGATAGAACAGGAAAAGGTCAGTGACCCTTGCACTGTGACCTTTTCCTACGGGGCACGTCACCATCTGCCTCTCTCAATCCACCTGCGGGAATATGAAAGCCCTGTGTGTCTCCCGCCATTAGCTGAATGTCCCCGTTGTCACATTTTCCCACATAATGCTTTCTCATGCTTGCCTTTCGACCTTCGCCCCCGTCATCTGGAAGCTACAGAAATCTTTTGGTGATTGGCAAGGAGTTTGCATCATCTCCAACATCAGGGGTTGTGTGTACAATAAGGTGTGTGGAGTCTGATTCGGAATAAGTTATAGAAACCAGTATTTAATGTGAATGTGTTCTTGTGACAATATAAAACAGGATACCTTGGAGGTATTTACCTGACACTTATTCACAATAGCCCAGACTCAAAAAGTAATTGGATCATGTTCTAAAGACAGTATTAGAACCACAGTCTGCCAGGTTCTGAAGTCATGGATTCAGGGCCTATTTCTGTTGCCAGTTCTTTGATAGAAAACGGACATCAAGAGGCGTAACAACACTTTCATCATTTCCACCTTATTTTAATTCACTTTAATTTGTATTCAGCGCTGGCCCTACTCACAGGGTCTCGAGCGCCTTACAAGGTTCAAAAAGTGCAAAGGTGTGAAATGAAAAAGAGGTTTTGTCAAAAAGACAGTACTTTTGAATATCTTTTGTTCAGAATGTAGTTGCTTGCAGGAATCTCGCATTACAGTTTAGCAATGCAATTCGTTAATGAAGCATTCATACTATAATGCTCTGACGCTATTTTGCTCACACGCTGCAAAATTACTGCAACGGGTTGGTGGTGATAAAAAAAACAAAAATATGATTGCAATGATTAGTGCATTCTATCCCTCTGCTGTATGTTGCAATGGTGCAAACACTTCGCTCTGGCTGTATGGTACAGGACCGCCATATTACTATTGACATTTATATAACATGATTTTAAAAGCTGCATATCAGCACCATTTTTTGTATTTATCTAACATGTGGTATAATAACAAAAACTGGCATCAATACTCTCTGAAAACAAGAACTCTGACAAATTACACATTAAGAACACACCCTTTGCAACACTGCGTCGTATGGAGTCCTTCATGGGGGCATCAAAATTCTGAGGTAACAGAGATATCATGCACTGGCATAATACTTTATGTACGTTTAAAATCTCAACCCTACGCTGTGATCAGAATTGGGGGCCACAGTCACCACATCACACCCCATTAAATTTAAATGGGCCTCATTACGAATTTGGCAGTACATCAGGGGTAAAACCTTTGATTTACCCCGATAATCATTCACTGTTACCGCCAATACTCATTTTAAGTCCATAAGACTCTGTGAGCATTTTTGGTGATTTCCCGCAAACAGTAATTCTGCACGTTATATTGCCGATTTGTGAATCCTCCACTTTACCTCTGCACTTGGAAATTGAGTGGTGTGGTGAAAGTGTACATAATTCTTTTACCACCAAAAAGAGTGGTGGTAACGGAATTACTGACACTTTTTCACCAAACCGCCAAACTCGTAATGAAGCCCTTTGTAATTCTGAGTCGGCTGATGTCTTTTTACCTCCCGCTCTTTTTGAAGTGGGGCAGATGTCGTAGAGGTGTTAAAATCCAGCTCAATTATGCAAAGAGCTCAGTGACTTGTCCAGAAACCACACTGGTCTGGTATTGCAATCCTAATGTTGCTTCATTTCCTTTGAACAGCACAACTAAGTAATTTGTGACTGTCGTGGTACAACCATTAACTTGACTAAATGCTAAACAGGATGTACCCTTAAAACAAATCAAAGGCTGACTCCCCATTTAGCAAGAGAGCATATGCTGTAATTCGATGCAAAGTGTTCCTCTTTTTAAGAAAGAGTCTTTCGATAGTACACCTATTTATTGAGGGCCATCTCATCCCTAGTAATTCTGAGTACATTTTGAAGCTATCTTTTAACGAAAAATACATAAACAACAGGTATTCCAATAACGGTGTAAGTTTTAATGGAGTCTCAGGAATTGCCATAGTTGGGAATCCACATCACTGGGAAGCTAATGAATTTCATGGCGTTCAAAATTAATGGAAATCTAGAGGAGATGAGGGTGAGCATCGCACGGTGCTTTGGCCTGCTGAACCTTTCGCCCTGGACGGTGAAGATTAACTTGTTGCCAAAAAAAGGGACATCCTTCAAAATATCCGCGCACCCTTCCCCACAGCAGTTTATAGAGAAGTGGAAAAACTCTTCACGGAATTCCCAGGGCATTGCGAAAAAAAGGGCAACGTTTCACTGGAAAAGCGGAAGGATACCTTCTGCAAAAGGAGTTTGGCCTGCCAGACACCTGCAGCTGTCCCCAAGTGCACCTCTGGCTGTATGGGAGCCTAGGAGACTGTCCGAGATGGGTAAAGGTCGCGCAGTGCTCACCGCTTCCTAACACACTGTTAGTCTCCTTAATTTAACGGATTACAAAGCCCTTCTGAAGGGCGCCTATGTAATGAAGGACACGACATCGTTGGTCATTCTCAGTACGTCAACAAACTCCCTGTTGAAGAAAAAAAAAGTAAACTCAACTCTCATCTTGGTGTTAAAAGCATGTAGAAAATCACTTTGAAAGATTGCTGTCACTAAACCGAAATTCTAGAGCCCACCAAGCCCCGCTGAAGTGGAATCCGATGAGAAACACGAAATGGCAGCCATATTTTGCACAAAAGACATGTTCACGGGGAGAACTTACAGATTGCATAGGTCGCATGCATTTGTTGAGGACTACGGATAACCATGTTTGGACTGAATTAGCCAGGCACACAGTAGTACTTGTGTATGCAGATTGGCCATAAAATGCGAGCAACACAGTCGCACTTAAGATAACTCATAAATAAATACTTCACTACTGGCATAGGGCATGTAGGCTTGTGCTAGGTGTGTTGCCACTCTTTGCCCTACTTGGCAACATGGCCTCATTTGACACTTCTTTTTTAGTGTGAAATTGCCCTTTTCTCCTGGTGGCCTCTTAGGCAACCGCTTAGTGTTGCATATCCATCAGACTCACGCTTGTTGGATTGGATCTGGGATGGTAGGGGGTGACGAGTCAGAGTCAAGACAGCTTGAAGATTCAGGTAAGTGATACAAAGTTCTCAGAGTGTCAAAACCAGCATTGCAAGTCCTGCAGCGATCAAAGTATTTTGAGCATGTAGGAGCTGGCTTGAAGAGGTCTCGAGCAAGTAAACAGGCTTCTGAGCAGCTTCTGGACTTCTGAGTTGCTAGCACATCCACTGCACGGTCTTTATGGACAAAGTCTTTGTTTTGCACTTCCACTCCAGGAAGCTGCCCGTTTGACTGGCACCTACAGGAGGTCCTTCACCTCCAGTGAACAGGATCCAGGCTCCAGTGCACATACAGCAGAGAGGCGATGGTCTACAGCATTGTTTCCCGAAATGTGCCCCAGAAGTAGGCAGAGAGAAGAACTTTCCTCTTCCTTGGAAACTTCTATCTTTAACTCTATGGCAGAACACTATGGAATAAACTGCATCTCCAAGAGAGCTGAAGGTAAATACTTCTGGGCTTAAAGTACAAAAACGAATCAACTAAGGGCAAGGCTTCCCTCTCTAATGAAGGGAAAATGATACAACGGATTGGTCCAAAGGAAACCTGCTTTAATGGGTCCAATCCAGGCTGCTGTAACAAGTGTGACATGCCTTCCAATATCATATCTAGAGTGCTTTGTCTGCTGGAAGTGGGGAGGGGGCAGGAAGTTGAGGGAGCCAAGCAGAATCCAAGATGGTGCAAATATTTTCTTGGCCTAAACCTCTTCTCTGAGATACTGCAACTGTGCCCCCTACATATGCCTGCTTACTTCAAAAGGACTCCAGTAATCAGCACTCTTATATGAGACTGTCTTTGTGATGTCAGGACTTTATTGAAGCACCGATTCCCAGGGAACCTCTTGGGGAGTGTTTCAGTATCCAGGACGAGTGTGTCAGCCTACCTCACGGTAATCAAAGGAGCAGCTTCCTGGGCATGGTCCTACATGGTTGTTGTGGAAAGTACAGTCAGCAAATGCAAACCAACCTTGTCATGACTGAGTCACCTCACCAAGCTGACACTAATATGACATCCAAATGCTTTGGCTGTATATTTGTGTGATCCCTGTAGCCACCATGTATTAGCCAGGCATGGCTTATAGTTGCACATTAACGTGCCACCAGGCTGACTAGGGTACACATAAATATATGTTTTAATGCAAGGTGCAGACAATTAAAAAGCCACCTCTGCCAACTGTCAGGAATGTACACGTGGCCTTTGAGCCTGCCATGCTGTCTCTGTAGGGAAATTGCTAGAGATATTAGGAAATGGTCACAGCAAAGTCATTGCTTTGTTTTATTTCTAAACATCAAAAAAGTCCAGGCTATCCTGCCTTGACCTCATCAAATGGCATTGTAACAGCTACAACTCCCTTGGCCATCAGCACATACTTAATTTTGGCTCACAGAGGACAACAGCAGTGGATCCAGAAATGTCCCAGAATGTACAAGATGTCTATACTTGGAGAAAAAGAAAAAGCAGAGACCATCCTGGTGGTTCAAAGTTCCTGGTACCCAATAGCAAAATGATCTGCAACCAGATGGAACAGAAGGGAGATGAAAAATAAGACAAATGGAGGCTTGACGAAGGAATACTGCAAAGTAACACCTCCGCTGACTCCACCAATCAGCTTTAAAGGAATGTGAGCAGTAATTGCTGACAGCAGTCTGCTGTCTACAATACTTTTAAAGCTGCTTGTCTTAACACACTGACCATCATCTTCAGGTGTCTACTGCTTTGCCATTCCTTTGTTGGCTCCTACTCACACTACACATTCTATCCTCTGGACCTTCCCATGCTTGACCCAGCATCACTCCTTCACCCGCCCATCCACCAACATGAAAATTAAGTCATAAATGATGTGACCCACACTACATCATCTTGTTAAATATTGGTATAAGTCAATTCGGCCATGGTAAAAATGACATCATGTTAGTACAGTAAATGTATACAATTGAAAATCAAAATTTGACTATTTTAAAGATAGTAAAATCTCAAAACGAAAATGTCATGATTACATTCATAACCTCCTCTTAGAAGAAACATTATTCCTCAATTCCACCTTGTGTGGCTTCCTTTTCTACCATGGGAAGGCACAACACAGTACAAAGCAGTCTGGGGTAGTGATGGGCTTCTGCATTGACAAATACTAGTGTGAATAGCCAACCTTCCCATTCCTGTAAATGGAAACTTGTCAGCTCTTAACTCTAAAACCATAAAGCCTTTGTACCCATTCATGGCAAATCCACACATTCCTTCTACTTGAGGACATTGACTGTAATATACAAAGTGGACAAAAATGACAATACTGATGTGTCTCTTTGCTGGGTTATGACTAGAAGTTATGACACAGGGCAAATCAGGTCTACAGAAGTGTTGTCCCTTCTGTTCCTACCTCCCCACATTGGAAATAAAAGCTTAGTTTAGCAATGTGCGCATTCAGGCAGTAGACCAAAGTGTTCAAGGTCTTCACCTCCGAGTCTCTATAGCATTTTCTCCTAGGAATGATCTGCAAACCGGTGATACATGCATGGAGGAAAGCTTTAACCAATCCCGAGAGTCATCCTGACAAACAGCACTATTTTGTCCCCTCCTATGTGCAGGACTTCAATTATACTTTTTGGAGACATTTGGATAACCACAGTTGTAAGGGAAACATTATAGAGCGATAGAGACTGGCTAAATCAGAGTGTGTGCCATGAGAAGTGCATTTGTAATCAGGTACCAAACACCCTGTGTTCTGCTTAATATTCAACTAACAGCAGGATATGCTGAGAGCTATTGTTTTTTTTTTATCAGAAACCTGTTATTGAATGTGTGTGTGTGAAATGTGGGGAGAAATCCAACAGAACTGGTCCATCTGTCTACATATTATGTGAGAAATTTTACAAACTATAATAGAAAAACAGCTTTTGTCACTGCAATGTCTATTTTAAAAATCACAAAGCAAAGTATTTTACTTAATTTCAGAAGCCAGAAAGCAGTGTTTTTCAAATTGAGCACAGCATAATTTTCCTGCATGAAGAAAATGACCTTTTCACTAATTCCTAAACTCCTTGATACCAATATAAATGAATGTTTCACGATTGACAATGTTTGTTGTTATTCTGTAATGTATTTCATTCAAAGCATGTGAAATAATTTCTACGGTAAAACGTGTTGCTTTCCCTAAAAGCTCTACAAGTGCTCAGTGCATTGTCCATTCCTGTACATAAAGTGGAAAAGAAACACTGCGATGTAATTAGAAATGATGACCCACATGTAAAATCACACCAGATATAAATGGGTGTATTTAACATATGGAGAATTTGACATATTGGAATAGTAGATGGTGTGTCAGTGCCCCATTTTTGGGCTTTGCCAAAACTTGTTCTTGCTGGTTCTTTAGTGAGTCTAATACAAGCTAAAGTTCAGTTCCACTCACATGGGAAGCATACGAAAAGAGGGAGTTCCAAGGTGCCCAGGGGATTAGCTCAACCATCTGGAGAAAAACAGACCTGTTCATTTTTCATCAAAGAAATTCATTGGGATCAACACTTCAAAAGAATCCCATACTCAAGGCCTCTAAATAATGGGCTCCACCCATTCACATGGGCTAATTTTAAGATCAATGAACCTACTAATAGACATAAATGCATTCTAGTAGAACCCAAAATGTTATCATCTGAGCTGATAAAAATCAGGGCTAGTTACAACTCAACCTTCCCTCTGAACACTGCATCCCCACAAAATTCAACATTTGTGAGCTAATGGAAGATTTCACAAAGGAACATGCCAGCTACTCACATTAATCAGTATTTAAAATCACACATTAACATGAGGTTTTCATGTGCAAAGTTCAACAGAAATAAAGCTGATCATTGAAAGGGCATTATTTGATACATTGATCCTAATTCTGAGGTCTAGAACAAAAAGGAGTGTTCCTCAAACCGTCAGAGTCTCCTCTTCTAAATAAGACTAAACACAATATATTATCATTTATTAATAATTGATCAATTAATTATATCACTTTTAATAATGTCATCAAATTTAATCTCCCAAATTCATGCTGCATATGTATGAATTCTGCTTGAAAATGGGAATTTAAAAATGCTTATTGTTTTCATTGGAAAATGTCTTACTGAAATATATTGAAGAAAATATGATTAGTAGCCCATACTGCTGAGAATAAACCACCATCACATGCAAAAATATGATCAACCTTGGAAATTAATGGGCTGTATTCTGCAGGGTGAGTCTATCTGATAAGCCAGCCAATGGGAGGATTTCACCAATCAGAAATTGTGATATAAATTTGATATCGTGTGGGACAATGAGAGCCTTGTTAAGTTCAAATCCACAAAAAGCAGGGAGAGCTCTGGGAATCTGAAGACTGCAGAAAAGGCAACCTTGGTCTAACTATATGAGTGCTAAGCTGGCATAATATCTGGAAATGGGAGAGAGCAGGGGCCTCGTCGAAGAGGAATCCTGAAGCAGATTTTACCTGATACCGGCCTGAGTCGCCTGAGAGAGAAAGCAGACATTAGATGGGCATAATAGACTGAGGAGATTACCTACAAGCTGGGATGGTACATGCTGGCTCTGTGCCTTAAAGTATTATCCAAACATGAGTATACAAAGCCCCAATTAGATATATGTCCACTATAATCATTTCTCTGCTAAATCCCTAGAATGGGTGGAACTGGGAGGGGGAGCCATTAAGAGGGAACTGATTCCAAATATAATGCGTTAGCATTTTAGTGAGAAATGCAACTTGTTTTCTCACTGTATTCAAAGCTAAGTCTGATCTGAATCATTGTCGAACTAATAACATTTCTACACAGCCTTTTGAACCAAAGCTACAGAAAACCAGAACCCCATGCGTTTTCAATATTTGGGCCTGTGATCTGGCGGCTAAAGCTCCATAGCCTATCAGAGAAGGCATGTGAATGACTAGTCATTTGAAAAAAGAAATTGGGATGAAGGGAGCTTAGTTGAACAATTTCCATTGAAAGTTATGCAATTTTAAATCAACCATCAAACGTCACCCATCACACTCTGTGGAAAGGAGAGAACCCTGATTTAGAAGTTTCCAAACTGCAAAGTGTAGTGAGAGGGATATTTGTTACACTGATAGCAAATTATAAAGTTCTATTCCTATGTAGTGGAAATTCACCAATATTCTGTGCATTCCAAATTGATAGCAGAGCTTCCCTAACTCCAAGCCAGTGAATTATGTTGCAACTTACCATAGCTTGTATTTCACTTACATGCATATGTTACAAACCATAACAATCTCTAGATCCTACCCTATAATTGCCATAGCCGATTTCTGCTGCATGGCCATGCTTCTCTAATTGACACATTATTACATTTCAACGTTTCTTCTATACACATACAATCAATTCTTTATTATTTCACCAATATTATTACAGCAATTAAGACACTCTACCTTTAAAAGATGTTCAAGTCTACCTCCTACAAACAATTGTCTATATTACTCCTCTTAATAGCAAAACAACTTTAGTACATGTCAACAACACACCAATGGTTTATCATACAGTGATTTCTATCAAGATTTTTCTGTTTCCTGCGTATCTTCACAACTTATCCCTTAGAGCAATAAATGAATTATAATTTTAGCAACATATCCTCACTATACATTACTTTCAAACAACACTCAACATGTTTCAGTTCAAATCACTAATTATTTGTGACCTTTCCTCAGGAAAACTATTTTCAAATGACAAAAAAGGTATTTGTTCAGAGAATATTTATAGGTGGAACATTCATCTTGGATTTCCTATTTCATTAAGTAAGAAAGAAACGTGTATTCTATGGAAAGAATGGTTTGCAGTGTATTGTTCAATGCAAGTTAAATTAAAAAAAAGGACGAAAGAAACTTGTCACAGATACTACATCCT
This sequence comes from Ambystoma mexicanum, assembly GCF_040938575.1. Classification (NCBI taxonomy): domain Eukaryota; kingdom Metazoa; phylum Chordata; class Amphibia; order Caudata; family Ambystomatidae; genus Ambystoma; species Ambystoma mexicanum. The sequence continues at coordinate 833,271,628 of NC_090929.1, forward strand.
CTTGTAGTCATCTGCGATGGTGTTAAGACGTCCTTGGAAGTCCCCAATTACACAGATATTCTGGAGCCAGATCAAACTGGACTCAATAATGGAAATAGACAAAGTGCAAGGCAAAAAACAGCTTCATTATCATCAGAATAAAGCAGAGACAGCATACAAGCGTAGGTATTGGCACTCTCAACATGTTTATCAAAAACAATAGTCTATATATTCAATATTCATCATAACTGACATCATACTCTAATCTTAGGTCAAATAAACCTGCGGGATATGAGGATTAGTTAATAGTGGTGACTAGATATACATTATATAGAGGTTACGTTTCTGATTGGGTAAGGTTGTCTGATGGCTCCTCCTGAGACTACCTCTAAATTGATAACCGAAAAGGCACGGTTGAGTCAGGGGCAGACTTTCCATTGATTGGTAATAAAACATTTCCACGTTTAGTGTATACTGACAACACTGTCATCCTTGTCCGTACACCTAATGCTCTTCAGAAACTTATACTGACTTTATGTCAAATTTAGACCTAAAAATAACACAGGCAAGTCAGCGGTGATGGTATCTACACTGGGGAGAGAAAATAAATCAAAGATATGCGCCATATTTAGTAACAATTCTGTTATTCCGCGCGTAACAGAACTTGATTATCTGGCAATTCGTTTCTCCGAGAATTGGAAGAGGATTGCACACATATGTAAACAATATACCAAAATGAGACAAGCACTGGAAGGTGTAAGATGTTTTATAAGGATGTGTCAAGGGCAACTGCTTGGAATGATTCTGGAAGTAAATCGAGCACAGACCAAGTCTGCAACTAATTATGGATCCTCACTATGGGGGGTTGAAAATGTATCTGTGCTTGAGTCTACAGAAAACAGCTTTATAAAGAAATTGCTGAGTTTGACCTGCTCGGACACAAATTATTAAACTCATGTGGAGCTTGGGGCTCCCCATATTGGGGATGAATGGTATGGGGCCCACTCATGCTCTGGCTGAGTATCTGGTCAAACCTGAGAGCCTTTGTGACTCAAGAACTAATAAGAAATTTGATGCATGGCGCCCTTTGGAGGAGATTGAAATGTATATATGAATGTACAAATCAAGACAATATTTGTAATCTCCATTGTCCTGGGAAACTATTGATTATGAAGGAGAGGAAGTCCCATAAAATGTGTACACTAAATTTAATTAAACTTAGACATGGTGCTTGTTAGGCTGAAATAGGAAACATGCTACTATTTCAAGAATAGACATTGTACAGCCTTACCTGATACAAAGCAATAAACCAGTAGAACGATGGATACTGACAAGAGCCTGCTTTAATTTATTGCTTTTACAGGACATTACAAAGAATTGCAAGGGGTATTTTTAGAACTCGGTTTGTCCATGCTGTGAGACCGTAACAGAGGATCTTTTGCATTTTGTTATATTTTGCCCCTGTTACACTGAAATTAAGAAAAGGACAATTCTACCACTGTTACCTTTTTTGCTTCAGGCTGATTAGGTTATTGTTGCCTAGTGCTTTCTTACATACCTGGGAGGGCCTGGAACCTGAGGAAACGCATTGTGGACATTTTGGTGTAGGACTATTGTTTACTATAAGCATATTGCTCACGAAGCATTTTCATTTTATGGAGTTTTGTCGATTGTCTTAATTTTGCTTGATGTTTGCATACATATAGATAAGTAGATGTACTATATGTATTTTACACTGTCGTTTGGTATTGAAATCTGCACTATCTATGAATTGCAGTAAGATTTTAGTCTGTTTATATTTTTGTATGTGTTTTTATGGTACTGGTTTAGAGAAATCAAGGTGTTGTGAATGAATGATAACAGCAAAAGACATCATCTCTACAATATGTGAAGGGCTGACACCTTACTTCAGGGGTGGCATCACATTAGAGAGTCTGATTGGTTGGCTTCTTACTAACCAATCCTGGACAATTGACAAGTCGTCATGACATGTGCCAGACAGGAGTAGGGTGAGAGAGGTCCACAGACTGCTTTCCTTTCAATTAAAGAAGATGTCATCCCTTATATCTAGGCCATGTGCCGTGGTGATCTTTTTGTATTTCGCCTTGTGTGGTATCTCGTGTCTGGGGATATGTTTAAGGAGTAAGGCAGGTGTCCTATCTCTGTTCATTGCTAATGAATAGACAGTGTTCATCAATTATGGGTCAGGTGTGATGGGACCATGTTTAGGAACTATTTCACCCTGCATTTATTAGAATTTTAGCTAAAATTAATGTGAGTGTTATAGTTTCTTTTACCTCTGAGAACACTCTTGAGTTATTCTTCATGGAATCTTTTGGCTTATAATTGTCCTGCATCTGGCTTACAAAGGCAGGTTGTACGCTTAATTAATCTGAAAATATACGACTTGCGTCTTGGGAATTGTTATCTTGTGTGTTCTCTCTGCTGTTTCTATCCTCCCTTATTCGTGGTGACCTTGGCTTGATTTGCTAGCTACTGTCGGAACTCTGCATGGATCTGTATTTTGTTATTTCAGGATTTTGAGTTCTTGTGAAGTCTTGAGGCCTTTGGTTTACTTAGAAGCAGAGGCGTTGCTCGGGGGAGGCTGAGGGGGCTATAGCAATGGGTCTTTTGGTTAGCCCCAGACAGAAGCTCAGGAGCTACAACCAAAAGCTTAGCTAGTCCTGAATCTCGACAGTCCTGACATTAGTGTAGCCCCAAACTTTTCCAGACCTAGCAACACCACTGCTTAGAAGCATGTTCTGACTTCCATTTTGGAAAAGATGGCAGCCCACTACTGTTGCATTTCTATGTTAGTGAACTATATTTGCGTATTATACATTCGGCTTATACATTGCTTATGTTAGTATTCTTCATATCTTATGGATGTCATGTTAATATTCTTCATGTATAAATGCATGTGTTACCTAGTGTTCGCGTTCTACATGTTGAGTGCACATTTGCTTCGTGTCTAATGCATGCACATGAATTGTTACAATGTTAGTTTGGTTACTCATGCCATCTTCAGTTTTAGATTGTGTCCATCTCCTACTGTACCTGCCTGAGATAAGGGTAGTATGGTTTTGTCTGAGTAACTTTTCTCACCTGTGCAATATTGAACTGGGGGAGGAGTAGAAGCTATGGATGATGTATTCATCTGCCTCTCAACATTGGTAATATAAATAGAAAGTATCACTATCTCATGTTATTTTCCTGTGTGCTATATCACAAAATCATAGGAATTAGAGGTTCTAATTACCATCTAAAGGCTTCATTCCTTGAACATTTGTCTATTCTTATGTTACTAATTTCATGTTAGAAAACAGATAACTGATTAGTGGCAAAGTGTAAGGTTTTTAGTCACTTGCAATTCAAGTAGGGCAGCATTATCTTTTTTAAGAAAATATTTATATGGTTTAACTTTATAAAATCATAATCTCAGATGTTTCATCTATTTTCCAGAAGGTTGTGGATTTTCTCAAATATTTAATGGTAAATAACGATATATTCCTTGTGAGCTATCATTAAAACACAAGCGAACAAGGTCATCTTGGAGCCACACTCACTGCATAATTTCATGGTTGTATACCTGTATGTAATGAGTCTTCTGTGTTACGTCTTAATCAGACACCCGTCCTGTTCTAACTAAGATAAAACTTTTAATCAATTGAGATGTGTAGTCCAATTGTGTTAATTGTTTCCAAGGATCTGGTGGTTTTGTTTTCACCGACCCTGTTCACTTGTGTTTTGATGATTGGTTAGCCCTCCTGGGCAGAATAGGGTCCCAACCAGGACCCCGCCTTTTTGATATTCCTTCTGAGCTATATGGTTTCCATATCGACAGGATCAAAGTTCTGTAACCAAGGGTTCTTAATTATTCTTGGTACAATTTTTATAATTTCATATTAATTATTATCCACTGCTCACACTTACCCATAAACTTGATTGTTGCACATTTGGGGTTTTCATGTTCAGATAATCGATGGAAAATCAAAAATTTCTTGTTTATCTTATATTTTAAAGGAACCATTCCTGTCAATCAAAGCAAAATGCAGCGACCTCAATTAGTGAAACTCTAAGGGGGTAATTCATAGAATTTAGCGCACATGTGGCAGACGCAGCTGGCGCACAGTGTGCGTGTGCGAATCTCTGCGCCAGCCGCGTGCACTAAAATCCAATTCCGCGCACAGCGTATTCATGGATTTCAGCTACCAAAACCAGCCATGGCGCACAGTGGCGCAGCGACCCTGCAGCAGCGCCAGTTACGCCCCCAAGAATGCCCCTCGCGCAGGGAAAAGCCATCAAAATCCCCAATCCAGCGCAAAGGGCTGCGCTAACCCTGTACCAGCACGGCAAGCGGGGTACGTGTATTACTGGGGTTTGCGGGAAGTTTCACACGCGATTGGCCCTGTGCGAACAGGGTACGTGCATTTCAGGGGTGCGCGGGAAGTTACACAAGTGATTTCAGCAGGGAACGTGCATTACAGGGGTGCGCGGGAAGGTTCACACGCGATTTCAGCAGGGTACATGTATTTCAGGGGTGCGCGGGAAGTTTCACACACGATTTCAGCAGGGTACGTGTATTTCAGGGGTGCGCGGGAAGTTTCACATGCGATTTCAGCAGGGTACGTGTATTTCTGGGGTGCACGGGAAGTTTTACATGCGATTGGTCTGGGTACGTGTATTTCAGGGGTGCGTGTGAAGTGTTACACGCGATTCCAGCAGTGAACGTGTATTTCAGGGGTGCGCGGGAAGTTAAACACGCGATTGGCCTGGGTATGTGTATTTCAGGGGTGCGCGTGAAGTGTTACACTCGATTTCAGCAGGGTACGTGTATTTCAGGGGTGCGCGGGAAGTTTCACAGGCGATAGGCCCTGTGCGAGTGGGGTACGTGTATAACTGGGGTTTGCAGGAAGTTTTACCCGCAATCTCAGCAGGGTACGTGTATAACTGGGGTTCGCTTGAAGTTTCACACGCGATTGGAGCATGGTACGTGTATTACGGTGTTCGCGGGAAGTTTCACATGCGATTTCAGCAGGGTACGTGTATTTCAGGGGTGCCGGGGAGTCCTACACGTGATTTGGCAGTGTGGGTCCTCCCAGGTGTTCCCTGTACACCCTCCACGGCCCCTGCAGGCAGCCCACACCACAGGGGACTACCCTGCACCCCTGGTCATGTCCCGCAGGCAGCCCACCCAACATGGGCATGCCTCCCAGCAAAGCCACATGTCTCCTTGCACTACTGATCACCAACTCATGTCCCCTTGTACCCCCACCCACCAGCAGTGCAGGGCACCTGCCAGCAGGCCCCCACTCATGTCCCCTTGCACCCCCACCCCACAGCAGTGCGGGGCACCTGCCAGCAGGCCCCACTCATGTCCCCCTGCACCCCTACCCCCCAGCAGTCATGGGCACCTGCCAGCAGGACCCCTCTCATGTCCCCTTGCACCCCCACCCCCCAGCAGTGCGGGGCACCTGCCAGCAGGACCCCACTCATGTCCCACTCATGTCCCCCTGCACCCCCACCCCCCAGCAGTCAGGGGCACCTGCCAGCAGGCCCCCACTCATGTCCCCCTGCACCCCCACCCCGTCAGCAGTGCGGGGCACCTGCCAGCAGGCCCCCACTCATGTCCCCTTGCACCCCCATCCCACAGCAGTGCAGGGCACCTGCCAGCAGGCCCCCACTCATGTCCCACTCATGTCCCCTTGCACCCCCACCCCACAGCAGTGCGTGGCACCTGCCAGCAAGCCCCCACTCATGTCCCCTTGCACCCCCACCCCCCAGCAGTGCAGGGCACCTGCCAGCAGGCCCACAATCATGTCCCACTCATGTCTCCCTTAACCCTCACCCCCCAGCAGTGCGGGGCACCTGCCTGCAGGCCCCCACTCATGTCCCACTCATGTCCCCCTGCCCCCAGGTCATGACGATCCTCAATCATGGCCCTTATGGCCAGCCTCCCCACCCAAAGACCCAACCAAGTATTGCATCCACCCACAAAGAAAAAGGCTATTACATGATACAAACCCAATGGCAAGTATGTAAATGAACACATGTCCATCACACACACACAATGGTTACAAGTGAATGTGAAAACCCATATCATGACATGCATGAAACCAATTAGATAATACCACACATCGAAGTATGAAGAAAAAAATGTATTAAACACAACATGAATGTAATGAAAATCAAACAAACAACAATGGTAATAAAAAAAGAAAATCTGCATGTCCCTGAAAAACGGAAAAACAAGAAATCATAATCCAAAGAAATCCAAAGGAAATGGTGTCCAAAGTCACAGTCCAACAGAGCAAATCCAAGGGAAAAAAAAAGTGAAAATCATTGCTCCATGGTGAAATAAAAAAAAAGAGAATAATCCAATGGTGAACTATATACAGATGAACAATCCAGGGTCCATGAGCCCAACTGAAGAAATGAAACCTAACAAAAATACTACCTAATAAAAAACTATATACAGAAACGTGGTGCATTGTCCAAGCGCAACCAAAATAAAGAAAAAACAAAAGGAAACCGAACACTATCTAACTATATACAATGGCGGCGGGCAAGTCCAGCGGCTCACTCTGTGGTGTCCCGGGCCAGGGCATCATCGAACTCCATTTCGATGTCCCGGAGGCGGGCCTCTGTCCTGGCCCTGAGGTCTTGCAGGGAGGCACTCATGGCCTGTTCCAACTCCCTGCGAGTTGCCTCGAGGCACTCTGCCCGCCTCAACGCCCGACGCATGGAGTTCTCCGCCCTGACCATCGTGAGCCGCGCCTCATGCGCCCGCCGCCGCTCCGCACCTATCTCCTGGCCCAACTGCAGCCACACGGAAGACACTCCCATTCCTGGGTCCTCCTGCCTTATGGCCGATGCCTGCCCCTCCGATGTTGATAGCCCCGAGCCATCATTGCTCCCACCTACAGCCTGCTCCTGCTGCTGCTGCTGATGTCCATGTGCCTGTGCGATGGTGCCTGCACATCCTCCATCTGCTGGTCTCCAGTTGTGGTGTCCACCCCTGCTGGACTGCCAACTCCCGACTGTGGCAGGGATGGGATCTCCACCAAGCTGGCTGTGTTGGTCAGGCCAGGTCCACCGGGGGCCCTGGTGGAATCTGGGCCGGAAGACGATGTGGAGATCGACTGGCGCATAGCCTCCACAGAGGAGGAGAGGTCCGCCAGAGTGCGCGTCACATGTAGGAACCCACCGACCAGGGCCCCTCCCAGCAGTGCCACGTCACAACGCTGCTGTTCATGATGGCGTGCGTTCTCCGCCCAGGAAGAACGCACGTCATCACGAATTTCATGCGTGCGCAACGCGACACCCACCAGGACGGATCCCATACGGTCACGGGACCCCTCGCCCGCAGGTAGTGGAGAGGCAGGTGATATGGCACTCTCCCCTACCTGCGGACGGGCCTGGGACAGGGCCTACCTGCTGGTGCATGATGGTGCTGTCACAGGGTCAAGGACAGCGACATGCACAGGCCCCTCCACGGTGACCTGTGCTGCCTCCTGACCCTGGCCCTGGACTGCACCACTTGCACCAGTGGTACTACCTCAACCAGGCCCCATGTGCGGCTCAGTAGCGGGCTCCTCCTCCTCTGTGGAGACCACCAACATGGATGTCTCCACACCGTCTTCCGCCATTCCATTGGAAGCCCCTGTGGGGGCTCACCCGGCCCTTCTGCCACAGCTGTTGTGGCAGACGCGGCACCAGCCCCCTCGCTCCCGGATGATGGTAATTCCTGGGAGGGTGGCTGGGCCTTGCGTGGCCGCCCGGTGGAGGCATCCCCGCCGCTTCGCTCCACAGTGCCATCTCTGCCCTCTTCTTCACTTGACGCTGCGTAGAGGGAGACATAGAACACAAGCATCAGTGTACAGCACAAAATACCCTAGACAGGAAGCAAAAACACATGAGTGGCACTGTCAAATGTCACTTCCATCCTGTCCTTCCACAACACATGGGTCAATGCATGCAACACACATGGAGAAACACTTCCGGCGCCTGCAATCAACATCAACACCCATGTACAAGGGCCCCTGTAAACCAAGATGTTGCCTTCAAAGTCACATGCATCCATGGCGTTTCAAAGTCAAACACACACTTCTCTGGCGCACACACACACACATGTGCACCATACATGTACATGACATCAGCACCCATTCCTCACCCTCCCTCCATGTCCAGGAACAGAGACTGGCATGCTTTCAGGTGTGCATTCTGCATAGAGGTGCATTAAAACACATGCACCTACCATGTGGTTTACACATAACTGGTCCCACATGCATGACCATGATGTCCCTGCACACACACATCCATGCATGGCCTATGTCACACATACAGGCAAGTATCAGACTACCAGCACACTGCAACATGTCCTGTCTCACACAGCAATGCTTGGCCACTTACCGCTCAACTCCAGACGGGTCTGCCTCCGAAGGGTCTGGGCATGGAGCGCTGGGCCTAAGTGTTCCAGGACACTCATCTGGATGTTGCTCAGGCTGACCCGGCCCCCCTCCGCGAGGCGCTGGGCCTTGCTGAGGGTCCTGGACCTGAAGTCCTCCCAGCGCTTCTTGACATGATGGAATTCACGGACTGCCACCCCCTCGGCGTTGATGGCAGTCACGATGTCCGTCCTTCCTTGTTGGCGCGTCTTGTTCCCAAGAGGGCATCATAATGCCCCAGGACATGCTCCACCAGGACACCAACTTCGGTGGCAGTGAAGCTGGTGGCCCTCTGCCTCTCTGGCTGGGGGTTGCCAGTGGTGCCAGATGGAGATGTGCCCGACATGGCAACCTCAGAGGCAGGTGTGGGTGGGCAACTGGGTCCTGGGGCTGGGCTGTGGAGCGATGGAATAGCAGTCGGGAGTCTTCGGTTCCAGCAGGGGTGGTCACAGCAACAGCACCCCTGGCTGACATGCAGGCAGCAAATGGCAGGGCACGTGGGCAGCAGGCAATCAGGTAGCAGCAGATGGCAGGTGGGAGTGTGTTCGGGGCCCTGGGGGGTAGTAATTCGTCCTTCCGGGCAGGAGTGTGGTCTTCCGTGTGTTTTCGCGTGGCCAGCTTGATACGGAGTGATTTGGCACGTGAAAATCTTGCACGTCAGCGTGTAATTCGAGGAAAGACACTTAGCGCGTGAGCACGTCAGCGATATCATTGGACCAAAGGCCCTTCGCGTGTAAGCGCTTCTGTGACGTGAGGCACGGGGGCGTGCGCGGGTGTTTCCCCCGTGACGTGGGCATAGTGGATTAGCGCGCACGCTAAAAAAATGCACGTCCCTGTGTGAATGCGTGTAATCCGAGGAAAGGGCCTACGCGCATAAGTGACGTGACACGCGCGGGCGTTTCCCTCAGCATGGGTTAAAGGTGAGCGGGGCCAGCAGTTCGCTGTACGTGCCTTTTGTGGAGACCGACGTGTGTTGCTGCTTCCTGTTGTTTCGCGCGCCATCACAACTTCACAGCTATCAAGGACGTATCTCTTCTTTTGGCGGGGGGATTGGCTACGCGTATTTTTCTGCATGGCGCTAGTCACACGGTGAGTCGCGCACGCTATTGTTCCCACTGCGGGTGCCCCTGTGTATCGCACCGTTTTTGATGTCATAGTAGCCTCCGTGTCCCACGTGTACGCGATTTTCGTGTTACTGGGTGCCACTGCGTACTACGGGAGGTTGATTCCACGCACGTAGGCTGCAGGGTTGCGTGCACGGTTTTCCAGCAGTTTTGGGGTGCCTGAGCGTTGCGTGACCTGTCACTACATCACCGGGGTCACATACAGCCTTGCAGGTGCATGGGGGGCTGTTAACATCTTGCTTCCCACCCCCTTCACCCCAATTGCCCAGGTCAATTGTGGTGTACACCTCCCATTGGCACAGCTCCATCTGTGCCGGCACTACTACATCTGTGCCATGGTTGGGAGGCCACCAAAGGTGAGGGGCGCCTCAGCTCGGTGTACTCCCCGTGACAGGCGTGGTCAGGGACGTGGCCGGGGTGACCAGGGAGTAGGGGCACTCCAGGGTGTCCAGGGCAGCCGCAGAGGGGGAAGAGGCAGGGGAGCGCCACTTGAGCACATGTGCATTCATGCCACCACCCCCTGTGGTTCCGGGAGATGCAGCTTCTGCATCTGGCGCCCGTGTGACCCGGCAGTCCGTTCCATCAACTGCCACGGGCCCAAGGGTAGTGGTAGCTGCAGGTGCAGCTGTGGACACCGCCACCCAGGCTCAGGGTCTGCCAGCGCAGCCTGCGTTGGCACTGGAGGAGCCCTTGGAAGATTTCCAACAGGCCAGGAGGGAAACCGTAGGGGCACGCAGGGCTGCCCTGACCAAGACACGTGTCCCTGGGGCAGTTATGTCATCTGCTGCCCCAAACAGCCGGGTGTTGGCAAGTGCAGGGGCAAATGCACCCAACAACTCCCCGGTTGTGAGTCTGCCAACCAGGACAGTTGCGGTCAATGACCCTGCCACAGTGGATGTTGCTGCGCAGGGTCCATTAGAGGGCACCCAGCTGCCACTGACAGAAGTCAGGCCTTTGGTCGTCCCTCCACCTGCCACTCCCTTGGCTCAATCCACTGAACCCACTGGCCATACTGGTCAGGGCGGCATTAGCAGCCAGGGTCTGAGCCACATTCCAAGAGGAGGAAGGTTGCACCTGCAGCACAGGCTGGGACCTCACACACAGCCACAACCTCCTGCACGTCGAGGAAGAAGCCTTTCTGCAACCAGGAACTGGACTTCCTTGTGGGCTACGTGCGGGGCCACAGCCGTGACATGATAGTGGGTGCCAATAGTCAGACTACGGCTGCCCAACGTTATACCCACTGGAAGCATGTTGCGGAAAATGTCAGTGCATTCGGCCATGAGGTGCGCACGGCGCAAGAGTGCAAAAAGCATTGGAATGACATCAAACGCAGCGCTAAGGCTAAGAGTGCCTCTAATTACAACTTGATTCTGGTGACTGGCGGTGGGCCTGCTCCAGAGAAGGAAGTCCTCACTCCGCATGAGTCACTTGTTGCGGAGTTCATACCATCTGAATCGGTCGAAGGAGTGGGAGAGATGCCAGACTTTGATGCCCAGTCCAGTGAGTGTTGATGCGTGTTTGTTGAGGACGTGTGTGTTTTACTTGTGGGATTTGTTGTGCATTATTGCCACTACATATGAGGTGTACATGGTTCGGATGTGCAAGTAATGCAATGCTTCCGTGATGCATGTCTGCTCTGCTGGATGGTGGACATGTGGAGCAGACGGGGACTTTGGCATTTCATCAGCCTTCCCATGTCGACTGTGGCTCAGTACTGCGTTGCACACATGTTTAGGGTCTGACAATCTGGGTGGGTCACAGGCCTCAGCCTGTTTAATGGCCAATGACTCTGTCCAACTGGTGTAGTGTCCTCTTCACACGTGGGTGGCCTACAGATTACAGTTTCATCATGTGTCCTGCTTACTGTCCCATCATCATTTGCAGTGTTGTCACTTGACTCACATGAAGCTGTTGATGCTAGTCAACACTGTCTGTCAATACACAGGTCTATGGTCAGCCTTTTGATACCATGCTAAACATCCCTGCTTTTGCACTTGGGTGGAGGGGTGCTTTGCTTGTAGATATGCTACCCATTGAATGCACATTGCACGTGATGCCTGAAGTTGACCATGCCCTGCCTTTACATTTTCTGACACACACCATGGAGTCCTTGTACATGTAGGTAGTGAGTAACATACATATTTGCTGCACTGCATAGACCCACTTCAATGCAGACTGCCACCTTTCAACAGGTCTGATCACAGAAGCAATTCCAAGTTGACCCAGCATGCATGCCAGGTTCTATTTTGTGTGTCACATGTCTGCCTGATGTTGTCGGTGTGTGTGTGTTGTGTGCTTCTGACATGTGTAGTGACCTTTTTTTTCTCTATTTTTCAGATGATGACGCAATGGAGCCGGAGGATGGTGTTGTCATGCCAGGCACAGGGTTGGTATCACTACATCAACCCGGCACAAGTGGGGGTCGTGGGGTGGCAGGCCACGAAAACCCCCAAATGCTACAGGCCATCTTGTCACTGGCTGCCTATGAGTCCAGCCCTGATGACGACTCTGACGCCCATGTCGAGTTGGATGAGCATCCGGTCCATGTGTCAGGGGTGAGTGATTCTGATGTGGACACTCCTCTGTCCGCGACACCTGCACTGAGGGGTCATACTGTCTTGGAACCTCCGCCCGTGGTGGATCGGGACGCAGGGTCACCCTCCACACCAGTCACTGATGTGCCTGGGACATCACATCGACGGGGGCATGTAGTCGTGCAGCCGTGGGCGGTGCCAACACGACGAGGACAACCGGTCCTTGGGTCCCGCAGGGGTCAAGCCCAGCAACGCGGTCGCCGCGCGCAACCGCTGTATACTGAGTGGGAGCAAGACATGACTGCCAATTCAGAATGGCAGGGGGCAGCAATGGAGAACATCGCTGAGAGCATGGAGCGTGTGGCCCGATCCGTGCTCCCCCCTGCTAGGCAGGTGCTTCTCCAGCAGCATGCGGCACGGTCCATGGCCCGCTCGCTCAGGCTGGGCATGGTGGCCTCAGACAGGGCACGCCAGGCTGAAATGTCATCTCTGCGTCAAGCAATTGCTGCTCACGCAGAGGCACACATGGAGGCCCTGAGCGGGGAGTATGCTTCCCTCAGTTCCACTCTGGGTGTCCTTCTGATGTCCCAGAGGGAGCGGTCAGAGGAGGGGTTTGCACAGCTTGAGCGTACCATCTTGGCTGAGCTACAGGCTTGCCGGGAGGTGCAGCGGTTGTCAAGCTAGGCCTTGCAGGAGGAACTCTGTGTTACACGTGCTACCTTGCAAGAGGAAGCACGTGTATCACGGGAGGTTCTGCATGCAGACCTACGCGTCATCGCCACACAGAACCAGGCTCACCCGTCTGGCAGACTTGCTGCCGATGAGGGGCAAGCTGCAGCTAGGCGTGGCCAGGCTACTGTGCCATGTCCTCCTTTCCAGGATGAGCCAGACTCGGACGACCATCTATCTCCCACATAGGTCGGGCTGTGCAGGCGTTGAGCCCATGGAGGTTTTTTTTTTGGCTCAGCATCATCGCATGTGGGTGTTGAGCAGCACCCTGTACCTACCCCCTCCTGGGTGCCCCCCCCCCGGATCGTATGTGGCCATCTTTGATTATTTTTCTTTTAGTTTAGTTAGATAAGTTTCTGTTTGATTGTTAGTTTAATTAGGTAAAGTCGGTTTTTCGTAGTTAGTGTAATTAGTTAATATAGTTTAAAATTGCTTTTCTATTGTGCTTTCATGTGACAGTGTGGTGCTTTGTGACTTTTGAAAGCTGCCACTGTCTGTTCCAGCTGGGCCCTTCAGGCTTGTCTTGTGTATGTGTTTGCTGCTTGGGGTCCTTGACTCACATATGCCACTCCTGCTTCCCTTATACATGGGCTTGCAAGGATGGTTCGGTGTAACAGCCTATTAGACAAGGGCTTTGGACTGTCATATCTGTGGCATGTCTGATGCTGTGGAACTTGTGTTAACACCCCTAGTGGGGATGATTGGGGTGTTATTGACCACTGTTCTGCTTTTGCTAGATGGGGTGTTTCATGATTCATGTGTACATTCATTGTCGTGCATTGTGTAGTATGTTTCTTATCTTTACTGTACATGTGCTTGTTGCAATTCATGCTGTAGATAGTGTGTTCCACACTTTGGCTGTGAAAGACGGACTGTGGTGTGATTTCTGATGTACATCTCTGACATGGTCCAGTGATGTGATGCCTGAAGAGACACACACAGATGAATCTAATGCATTAATCATGTGTCTCATGCCCTTTCTGCAGGGGGATGAGCCTCCAGACCACCTTTGCCAGCAGACATGGGCCATTGGACGTCTGGAATCTGGACACGTTTGATGGTGCCCACATGCACATGTTTGCGCAAGCAGAGGCACAGGGATTGCAATCATACATCCGAAAACTGCTGACGTGTTTCAAGGGACTCCAGGCAAGGTGAGCAGCACAGGGGGGGCCACAACACAGCAAACCTTCCACCAGGCCAGTTGCACGTGCATGCTTAGTAGCAGCACTGAGGGTGAGCTTGGACGAATATTGGTGTTGAAAAGCACAATACAGCTCATATGTGTTGGTGGACTCATGGCTAGTTGATTGTAAGGTTGTCTGAGGCACCTGCAGGGGCAGTGGCACATTCCCTCCGGTCCACCATGGTCCATTGAGGCACTTGTATCACCCAAGTAGCGTTCTGAGACATGTAAAGAAGCAGCTGACAGGGACAGGCGGCAAGGGAAAGACTCGGGTGCAGTGCATTTCATTTCCATGTAGAATTTGAAACATGCACTGCCTACTTTATTTGGGTCGTGGTGGAACACGACTTGTTTGGAAGTCATACCTTGCTATATGCTTCTGTCTGCTTACTCAGGGAACATTGTATGTTGTGTGATTTGTGACACATTGGTGTTCCATTTGCCACGCACCCACCGGCGCCTGACTTACTGCATTGGCTGTGTATGAACCATCACAAGGGTAATGTCACGTATGGGTACGAAGCATCCACACCAGATTGTCTGTTTGTAGAGTAGTTTGTTACTTTGGGGCATATTTGGTGGTGTGTTTGTGTGTTATGGGCACGCACAGATTTTTAACTGTGGCTCTCTTTGCAGCATTGAGGTGCTCCTGTTACTGGACCTGAGAGTGCGCAGGCAGGAGGCCAGCACTCACCCCAGAGATAAGTTTCTCTTTGACTTCCATTTCAGTGAATTGCTGCTATGTTTATGATGAACAAGTTTGGAATGATTGTGTATGTGTTAATGTGAGTACTACATTCTTGGCCATTCCCTACTTTCCTGTGTCAATCCTACTCCCCTCTCCTGCCCCTCATTCCGGTTATCCAGTATGCCAACGCCTGTCCCGACTCCATATACCTGACCCTCCTTCCCCACCAGGGTCTCAGAGGCCTGTGTGAGCTTGACCTTGCAGCCACCCAGACCACGGTGGGGGTGGTTGGTTCGTGCCACTCCTGCACCTGTACACAGGAGCAGTGACAGTACACATCCGTTTGTGGTGTCTCATTCTATGTTATGTACCACACATGGTACACATCCTGTTGTGACATTGTTTTACTGTGCTACCTTGGTTGTTATGTCATTGTGGTAGTACTTGGCCTTTGTGAGGTACTGCTACTTCAAGTCATCTACTGGAGGCTGTTCTGGTTAGTTTTTCTGCCTGCACGCTTTTTTCTTGGCTTCTGTGTTGGCCTGCTTTGAGTTCTCTTGGATGTAGTGTTTTTGCAAAACAAGGTGGACTCTGAGGGTGCAGGCAACTTTTTACACACAAGGTGGGAGATGGTGACAAAGGGGAAGGGTGATTCTGTGGCCAGGTGAAATTCAAGGATGTAGGCTCCATAACCCCGGTGCAGTTGTTCAGTGGGTCATGGTGATTTGTGAGGGAGGGGTGGTGCTTGGTTGGTGATAGTTGCCTTGCCCTACAGTGTGATGGGCGCCCTGACATTGTAATTGTGGTATCCTATGTACATGATGTGTACTGCTGATCAATGCCTGTTCATGTGTTGTGTTTACCTTTCAGGTGTGAGGGAATAGTTGTGGCTTGACATGCTGGGGTGTACACATGGTGAATGTTCACATGTGATGTGTAGAGGACACTGATGGTCACTTGATTGCACATGCATATGTTGAGTGCATGTCCCTACTGACCCACACACTCGCACTATAATGCACTACATGTACAACCACCCTTCCATGTCCACGTGTACACTCTGTTTTCCTTCTGGAGCCCACTGTGTCCCTGCAGCACATGTCCTATGACCAATTGGGGATCCTGTACATGCCTAATTTGCTTTTCGATGTGGTTAGTCGCTTAGCTGTGATGCTCAGGGTGTGCATCACACGCAATGGCTGTTAACTGTGCTGTGCACTGAGCAGTGTGTTGCAGGAGGTGGACACGGCACACAGAATCTGCAGTGTTGATTTTTCAATGCACAATGTGCATGTAGACAGGCATTCATTGCTATGTTACAACTTCGACTTTTGGAATGCATTTGGGTATGACTTCTTTTGGGTGGGAGGTTGTTGGTCAGTCATTTCATCTGATTCCATGTCAGGCATCATTGTCTGATGCCAATTTACATTTTTCACATGGCATGGTGTACCTTATTGGTACTGTGTTGGTGTATGGCTATTGCTTGCCATGTCATGTTGTGCTTTGGGAGGGTTTGAGTGACATACCAGTGATAGTCATGGCCTGTTTTGCAGGTGTGTATGATTCACACCTTGCATGTGTGCCTTTTGGTCACACAGGATTGCTTCTGTTTACGTAGCTAGGGATGCACACAATGTGGCACTTCCATGGCAACAATCTCAGGGTGGTAAGGTTGTGACAGTTGACTGTCTCTTTGTCATCATCGATTGTCACCTGGTATGTGCCAGGCCTGTTTGCACTCCGCAGGGGTGGGAGTTTAGTTGAAAAATGTGTCCACAAGCTGGGTCCGGGCATCCTCGCCACGTGCCCTATCCCCACCCATGGGAAGCGCCGGTGCCTGTGGTTGGGGATGTGGGGGCACCACCATGTCCACCCTGCCGTGTTGCAACATTGTGCAGGACACATGCTGCCACAATGATCCTGCACACTACTGGGGATGCATAGAGTAGCTGCCCACCAGAGCGGTCAAGGGAGCGGAAGCGTGACTTGAGCACTCTGAATGTGCGCTCCACTATGGCCCTGGTTGCAATATGAGCCGCGTTGTATCTTACCTGGGGTGGTGTGGTGGGGTTCCGGATTGGCGTCACCATGTGGTTGCTCAGAGGTTAGGCACTGTCCCCTGGAGAGGTGATAATGTTTGTTATTATTGGGGTTTGTGCATTTGTGTGTGTGTGTGTGACATGCATGCCTGTGCAAGGGCATTTGTACTCACCTAGGAGCCATGTGTCGCCATGCTGCCCAGCTTCCAGGGCTCGGCTCAGGGCAGACATTCTGTATATGAAACTGTCATGGGTGGAGCCAGGGTAACTTGCATAGACAGAGGTGATGATTCCATTTGCATCGCATACCACCTGTACATTGATGGAATGCCAGTGCTTGCGGTTTCGGTAGATGTGCTCAGTGGCCCTAGGTGGACGTAGGGCCACATGGGTGCAATCTATGGCACGGAGCACTTTGGGGAAGTGTGCCACCCTGTAAATGTCCTGGACCACGGCCTGTCTTTCTGCGGGTGTTCTGGGCATGTATATGTGCCTGCGGACTGAGGGGCGTGCAGTCATGATTGCCAACACCTGGTGTAGGCAGCGTGACTGCGTGCCCTGTGAGACCCCCCCCACTATGGCAGTAGTCCGCTGAAATGACCCAGTGGCCAAAAAATGCAGGACATTGAGCACCTTCTCCAAGGGGCTCAATGCTTGGGAGCAAAGGGTGGGGGATGTAAGGTCATCTTCCCACTCCCTGACCAGGTCTAGGATGATAAGGGGTGGAAACCTATACCTGCCGTAGACCTGGTCGTCAGGCATCCCAAAAAGGCTTGTCCGTGGTGAAAAAATGCGTGCCCTGGCTATTCTCCTCCTCCTGCGGTGTCCCACGATCAGTGCTGCGACAAATGGGGCATTCATCGTTGCTGTATATACGTGTTTGTTGTTTGCACGCACTTTTATACTGTCCAAAGGGACGCTTCCGCCTGCCTTCGTGTGGCGGACGCATTCACACCTGTGTGCGTCTTTTGCCGTGCACGGTTTCCCGTATTCGTATCCATGAATATGGGTTGTTCGTGTGCGTGTGGGCGTTCCGTGTAGTTCCCTGCAGTACTTCCCCAGTTACGCCTTCTTTTTCACGCGTTATTCCCCATTCTGCGTGTTACGCCCACTGTTCCGCCTACTTTTTTTGTGTGCGCTGCGCTATGTGCGCTTTTGCTGTGCGTGTAGCGCACGCTGTTTGATGACGTGTGTGCCCGCGTGCGACATGCACTGATTTGGCGCACAACCAGTGGGAAACAAGCGCAGCGCCTTCTTTGAATCGCACGCGTGCACTTGCTTTCTCACGCTTGCGCCACCTTGCGCCTACTTGCGCTGGGATTTTTGGCGCACGTTTGTTCCATGAATTGGCCCCTAAGTCTTTCATTGCCTTTATAAATTCACTCATGCATTCTTTTATGGATTCCAGTCACCATGTTTTTAGAATTCGCTTAAACCATTTACATGTGGATATAGTCCCTTGGCTTCCTGTTGCTACAGAACAATTGCTTGCTGTATTCCTGAGGCTATTGCCCTTGTGCACCTAAAGCATTTAAGCATGCTCCTTTTAAAAAAGTGGAGTACTCCAAATATTTTTCAAAACTGTCTTGCTTTAACCACTAGCATGCCATGCAAAACCCATAAATCCATTGTAAGAGCTGCAGAAATGTGTCTAACTGAAAGACAAATAACTCCTACAAGGGACGGGCTCACTGAGCTCCCATGGTAGGAAACAACACTGTTCCTACTGAGCAAAGTCAAGGGTGGAGGTGGCTGATGGAAAGGATCAGGAGCGGAATATGTCACATTGAATAGACCACAAACTGAGGTGAGCTGGATTCTGAAGCCACAAGTGATGTGATGTGTTACTTGGAGGTTACCAAAACATAGCACGAACCACGGCACCTCACGGCCAGATACAAGCAGCCGCTGAATCTATACGGATTTACGAGACACCCTGCAAAAGCTGCACCTTCGAACAACCAGTCAACTTCTTTGCATCCACAAGATTGGTCCAAGAGGCAGATGGGATGCCGGCCCCTGTGCCCCTCCCCAACCCTTGATCCGATAGGGACAAGCTAAAATTACGGTCCTGAAGAAGATGATAAGCAGCAATCATCGAAACCGGTCGACCACATTTTAATAAAGGATATCACAGAAACTTACCAAGGATACCCTGTGAACTAGACCATACAACAATATACTATGGATGAAGTTCCTTGTTTTTAATTCTCCACAAACATTTTGTTTGTTTTTTCGAATGATCACCGAGTGAATCAATAACTCGGGGACCACACACTTCGTACGAAGGTCAATAAAATCTGAAACAGTTCCTCTTCGAGATGTGGCCCCAAGTTCCCTCTTCGTTCTAAATGAATCTGCTGACTCCTAAATGGGCAGCAGCCCCGATACATCCCATGCCCAAGGACAGAACCCCTCATACACTATGAGGAACCTTCTGTGAAAACAGTTCTTTGAAGTCACCCATTAACTGGTACTAAAATAAGAATTAGCCTCCATACTAAAAATGTGGATCCCTACAAGTGTTTATGTGTGTTAAAAAAATTACTTGGAGGAGGAACATGGGGCATTCCTCAGAGTTCAGAAAGCACCCTGCCCCAGCTATACAACATTCCAAACGACTAGGCAGAGAAAAGCCTCTGACACATGTTGAATGAGTGCCATTCCAGTCACATAAAAACCAGTTTGTAATGGCACAATAGAGGGGGACTGCGCATACAGGAATCAATGTGAAACACTGCCATTCAGGCACTAGTCAAACAGCATCTCTTGTTTTATGTTAGAAATACTGTCTCCCCAAAGTTCCATGATCATGGGATGCAGTAGAGGTACAGCGGGAACAAACCGCTATTGTACAGAGTCGCACTGAGAGTCAGGCACTTCTGTCTGACTACAAACGTGCAGAGCAAGCCTTTAAACCTGGTTCCAGGCCAATAAGGGAATATGCACAAACAATCACAATAGGAGGGTGAATGAAAACGTGCACATGAGATGCCTAATGAAAACATCGAAAACAAAGAAAGTAAATCACAAATGACCAGACAAAGCCAACCTGTTGCTGAGCCAAGAAAGAGGCTAGAGGAGAACCAATCAGGAAAAGCATTGGATAATTATGAAGCAAGCTGAGCATCTTAATCCTAAAATTCAAGAAGTGGGGTGCTATAACATGAAACCATGTCTAGTAGATCAGAGCATTTTAACAAGGACAGGGAGTCCTTTAGATAGGCTCCTACAACATTTGAGTTAGCAAAGTGACACTTTAGGAACAATGGTCATATTTAGTTATAGTTTGAAACCACAGACCTTATTAGGTGTTAATTCCATCCCTTGCCAAATAGTATATGAGAGCAAAGTTGGCCTACTTTAAAATGTTTCAATTAGACCCACAAAGACTATGAAACTCATGAAATCAATGAGGTGAAGAAGAACCCATACCTTTACTTTGATCATATCTAAATTATTGTTTGGTCAGTTGAGCCCCACTGGGATATCCTGCTTTTTCTGCTGCAAAAAATCCCTTATCCGTATAGCCATTCTTCCAAACCAAGCTGTTGTATTTTGTTAATAAAGTTGTTGAACCTCATGTTGCCTGCAGTGTTCTGTTGGTCTATTTCTCACAAATGGTGTCTGATGTGGGATTAGCAAAACCTAATACCAACATTCAACGCAGCTAGATGTAAGAGTTAATGGCTGTTTTCTTGGCTAAACGCACCACCCCTGTTTGACCTGCAGAGAAGGAGATGATCAGAGACCTGAGGTACCCTTGATATATTCTGTTCAGTTAAGTAGGAAGGCCTTCATCCTGACTCCTGGGTCACTCATGGAGTATAGATATTACCTCTGTAGTGTTTTCTATTCCATGATCCCTAGGAAGAAATGTCACATAACTGTCCCTACCATTATAAATACACTTCAAAGACTATGAGAGTTATTCTCAACTTGTGAATCACTGTTTTAGGAGGGATAAGATATTCATGTTGTGTAGATATCCCCTTAGTTGCAGGTGCCTACAGTATTCGTAGCTCTGGATTATTCTAACATTCCCATCTAAATAAACCAATGGGACAGAGTATCACACCTATTTGTAAAAATCTGAATATTGTAGTTCCCCAGGAAGTAAATAAAATATCAACCTGCTACTCTGAATCCTAATCATCTTATGAAAGCTAAAACAAACCTTAAGGGCAGCAAAGTGCCAAAGTCAAAAGCTCTCTATGCCAAAGGGATGAAAGGAATGAAGAAAGACAAATCTGACCATCGTAGACAAGCACATACTCTGAAAAATGTTTATGAATTGATCTTGCAAGAACTGACGAGTATAAGATAGAAGATTATGTTCAAACATAAAAAAAATTCCCACACCCCAAAAAACACAGCAAGACGGAGACACACCAGGGGGCGTAGACATCCTGATCATCCTTGCCTGAGAACGACTTGGAAATTCCCTTTTCTGGCTTTGAGCCCCCTATGCCTTGAACTTAGTTTTGATAGAATTAGCCATACAATACTAAGATGCTATAACTGCAACATATCCAGAGTGAAAAATTGATAATATTATCTCATCTCAAGGAAGTTCCTTGGAAAGTGAGCAAAATTAGGACCACCCAAGAACCACCAGGAAAATACAGCATAGAGAAAGCCCTCTACCCCAGGGATGAGGTATGTTTACAATAGAAATAGGGAAGAGGTTAGTAACTGTGAACCCAGTCACTCAAATCCTTAGGCAAGGATCTTCATATGATAATAAGGACCAGTGGGACTTCTGTGCCTGTAATTGTTGATTCGTTTTCTACAGCATCTTTTTTAGAGATGGAGGAATAATACCCATAGGACCCTCACTACTAGCAGAGGAAAATCACTTTTATTTATACCACCCAGAACCCATTAACCAGGGTAGGACTACAGCTACTATGTTGAAAGGGTACTTGAGGGCAAACATAATCCCATTAGGGTTACAAATTCAGACTGCCCCAGTGCCCTTTCTGGAGGATGAGGATTATAAATTGGGATTTAGCCAGATTGCTAAACAATGCAGTAGGGACTTCATGCTGCAAAACCATTAATACTGTGGTAAGGTTGGCAGCTAAAATCAAGTAGAAACTTGAGGTACATGAGCAGGCTTTCCTAGCGAACACCCTCATTATAAATGCTAGTAGAAAATTGGAGACTATCAACAAGGAAGTCGGAGACTTTAAATCAGTTAATTTACAAAAAAAGTCCAATAAGCTCAAAAAAGACATTACTGCTTTCTCGAGGCAGAGAGTATATCCGTATTTAGCATTGGACATTGGACTACAGACCACCACAAAACTGTAATTATATGTTTCTGAAAAAACAACAGAATTAGCGGTGGGTGACATTTTCAAACACCAGCAGCTCATTTGCAGTCGAAGCTGCTAACTCAGAAACCTTTGACCAACTGAGTGGTTCTAATCAATCTTTTTTAGGTTGGGGGCCACCACGAGGTCACCGCCCCTGAAAGATCGAGGCAAGTCCAACCAGGGCAGGGTAAATACGCTGAACACTCTTTCCACGGGATTTAACATATCTGATATTCTTTTGACGGATGTTGCAATTTGTGTGTTGTGGAAGGGACTACATTTTGTACCCACACAAGATACAACACTCAATGTCATGGAAGTAGAGTTGAGAACGTTCTTTAGAACCGGGAGATTGAGGGCTTATTTTGATAACAAGGAGGCCGTGGCAGATCAGGCCCACACGAGTTTCAAACTCAAGCCATCTTTCACCCCGAATGACAGTGAGATCCCACCTGAGATTATAACATTTGAAAACCTGGTAATCAATGATTTGCCCACTATCTTACAAAATCATGGAGATTACAGTGAATTTAACAAAATGAGCAATAATGAGTATCAGGCTTTGAAAGCATTATCAGGCAATAAGAGAAGCGTGATCAAGCCCACTGACAAGGGCAGGTGCATTGTCGTAAGGAGTAGTCTACAGTACATTAACATGGTGATGACTTTGGTGGAAAATTAAGTTAATTATTCAAAAATTACAGTTGATCCAACCAATGCAGGGTTTGTAGGAGCTATGTACTAATGCTGTGGAGGAAGTTTCCTCAAATGAAATGAGGCTGTATTTTGACATCCAGGGTGTGTCAAGTTCCAGTGATATATGCACTCCCCAAAATGCATAAAGATGAGATTAACCCGCCGGGGAGACGCATAGTTTCTCTATGTGGTTCCATCCTTGAGCCAAATGGCCAATACATTGACATCTTCCTGCAACCCCTAGTGTTGGAATCACATTCCTATCTGAAGGATACAGCGGTGGTTATAAATCTGTTGGAAGACCCAATCCTGAACACAATCTTTAAGTCACACTTGATATAGCTGCCCTGTATACGAACATACCCCAGATGGAAGCTATGGAGATTATCAAGGGTCAATTAGATGCTAGACCAGTGCTGGATTGTGTCCCATATCATTTGTAGTAGAGCTCTTGCGGATAACTTTGTGCTATATTTTTGGGGGTTTTGACTCAGACCTATAAAGATGAAAGGAACAGGAATTTGGGCTTCTTTTGCCCCCAACTTAGCGAATATCTATATGTCAGACTTCGAGGACAGATATATTTATGAAAATAATCCATATGCTTCAAAGTAACTCAATGGAAATGATGAGGTGTTTTTCATTTGGGAGGGCACGGTCTAAGCACTACATAAATGCGTGGTCTGGCTTAACCAGTGCAATGTTAATTTGAAATGTATACATAATTTTGACAGAGAATCAGTGCCTTTTTGGATTTACACATGGGACACAGGAAAAGCTATCTGTAAACCAATTTGCATAGAAAGTCTACGGATTGAAATACTTTATTAGCATATAACAGTCAACATCGGAAGTTTCTCAGAGATAATGGGCCTCATTAT
This sequence comes from Ambystoma mexicanum, assembly GCF_040938575.1. Taxonomy (NCBI): domain Eukaryota; kingdom Metazoa; phylum Chordata; class Amphibia; order Caudata; family Ambystomatidae; genus Ambystoma; species Ambystoma mexicanum. The sequence goes on from NC_090929.1 coordinate 833,295,258, forward strand.
GAGTGTGGCGGAAAGGCAACAACGGCACCGGTAGTGCTACCGGCGCCGTTGTTACCTCTCCACCACACTACGAGTTCTGCTTGCAGGTGCTGGACTGCACACCTGGTCTGACCAGGCGTGCATACCGGCACCCGCGAGCAGAACTCATGATTGCACCAGCAACCATGCTCCCGACCCCCTGTGGGGCAGAATGGGAATCGGGAGGCCGGCCATAACGGCACCCGCAAATGGGCAATTACCAAGTCCGGCAAACTCGGCATGACCCGGTTACTGCCCATTTGCGGGTGCCGGAAAAAAAACAACTCTGGCGGCAGCCGTGCCCTTAATAAGGGCACGGCTGCCGCCAGAGTTATAGTGAGGGCCAATGTGTCCGATGGGCAGTTCCTTTCGGTTGAAGCGGAATTGCACTTTTCTGGAAGATTTTGAGGATCAGGCGCAATCCCTGCAGACAGATTGTTGCAATGGGGATACCCACACAAAGTTGTCAAGCATGCAGCCAAAAGAGCGCATTTTTCAAACAGGGTGGTTTTGTTGTCACCCAGAGAGTGTAAAAATCAATCTGATAGGGTGGTGTTTGTCACCACCCTTTCAAAACACACAAATCAAACCAAGAGGTTAGTCAGAAAACATTGCCACTTGGTCACCAGCACAGGGTGCGTGTTACAGATGCCAGTGTTCACCATTAAAAGGGGTAAAAGCCTAAGAGGAAGATTGGTGCACTCTAGGTTCACTAATGGGCAAAGCAGATTTGTACAAAACACCTTACAAGATGCATGGACTACACAGAGATCACCTGTAGTATGCCACTACTCATGTGGGAATTGCAGCGCCTGTACATTGGTGATTAAAACCAAAGCGTTTACACATGGAACTTTCCATTGGTCCCTAAGAAAATGTGCAAACTGCAACTACACCAATGTGGTTTATGGGATCATATCTCCATGTGCATTGCTCTACATAGGGATGACTACGAGGAAGGTGTCAGTTAGAATTAATGAACATTGTTGTTGTATTCACAATGGAATCTTAACAGCACCTTTGGTCCAACATTTTTTGGAAAATGGACATTGCGAGGATGACTTTAAATGGTTAGTCATTGCTCAATTGCAACATGATTGCAACAATTTATCGATGGGGTTGCGTTTGTTAAAGTTGGAACAGACCTGAATTTACTGTCTGAGGACACATAGAAATGGTCTGAATGAGGAGCTGCCACAGCCTGCAATATTGATTTGTACCATCCAAATAGGCATTTGGTTATTTTCAATCTTGATCCAGTAACGTTCCTGTATCCATCTACATAAAGATTGACTCTGCACTATTGGTTTTATGGCGATATGATAACCTTATGCCAAATGACGGTATATCATGGTTATCGAAGTATAGCAGGTGGAGTTAACTAATCTTAACAAATATTTTCTTAAAGGTCATAAATTGTCAGCATTTTGAAACTTGTCTCTGCACATTTTTAGCTGATCCTCCAGGAATCTAAGGCGGCTGCAGACTTGGTCTTTCATGGTGCTCCCTCGTTGATCGCATTGTATGAAAGAGTGACTAGTGGAAGGGTTAAAATGCAAATTTTGAGCAATCAGTCACAGGTCATCGCTTTGAAAATCGGCCTCAACCTGCATTATTTTGGAACTACATGGCATGGGCATCATGACCCCTCGCTGCGATCAGTCATAAAAGTTTGTTTTGATAACGCTTTATCCCATTAAAGAGAGAAAAGTCACTCATGTGAGGTCTGAAAGCCCATGTCATTCTGTTTCTTTTGTCAAAATGTCATAGCCAACAGACACTAACCGAAAGGGTGCATATTGATCAAATCACTATAGCCTGTTTACCATCTACCTGGTGTATTATAAAGGTCTGATGTTGGAGTCACCACTGACCATGTAATCCTAACAGGACAGCGTTCACTGGGCGCTGTTGATTTCTTTCTTGATTCTTGCAATACATGTTAACTTACCTTATTATAGCTAGTGGCACAAAAGCTTTTTGAAAATGACAAAGTTAAAATACATATCGGCACAAATATGGCCTGGACCACCACCTCACCACAGCCCCATCATTACCATTTTCTCCAGGTCTGAGCGCATTAGGACTCTTGCCATGTGAGTTGAGACGGAGGAATACTTTCATGGGTGGTGTCACAGATCGAGGATAGACCTGCGAAATATGTAACCCCCCATTGCTCTGGATACTTCAAGTTGAATGTAGAATCTGTCCTGCCTGTGTGAGTCCATTGCCATATGCAGCAGGCAGGTGAAGGATCAAGCGAAGCGAAACTCTAGTGCCAATGAGCAAATCTACACGGCGGATAGTTGGGGGGGCAGTTTATATACTAGTACTAAGCACTGAGGGGCCCAGTGGTAATACAGTCTACAGAGCTAACATTTTATTGTGGACATGCATCAGAAGGGCATCCAATTCATTCCCCCCTTTGAATTCTGGGATGTGTAGTTCCCTATATTTCAAATTGGTTGGGAAACTACAAATCTGCTGATCTTTAACCTGACTCTACTGATCACAGAGAAAGAGCGGTCACAGCATCAAAGCTGTGTTTACTAATGTGGCCTCATTTTCCCCATGCTCTTGTCTGGCAAACAAGGCCCCCTTGGCAGATTCCACATCCCACTGTGAAAGATCCAGGTAGCCCAGAGCTCTGCTGTCATTTTGATTTATAATCTTCCGTAAAGGGCTTCCATCTCCACATATCGGTGGAGATTGCACTGGCTTCTGGTTAAAAAAAGGATCGAATTTAGAACACTTTGCTTGATATATAAATGTATTCAGGGAAGTCATCTAAATATTTGATATCCAATATTCAGCTCTATCAGCCCTCTCGAGCATTGCGTTTATCCAGCCAAAATCTGTTGGCTGTCCCCTTTCTCATTACACCATGCAGGGGGATCGTTGTTTTACCATCAAAGGTCCTCCCCTCTGAAACTCACTCCCAGCTGAGTTACGGAATATTCCTTTCATTGCAGTCTTCAGTTCTAAGCTGAAAACGTTCCTGTTCAAATGAATTGGGAATCCAGTGATTAAACCTTAAAATTCAGCAAGCATAATAACATCTGCACCTAGATGCAGGATCTCTGCTATGTTCCGGAAGGATTTGCACATTACAAATCAAATCAATCAATCATAAGTAAACAGTTTTCACAATGCTGGGGACAGGCATACGTGACAAAAGTTTGCACTACACAGAGATCTTGCAGTTAGAAGCCAGCTCTGTACTCAGGCCCATTTATTTATTTTATTTATTGAGCATTTTTTAGGTGCGTATACAACAAAATGGTGTTTCCTGGTGCCACAAGGCAAAGTGGGGAGGGAACAGGGGGATTAAAAAAAAATGATCAAAATAATAAGATATTCCATCGTTGTCCTACTATGCCCTGTGGCATTCAGAAGTGCAAGTGCAGTGAAGAGAAGTACAGAAGGTAGGTAAGGGAAGGGGGTGGAGAGGGAGCAAGGTATGGGCAAGTGCTGGTGAGAGCTCGGGAAGGAAGTGCTGAGTGATACCAGGGGAGGAGGCCGCTGGCTAAGTGATAGGGCGGAGGAGTCCCAATGGTGGGATGTGAACCGCCAGGTGGGTGGCCGGCAAGGGCAGTGCTGGAGGGGGGGGGGTGCTGCTGTCGACTGGGCAGGAGCCTGGTAGCTTGTAAAATTCATGAAGGTCCAGGACGCCAGTCTCTTCAGCAGTGGGGTGATTAGCAGGGAAGGGAACGAGGTAAAGAAAAGCAGTGTTTTGAGGAGTTTTTGAGACTGTTCAAAAGAGAAGCACCAGTCAAAGAGAGAGACCTGGCCCACCCACTCTCTGCTTGGAGATGCATCTGACAAGCAAAGAGTTGGAGTATTAGGAGCAGAGGGCTCTATCAGTGAAGTATTTGGGGAGAGAAAGTTGGAGATGGCATGGTGCCAGGGCCTAAAAAGCCTTGTGGCTGATGCAGAGGGTCTTGAATTTGATCCTTGCAGCCACCGGGAGCCAGTGAAGAGATGTTGGGGTTGGAGGGATGCATTCCTGGGCTTGAGGCCAAGTATAAGTCTTACATCCCTATTCTGGATTAGCTGAAGGGAGTATATAGAGGAAAGGGGGTGATTGAGGAAGAGGCTGCTGTAGTAGTCCAGCCTGGAGAGGAGCAGAGTTCTGGCACCATTGAGCTTCTGGGGAAACGTGAGAAAAGGGAGAATGCCTCAAAGGAGGTGAAGCTGGAAGTGGGCCTTCTTGGCAATGTCCAAGATGTGAGGGGTGAAGGAGAGAGAGCAGTCGAAGATAACCCCAAGATTTGTGCCCTCACAGGATGTTGAGGGTAGAGGGCCCAAGCAAGGCAGCCCTAGGGCAGGAGGGAAACAGGGTACAGGTGTCCCAATAGCAAGGATCACTGTCTCAATGGCATTAAGACAGAGGTCATTAGCTGCGCACCATTCCTTGATAGCGGTCAGACAATCAGGGAGGGAGCAGGAGGAAGAGGAGCTAGTAGAGGGGAGTTTGAAGGAAAGCTGTGTGTCATCAGCATAACATTAGAAAGGAGGAGAGAAAGAGTAGATCAATAGGGGTGAGATAAATATTGAAGAGCCATGGTGATAGGATATACCCCTGGGGAACGCCCCAGGTGAAGAATGAAGTGGAGGAGGAGAAAGGGGCCAGCTGCAGCTGTGAAGGGCAGTTAGTGAGGAAAGAGGTCAGCCAATCCAGTGCCCAGTCAGTGATGCTGAGGGTGTCACAGGGATGTTTTATGAGGATACAATAATTGACTGTGCCAAAGGCAGAGGAGAGACCGTGGAGAATGAGAACAGCAGGAAAGTTAGAGTTGAGATTTGCAAGCAAGTCTTCACGAATGTTCAGAAGAGCAGGTTCCGTGCCTCTGGATGCCTGGGTTCCAGATTGATGGTCATTGAGGCAACCAACAAGTTCAGTATGAAGGATCAATTGGTGGAGGCCCAACTTCTGCAAAAGTTTACACAGGAAGCAGGTGGTGGCGATACAGTAATAGTTAGATGGGCAGGAGGGGTCAGCAGATGACTTTTTAGGAGGGGGTACACAATGGAGTGCTTGAGGGAAAGAGGGAAAGAGCTAGTGGCAAAGGAGTGGTTGCAGAAGTCTGCAAGACCCGGGGTGAGAGAGGAGATATTGTCCTTAATGGTTCTTTTCTCCCCATGGGAGCACCTGTTTGGATGAGACCTTCATAGAGCGGACAACTTTAGAGACCTCATTAGTTGCAATGGGCAGGAGGGGGTTCATAGTCACTTGTTCGACACTCATAGGGCCTCATCACGAGTTGGGCGGTAACGGCGGCAGTATTACCGCCGGTGGTATTAGCCCTACCGCCAAACCCCCAGCGCTATTAGCGCCGGATCACAGGTTTGGCGGTAATGGAATTCCCCATTCCCCACTGAGCCCATTCAGGAATGCCCCATTTCCATTGGGCTCAATGGGGAATTTTTGTGCTCTTACCGCCGGCGGATTTCCGGCCAGCGGTAATAGCGTGAATTTTCGGCGGATTTCCCCCCAGCTCAGAGCTGGGGAGAAATCCGCCGAAGCCCTGATTTGGCGGACCCTTAAATCCGGGGTAATAGCACGACTGCCAGATTTAAGGGTTACCGCCAAACTCGTGATGAGGCCCATAGTGTTGAAATACAAAAGTTTCGACACAAAAGGATCGAAAAAAGAATGTCCCTCCGAAACCCCTGTTTTTTTGGCAAAAACCACTAGTTTTACTATACGAACCAAAAAAAAAAAACATTTACATTAAAAAAAATGCATCCGAATAATTATTTTTCAATCCTTTTTTTTTTAAAGTATTGTATTTCGAAACTATGGGCCTCATTACCCGGTAGGCGGTGAGCTCATGCCGGTAAAATAACGGCACCGCCTTGGCGGAAAGGGGATTTACCGCCCCATTCCAAGGTTGGAGGGGCGGTAAATCCCCTTTCCGCCATTGCCCTTCCCCATTCCCATTTCTGCCCCAGAGGGCTCTATGGGAATGGGAAAGCAGGCGTTAAATCCCCCAACCCGCAAAGGGACCTCGTAGTAAGGCGGTAGGGATTTACCGGTACCGGTATTTTACCGGTACCGGTAAATCCCTACCGCCATCCGTGTAATGAGGCCCTATGTATTCGAAACTTTGACTGGACACCGGAGGAGGGAGGAGAGTGTGGGGGTGAAGGGAGGGGAGGCAAGGGAGGCAGGAGAGCCAGAGCGGAAGTGGAGGTGGGGGTGGTGGAGAGTGAGGACAATTTGTCCTGAGTTTTAGATGTGAAATGGGAGTCTAAAGTTGTGCAGAGAGCCTGGGAAGGAAGGATAGAGGTGGAGTCTGCAGTTGGATTGGCGAGTTCCTTGCAGATTTTGAAAAGTTCATGTCTGTTGTTAGTGGCACCAGAGATGCAGACCTGGATGTGGGCCCCCTTCTTGTAGTGGATAGCGAAACGATTTTGCCTTTAGAGCAGGAGACAGGCCAGTTTGTCAGAGAATGCATCGAGGTCTGTCACTTCCGTTCAGCAACTCTGCACTTGCCTTTCAGGGATGCTAGATCAGAGTCAAACCAGCCATTGCACTTGGAGACAGGCTTCAGACGGACCCTCATGACATGGGCAAGCATGTCAAGGGTGTTAGAGATGGAGAGGTGCAGTTCAGCAAGAACAGAGTCAGAGGTAGAATCAGATGCACGGGTCAGAGGGGGGATGAAGGTGGAAGGAAAATCAGCAACTGACCTTCACTTCATTGGTCAAAAGACGTTGAAGGAGACTGGCAGTGCGTGGGGCTCAGACATAGGGCTGAGGGGCCCTAAGTGGGAGGAGATGAGAAAATTGTCAGACCAGGAGACGGGGTTAGTGACCGGTTTAGAAATAGGGATGTCTCCAGAGATGAAGGCATCTAGAGTGTGTCCGGTGAATGGGTAGGACCAGAAAGAAGAATAGTGAGAGAGAGGGAGTCACGGAGGTCAAGGAACTGTGAGGTGGCTAATTCAGGAGAGTCGAGGTAGTTATTGAAGTCACCAAGTAGGAGGAGTTTGGAGGAGGAGGTCAAGAGGGAGGAGGTGACATCGGCCCATTCAGAGAGGAAGAGGGAGATAGGGTGGGGGGCCTGTAGATAATAGCGAGTATGAGTGAGTGAATCTGAGAGACCCTAAGCTTACAGATGAGACATTCAAAAGAGGAGTTGGATTGAGTAGGAATGATAGAAGCAGGGACCCACTCAGGGAAAATCAGGGCCACTCCACCTCAGGGCCGGTTTTGCCTGGGTTTGGAGATGAGTTTGTAGCCCTCCGGAAGGAGAGTGTCAAGAGCAGTGACAGAACTGGCATTGAACCACATCTCAGTAACTGCGAGGACATCAAGGTCAAAGTCTTCAAGAAGGAGTCAGATGTCTAATGTGTGTTTGACAGCAGAACGAGCGTTCATAGTTGCTAAGTGAAGCTGATTAGCACATTTGAAAATTATCCGAGGAGGGGTACAGGGGTGTGGTACTCCCATTGGTGCTGGTGGAGAGGTTGGAGGGGAGGAGGAAGGAGGCATAGCAGGTGAAAGGAGGACGTTAATGCGAGAGGGCAGGTGCCACTCAAGGATGAGAAGACTAGGTTGAGAACCTTGGGCCATGCTAGTGCCATTGTGGTAGACATTAATAATGCACCTAGAGGATGAGAGGTATGCCAAGAGTACTTCCCATCTAGTCCCACCATTAATGAGTGAAGAGGAGAAAGGGTGAAGACCAAGTGGGGAGCCCATAGGTCCAGGCGGGGACAGAAAAGAGGATGTAAGAGTCTGCCTGGAAGGGGCATTGACGCAGGTGTTGGCAATAGGTAGGCCAGGAGAGCTTTTAAAAAACTTTTTTCTTCCAGCCTTCGTGAGAGAGATGGAGTAGGTGATAGAGTAGCAGTTAGAATAGATAGGGGAGATAGAGAGTGCCATGTAAGTAGTAGAGAGAGAGAGAGACAAGGGAGCTGCCCATTGCACAAATAAACTCACCAGGCAGCCTAGCAGCCAAACAGGCACAGATGAAAGAGATGCTTTAGACAAGATATGTGCGGGGTTGCAGAGAATTAGGTACCAGGACAGGGAGAGCGCTAGAAATAAAGCTGAAAACAAATACTGTGCAGGTTTAAAGGCACATCTGAATTTACATTTTCCAGCAAAGTAGTAATACAGCAGAAAATAGTCAATGCACAGGATAATGGGCACATCTAGATTCAACTTTCCAGCAAAGTGTTAAATACAACAGAAACAGTCAATGTTCCGATGGGAGTTCCACTAATATCCAAACGCTAACCACATGCTGAAAAAACAGCAGAAACCAAGCAACATTTTTTCCTTCAAATCAACTGGAAGTGGAGCGGAGGCCTCTAGGGCAGGGCAGGAGAGCACATCTCAATTAGAAGTTACAGCCACATCCAGTCTCAAGGGAAATACAGTGAGAGCGAAAGATCCTGCAGCTTAATGGCAAGGGGGGAAAGCTCAGGGGCAGAGCGTTTGGCTTGGAAGCAAGACAGCGCAGCAAAACACAGATTTGAATCCCGATCCGATACTTAGAAACCAATCTCTGGTATTAAGCGCGTTATAAAAGAACAATTATAATTATAATAAAGCCTGGAGGTTCACGGATGCTGGGTTATACGTTTGTGCGAAGGGAATTGTTGCAGAGGGAGTGGGGAAGAAAAAGAAACGGGTGGCAGGACGGACTGCAGAGAAAGAGCCCCCAGGAAGGGTACTTAGCAGGCATCGGGTGCCAGCAATGATGTGGGAAAGCGCACAAAGTCATGGGGCTGTGGAAAAGGATATGGGGGTGCGTGCACTTTGGCTTACCGGGCCGGCTTAATCAGGATGCTTAAAAGAAGGATGGATAACAGTGGCAGGCAAGGAAAGGGGCCCCTCCAGCCCCAGACAGGACCAGACAGGGAGAGTCCCTGACCCTTTTAGGAGGCCCTTTGTGAGGGTGGTTGATCTCCTGCTGGTTCCGGGTGCTTGCAGTAGATGACGAAGTGGCCAGACAATCAGGCAGGCCAGCGTCAGTAGGAAAGGATCAGCTGAATTTGCCGCCAAGCGAGGCGGCCATGATGGAAGGCCCTTGTGGCACGTTCCAGTGCATGTAGACAACTGTATTTTGTTCAGATTGCAAGCAGGCTGATGGTAATGCCACCCCGATGTAAAAAGCACACAAGATCAAGCAAGCGGATTAACGCACCTTTTGTAATGCGTCCCTTGAGGGGGACAGAGATCACCTGCCGACTCTCCGGGGACTTGCCACAGATGAGGACATTATGGTTGCCCCCCCCCCCCTTGCTTAGAGTGGAAAGCAGTCAGAGGCACCCATATTTGTATTTGTATTTAATTGTATTCATTTTATTTGTATTGCGCACCTGGCCCAAGGGCATCTGGGTGCATTTCTTAGGGATGGGTAACAGAGGAGGTACATAGAACGGCAGTGAATTTACAGTAATGTCAATGTACAGCAGTGAAAAACAAATTTACAATTTTTACAATGAGGCTATATATCCGAGCTTGGGAAACATAATTACAAGAAAAGGCGCAGTTAATAGCATATGGTGGTGTATTAACGCGCGGTGGAAAGGAGAAGATAGTGGGAGTACAGGAGATTATATAGTAGATGTAATGTGGCCTTTCTCGATGAGCCAGGATTTGACTTTATTCTTAAATACCAGGTAAGATGGTTCGGCTCTCAATGTAGAGGGTAGTGTGTTCCAGAATTTACCCTCGAGCACTTGGAAGCTGGATCCCCCTGCTTTCTGGAGCTTGAATCTAGGTATTACCAGTGAATGGTTTTGAGCAGATCTTCAGGGTCTATTAGGAATATGGGTGGGGGCACACATTATAATGGAGATAAAGATAAGGTTAAAAGCCGCAAATAATCACGAGACGGCGAGTCAGAAGGGAGCTTAAAAACTGAATGCCCAGTGAGTTGCAATGAATACTCCTTTGTAAGCAAGTGGCTGACGTGGAGGAACCAGTGTTCAAAGGTAACAAGGTGCTAACACTTCTGTTTTCCCCAATGTAAGTGACAGCCGGACAGGCTCAGCAAATGCAGCTTGTGAGGCGAGTGCTGCAAAGCGCACACTGTAAGACCCAGAAGTAACATATGAAGGAATATATTGCCATAGTATTAGACTGCTGACTGGCAATATGGGGGCAGTCGCTGGGGCACCCGTGAGGCTCGAGGCCCCTTTCATTTGAAAGGCCCTGATGCCGTCTCTGTACTGATAAAGGATCTGGAGACCTATGATCTTTGTTTAATTTCCAAAGTCATTTTAGCAGATGGCAGTCACTGACTAACGGATACATAGTAGTTTGGCAATAAAAGAAATAAAAACGTCCTGCAATTGTGAAACATATAGTGCTACATTCCAGGAACTTCCGGAACAGCATTTATTTGTTCCTTGGGCATAAATAATTGCTTTTTGCCATGCTGCATTAAATTATGAATTGAATTTGTTGCATAAACCTATTTTGCTGTGCTTGTTGTTAGACTTGCACTCATGCTGATGCATAAGTAGGTTTATGTGCACTTGCATGGCAATAGTTCCTTTTTTGGGTCAGTCCAAAAGTAATGAACCATGAAGCCTGGGTGTCGTGTATGAAAGAAATGTTCACCAATTTATTATGACACTTTACATTGAGCCGTCATGCACAAAGCTCCCAGACTCTGTCTGTATAGCAGAGAGGGCCAGTCAATGGGAGGAGCAGTTGCACGGTGTTTGTTCAAAGCAGACCAGCCACAGAGGACATTGGAGGCCGGCCATCCGGGCTGCTCCTGCAAAGCATCACAGCAAAATAGGGTGTTCATGAACCGAGACAGACTCGCCACATTTGGAAGAACTCTCGCGGGAGAAAATGGAGGACTGCAAGGGGCTGGTGGTGGTACGGTACCTAGAGGTAGGTGGGAGCATGCTCCTGGAGTGTCGCTTACAGGGTATGGCTGAGCCTTACCCCATCCCTTCAAGCAAAATGCTCCCAGAACCCCTCGGCATACCAACGTGTGTCTGGGAGAGAAAAAGGGCGGTAATGTGAAAGTGGAGAAGTGTGGGGGTACAGTAGATACAGAAAAGAAGGACAAAGAGTTAGGGAGAGTTAATGAGAAGCGATCAAGAGAGGGAAGATAGAGATGATGAAAGACAAAGACATACGAGAGAGTTAGTGGTTGATAGAAAGAAGAGAAGGGAGTGATAGAAAGAGAGAGGCAGAAATAGTAACATAAGGAGAGAGAGAGAGAGACAGAGGGAGAAAAAGGAATAGAAACATAGGGAATGAGAGGGAGAAAGAGGAGGAGGGGAAAGAAAGGTGCCTGGAAACACCTGTATATAGGCACCATACAAATGTCCAATAAAGAAAGAAAGAAAGAAAGACAGACAGAAAGTGAGAGAGACAGAAATAGTAACATAGTGAGAGAGGGAGAGAGAGAGAGAGAGAGAGAGAGAGAGAGAGAGAGAGAGAGAGAGAAAGAGGGGAGAGAAAGAAAGACAGAAAGAAGAAAGAATGGCAGAAAAAGAGAGGGAGAGGGCAACAGAAATAGTAAAAGAGAGGGAGATACAGAGAGAAAGAGGAATGAAGGAAGAGCTAGAAAGACAGAAAAAGAGAGACAGAAATCGCAACATAGGGAGAGAGAGAGGAAGTGGGGAGGGAAAGAAAGTCAGTAGTAACATAGAGAGAGAACGAAAGAGAGGAAGAGGGGCGAGAAAGATAAAAAGAGAGAGGACATGAAGAGAGACGAGGAGTCCTGTTCTTCCTCGTCACAGTGCTTATTCTCTGAGGCCCCCGACTTCATGACCAGAATACATTCATCCCTCCGCGAAAACCAGTTGTGCACTCCTTGTGTATGCTCTGCCACTCAGCCTTTCCATTTCTGAGATTTCTGAGTATTTATCTTGATTTTAGGTCCCCGTTGGTGGATCAGATGATGTGTAGTATTTGATGAAGTAATATCGAGTGGCAATAGGACTATGGATGTCTTGAAAGCTATTCCATTTTGACCCTTGGATTCTACCTTTATGCACAGCTGCTTGGAAGTTCTGTAGGTAAGGACATTGTTTCCATAATCTTTCAGAGGTTTTGGAGGTGACTTCTAACTACACAAAGATTTGAATTGGGTGTATCTTTCTGTTCATGTCTGGCAGTGATGCACCAGGGTTTGAGGGAAAGATAAGGTCTAGTGATCTTCAAGGTTTCGAGACTTTGAATGGTTTCCCATTGAGAAGCATTGTTACAAAAAATTATACAGGTCAGAAAAAAACACCTTTTCTTTTCTTAGGATGATTGAGCATACAACTGATTAGCACTATTTGTCGGTGTGTGTTATGGGGTGTGGATTCATAGTAAACATGGTTCCTTTATGGTTTGTCTTGTAGACATTTTTTAAGTACTACCTTGTGATTATTGGAGTCTAGCCCTAAAGAAGGCTGGGTCGTTGGGAGTAATTATCCATGAGGCCGAAACTCGAGTGGGCTTCGAAGAAACTGTTGATGAACTCTATTAATAATTAAGCATTTCCAAGTGAATTTTTAGCCCTAGGTGCCAAGTGATTAACCACCGGGTGCACTCTGAAACTGCGGCACATGGTTGGACATATTTAGAATGCCGGACCACGATTAATAGTGGTCAATTCTTCATGTTTTTTTGCACAGATTGCTATATTTTGTATTTGGACAAATTGTGTAACGTAGGCATATTTTGCATTTAGCTCAATCGTGCATGGTAGCCCTATAGTTAGCTACTTTGCTGAACTGTGCCGCGCACAATAGTTAGCCGGTGTGCATCACATTTAGATGGAATTGTGAAGATTAGCCATTTGTCACATTTTGAAAACTTTGTGAAGATTAGCCATGCGTTACATTTAGATAGAATTGTGAAGATAAGCCCTGCACAGCACATCGAAAACTAGTATTCAGCTATCCCCCCATGATTAACTCGATCTAGCTGCACCTATAATCTTTTACCACCTTGCACATCGCATCGACCATTAGAATGCAGCCATTCCCCACGATCAATTTGGACTAGCTGCACACATAATCCTACAGACCCTACTCACTGTTCAGCACCACATTCATTAAAATACAGCTACCCCACAACATACACGGCCTAGCTATAGACATACTACCTGTCCCACATACTCTGCACACCACCTCCACCATTATAATGCATCTAGCCCCCACGATAAATCTGGCCTAGCTGCACACATACCTAGTTCACACACGCACTGTTTATTTCACTCACCATTTCCACTTACTTGGACTGCAGTACTAAAGGAATTCAACCTACAGCGCATTGAGACTATACCATGGTGAAAGGCGCTATACAAATACCCATTAACATAACATGGCATAACATTGGATGTGCTGTTGTACGGCGCATGTGTTGCGAGGAAGAATGTGTGTATGAATTTTGAGATGTTTTATATCATATTAAATATGCATGGTTTTATATCATCATGTATCAACAGTTAATGCACTGTATGTATTGTCACTATGATTGAATGCATGAATTGAGACAAATCTGTTTAAAAACACTTCTGTAAAAACGTTCTTCTTGGATCTCTTTAAATGGTGATGTTCTTATGAAAACATAATTGAATATGCGCAGGATCGCCTGTGTGTGTTTATTCCTAGGACTACGAACTATGACAATTTGTCTCAACCAGGGAAAGAAATGCAGAGAAAGAGGGACCCAGTGAGCCCCAAGAAGGGAAAACATTACTCTTCTAGCCAAGGAAAATCTAGGGGGGGGGGCGGATGAAAATGTTAGTGTAGCTAATGAAGTCACACTAAATTGGCCACCTGTAGAGGTAAGTCGGAAAGCCTGGGTCACCCACGGGTGATGCAATGTGATGCCCAGTGGGGATACGTGGGGGTGTCCCTCAGTGTCCCACCGTGCCTCATAGCCTTGCATGACTTATAAGTGACCTCTGTAGTTCAATGCTGACATAGCATCCACCCATCCCAAGTTCTACAACCCACCAGAATATTTGGCAAAGAAAAGCCTTTTTGGCATATGTTAAAGAAGATCCATTCCACTCACACACATGCGCACCTATTAGTGAGGCGCAGAAGATGGAGACAGCAGCAGCAAGCCTGCACGCAAAACTGCTGCAGTTCCTGTATGAGTCACGCACCATCTGTTACTTAGAGTTCCAATGACTGGCTCGCCAAAGATTCATAATTGCAACTACCAGGAGGTAGGTAGAGAAAGGAGTGCTGAAAGTAAGACACTTTCAGCTTACTCCAAAATCAGGGAACAGGTCTTTAGACCCTCAATCACCCATAATAAGGGGCGTTGCTTGATCAAGCGCAAAGGAAGGGGGAACTCATGCCCACAACTGCTACACTTCATGAGAACACAGCAAACACATGAAGTAAGCCATGGGGGCATGTGGCAAGGCGAAAGCAGAGGGGGGCATAATCAGAAGCCCGGAATAAACGATCAGTGAGTGAAAGGGAAGGGTAGTCAAGACGGTCATTATCGAGAAGGTGCAAAGGAGCTGGAGAGAAAGTCAGCCACAAACTTGCTGAGAGTGAACTGAAGGAAAACATGCTTCTTAATTCCTTCTGGGAGTTATAACTCAGATCCTGGCAGGAGCCAGAAGACCACGGGGAGAATCAGTAACCTGTTACGGCTGAAAACCTTAGACCCGGAGGCAAACTGAGATGGAGTGTTAGAATAAAACAGCCTGCAAATGACTCTAAGGCAAAGATGAAGACATGCTTGTTGATAGGAGTGTGTCACAGTTATATCATAAGGCAAGGAGGGGTTAAATGCTTGCTACTATGTCAAGAAGCCTATGGAGATGATCCAAAGCCAAAGAGTGGGAAGATGCACGCCTGCACTCCCTCCCTGGCAACCCCACACCTGGGGACTGTTTTCTGAAGCCCTACAGTCCCCCACCAGCACTTATTTCAGCACTCACCCTGGACTTGCCACCTGCTGGCCGCTCTGTATTCATTTGTTTATTTATTTGTTTATGTACTGCACTTCCCATTTCTTTTATTTATCTTATTTATTTATTATCCCCTGCACTTTTCTTTTCCACCTTCGATTGCACTTGCGCGATTTGAATGACACCTGGCCTAGTAAGATCGTTGTCTGTCCTCCCTCTGTTCCCCCTCCCTTGCCTCGTCGCGCCTTGAAACACCTGTGTATAGGCGTGTTATAAATGCCATATCATATCATATCTGTGCTAAGACACAAGAACACATATGTCAGCCTGAAAAGCCAAGGAGTGTGCTGTGTGTCTTATCCATGGGACTGAGAAATCAAGAAGACAACTGTGTGGTATATTCTTGAGACTGTGTATTATATTAGGGAATTCAACAAGAAAACAGAGTCCTTTAGATAAGTCTTTATAACTTAGTCATCCTGACACTTTACCACCAGTGTAGGCATTAATCCCATTCCTTACTGGCTATTAGCACATGAACATCATTATTGACCTCCTCTCAGCTAATCAGAATGTTTAGAGTTCAGTTAATAACTACTGGTATTGACTGCACTCTGAACATTCTGCCTTCAAAAGCAGACATGGAAACAACAATTTCCGGAAAATATGTCTTTCAACAAGATACTTCCTCACTGAGAGGGCCTCTCTTTTTTGCTGCAACATTCAATTTAACACACAAAAGAGAAAGCTTAAACTTGGGAAACGCTTTTGCTTTCTTCTAGATAAACTGTTTACTTCTTCATGACATCAAATGCATGCTCGTATTAAACCACTTTCCGTTCAACCAAGTTTGCAATTAAATGCTTAATTTATGAGGACAACTAAAACAATTAAACACATTTAATTTTCTAACTCAGCTGTATATTTACTTTACCCACTATTAAAGTAAAATGTTTTATTTCATCATCGAAACTCCAAAACATTTATTGGTACCATCAGTACGTGCCAGACAAACCTCAGAAGTGGTCCTTATCACTTGGGATGACCCTTCCCCAACCTATGTCCGAGGTGCATGTCATTATCCCATGATAATGACCCCGTCCCTTGGTCTATAAGGCTATAATATATTGGAAATAACGGACCGGCATGGGGCCAACCCTAAAGGTGGTCTTTAATACCTGGGATGACTGGGAAATTCAGAAAACATTTCAGATGCAGACACAACACTTCAAAGTGTTATCCCACCCTAAACATTGTTGGGTCATTCGAGGGCAGAGAGGTTATCCTGTTTTATTTCAAATATATCCACTGCCACTTATAGGCGTTTGCGCACCCCTTCCTGTTTGTGCTGAGTTATTAATTGTGTTGAACCGCATTTTGATTCATGAGTTTAATGTGTCACTTCGTCACAACACCCCTTGACACAATGCAAAGCAAAGCGCATATTAGTGGCATATTGCATACACAAATTGATTAGCTCAGCACTTTGTAAATCTTTACTAAAATGAAAATGTGTTATTTTCCTACTTGCAGAGCCTGCTGACTAAGGCTGGTAAGAGAAAACATTCGTGATTCATGCGAGGACTATGATGGTGAGATGTTGTGAGCAGGCAGAGCAGGATTGAACTACCTTCCTGGCCACTCATCTCAGTGCGGCTCTCTCGCTGTACCCCTCACTGTGCTTCTGGAAGTGTGGGTTCCAGCTCTGTAGCTTCCAAAAGGTCGGCACAGTGACTCTTGAGAGATGTAGTTCCAGTGCTTGTCTTTTGTTCCCAAACGTTCTTTTGCCAAATCTCTTTGAACTAAATTGGTATTTTGAATATGTACTTTCGCTTGCTCTAATGTGGGGTCTTCTCCCATATATGTCTCTTAACCTCGCCGGCCGCCTCCAGTGATCCGTGATCGCGTTCCCTTTCTGTGATTTTGCATTTTTATTGGCATTATTCTTGTTTCCTGCAAATCACATTTATGTTCATCTTCCTAACACCATGCATCTATGGCTCTCTCTGGCATGACACGGCTGCTGTGCACATCTTTGTGGTCTGTGTGCATACCCATGCAGAATGCCACAGCACCGTCTTCAGACTTGTAGAACGTGATGTTGCTACCCCTGTAACACTGACTGTGCTTCCAAAGCAGCAAGCAGCAGATGCCACCGGCAAGGTGACTTCATACCTACGGCCTCTTGAAGCTGTTTTGCCTGTTCTGCCACTGGCACTTGAATAGAACACTCCCTCCACCAGCCTGCTTGCTGGTGGTAGACATGTCCCATATGGGAGTGGTGGTGGGGCTGGGGTTGCCAGTAGTGAACATCCTGCAGGTAGATGTGAAGGGATGCTACTTCTTGCTCTCTGCAGAAGTCAAGCAGTGGCCAGCATGCGCAGAGTCAAAACCTGACGGTCAAGCTTCAGCTTTCATCAGGGCCGTTGCACAAAGAAGAGGTTCAGGGCAAAAGGAGTGAAAATAATTAATAGAGTCAGTCCTAATCCTTCCCCGTACACAGGAGTGAGGAAAAGCAGTGATCAAAAATGTATTAGAGTATAGAAATGAACTTAATAATGAATGGACTCTTTCTACACAGCAGAAAGGTCATGTAAAAGAATAATCAATGTAAAGAAAGAAAGGACAAAATCAGAGAGTGTGTGTGTGTGTTTAAGCCTTGTGTACCTATGCGAAGGCACGCTAGGTCATGTGAGTGTGTGTGACGTAGGGGGGAGAGAGAGAGAGAGAGAGAGAGAGGGAGGGAGAAAGGGAGAGAGAGAGAGAGAATACAGTTGGCCTTGTCTGCATGTGAGGATAGAAAAGGTTGAGCTTGTAAGTAAGTACACACTAGTTGCGGTTTGTGGCACACATTTAGTTGTGTGTGTTTGTGTGGGCACATAAGGTCTTCTGTGTTTACGTGGGAGGACACTAGATCTTGCAAATGTGAGGCACACTTGACCTTGTTTGTGTGTAAGTGGGATATCATTTCTGTGTGCATTGTGAGGCCATGCTAGAATGTGCGTTTGTGTGTGTGTGTGTGTGTGTGTGTGAGAGAGAGAGAGAGAGAGAGAGAGAGAGAGAGAGAGCGTGCGCGCTCTCGCACGCGGATGAGCGTGCAGTCTTGAGCGCTTGTTAATGGCTTTCCATTTTATTTATGAATGTCCATAGACTGCATTTGTTAATTAATACACTATTCCTTATTAAGTTCAAGAAACACCATTTTGCCATGAATTTCTATAGATAGCCAACTGGAGAGATACTCAGTTTCTAGGCTGGTGATTTTAGTGGTAGTAGTATTGTCTGAGCAAGAGGCCCTTGTGGTTACGAAACCAAGAACATAAGAATAAGAGTAAGCCTAATACAGGAACCATCTTTGCCAGATCTCGTTTTTTTTTCTTTTAAAACAAACTGCACTGTTTCTCTGGCTAACATCTCAGTCCGACCTCTCTTTGAAACATCTTCAATGGCAGTTGGAGACCCCTTCCCAAGTCTGCACCGCATAAATAACACTCCTCCTGTAGGTAACTTGCTAATGGCTTATCAAATATCTTCAAAGTCCTGACCACCGAAAACAACATTATGCAACCAAGCCATTTTCACTCTCACGAAAGCAGAGGGGCAGTGACAGAAAACCTCATTCAGAAGACGTGTTCAATTAAAAGTTTTTTTTCTAAAAGTGTTTATTTACAATTCACAGCAGCAGTATGGAGCACTTAAAGGCACTCATTCTCCCCGTGGGTGCAGAAACCACAATATCCACAGACTGGGACGTTTTAAATGAGAAGCTGTTGAAAGAATACAAACATTAATAGAGAGCCTTCAATGTGCAAACCAAAAAGGGACAGGAAAGGTAGAACAATAATTGGAGCTGTTAAGTGATGGAAACCCGCTAACAGAAATAAAGAAAGGGCTTCCTGCACAGCCGACATCAAAACATCGCATCTGAGCCCGAGTAACTGGGGAAGGCTCTTGGCGTCAAACTAGAATGGAGCTCCGGGAGCTCCTGGTGCTGATTTAAACAGTTTATTTGACTGCGGTGAACAGATCCGTCTTTATCAGTCCCCCTTGGATTTATGTTTTAAATTCTGCAGAGCCCAGATCAGGTCCAAGATTAATAATAAGTGTTTTCCTCTTCGCTAATTTCCAGGTTGCGAGGCACGCAAGCCATTCATTAAAAACATATACGTGACAAGGAAATTGGCGGGGAGATAATTACAAAGCGGATCTGCAGCTGCTGGTTTGGGGGATGTGTTTGTTGCTCGGAGGGAACCTCTGTCCCCATGGAGGGAGTCGCAGAGAGGGCGAATTTTGCACAAAGAAGGCAAATGGGGAATCGCCGAAGAGGAGTGCTAAAGTACGGTAAGTCCAACGTAAAACAGTTACGTTTCCACAGCAAGAAGGGAGCATGCAGGCAAGAGGCGCAACAGACGCCATTTTGCAGTGGCAGGAAGTCTTGGTAATTCTAGGCAGGCTCCCTGTCCCAAGCAGAGGTTTGCACAAGCAAAACGATTTGGCCATGGATGACATAGATATCTCTAACACATTTCGCTGATTGCGTCCGTGAACGTTAGTAAAACGCAACTTTAAGAACTGCATCACCTCTGGGCACTTCCAAGCTGGACAGAAAGTTTGTTTTATTTTACAACATTTCAAGCTGCTGTTGAGCATATTTCCCAGGGATCTGTATTTTGGCATATAGCGTCGATAAAGTCATGCAGGCCCAGCGAGCATGAATGACCCGTTGAGAACCGGAAGCGCTCCCTCAGATTTTGCTTTTATTTATTTATTTGTTTTATTTTTATTTATTGCATTTGTAAAGCGCCCATGGGCGTTGTTTCAGACCTGTTACATTCATCTTGGCAGCAGAGGACAAAACATTAGGGGGGGAATAAGAGGTTAGGGGGTGAGGGCCTCATGGCTTAGCAAGATAGGGTGGGGGGGGTGGCCTAGGAGTGAGGCTTGACAGATCATGGTTCCAGGTGGTGTGGGTGGGCGGCGGTCCTTACACAAAGAGCCAGGTTTTAAGTGCTTTGCAGAATGGATAGTAGTACATTTCTGCTCTTAGTTCGGGCGGGAGGGTGTTCCACTGGGTAACAGCTTCTGGGGCAAGCTGACCCCTCCTGCTCTTATCCTTTTCACCTTAGGAAGGACTAGCCAGTGTGCCTGGGCAGTTCTCACTGTTCTGGATGAGTTAGCTCGTTCAATTTTCGGGGCTAGGTACTGGGGGGCTGTGTTCGAGAGACACTTGTGAGTGATTGAAAGAGTTAAAAGAGTTTTGAAAATTATCCTTTCTCGGACAGGGAGCCATGGTCTTTTTTCTCACGACAGAAATTGGTCTCTTTTGGCGATGTTCAAGGCTGCTTGTAGGGCATTGTTTAGAATAACCTATAGTTTGGCTAGGTTCTGATTGGAGGTACCTGCAAATAATGTGTTGCAGTAGTCCAATCTTGCTCCAATGATAGCTCTGGCTATGGTTAAGCAGTTGGTCGGAGAGAGGAAGTGTCTTGCTGCATTGATAAGCTTAGCTGTGTAGGCGGACGAGGACGCAATGGCTTGCACTTGTTTGGTAAGGGAGATAGTGGCATCTAGGTGGACACCTAGCATTTTTATGGATGAGGAGACAGGGAATTGGAAACCATCTATGCAGAAGGAGGAGAATTATGTGCTGAGTTCCTTGAGCATAGTGGGTGATCCAACTAATAGGGTCTCTGTTTTTTTGTCGTTCAGACATAGATGGTTGGAGGCCATCCAAGACTGAATGGTGGAATATATTTTGTTGATTGTGATGGAGTCTTCTGGGAAGGAGCTTGTGAGTGGGAGGAGGATTTGGGTATCATCAGCATAATTGGTAAAGGAGATGCGCAGTGAGTCCAGGAGGTCAAAAAGAGGTTTAGTGAATATGTTGAAGAGATGCAGGAGCCTTGGGGGACGCCACAGGGAATGGGGATGGGTGGAGCATGTGCAGTGTCCGAGAAGACTCTCAGGGTTCTATTTTCAAGGAAGGAGGCTATCCAGGTGGCCAATTTCTGGCAGAAGATGGCTAAGTTTGTGAGGTGATGGCAGAGTGTTTTGTGGTCTACCAGATCGAAAGCAGCAGATAGATCGAGGAGGAGCAGGAGGGCCGGTTTGCCTTCATCTTTGAATGAGTATAGTTGAATTTTGAGGTCTAGGAGTGCTGATTCTGTGCCGTGACCTGGGCGAAAGCCAGATTGGCGTATGCCTAAAATAACGTAGGTTTCTTTTTTTTTTAATTTTTTTTATTTTTCATTCAGTTTTTACAAACTTTTTGAAAACTTTTTTTTTTAAACACTTACATCTTACACACGAACAAAACACTTTTTTAAAATATATCATTTGCATCTAAGAGCAACAGAGAGCGTTATGACTGGAAAACAATTTTTTCCTTGGCTTGTCGCGCCTGAACTTTAGTGTAACTTTGCTCAGGCGATTTTTCTAGTTCTCTTTTAGTTCTATGCTCTTCGTGCCTTCTATTTTCGCAACTGTGTGAACGAAATAGATGACATTCTTAATCCTTGTCTCCACTTTTCGCCTGATCATTCATTTGTGATTGTCTTATCCTCATCGTATGGAGAAGTCTCCTCTAACCGAATTTGCATTTGGTCGAGGAATCGCGTTATTGCGATCAGTAGGGATTTGCTTTCGCCGATGTGGAGGTGCGTCCACCATTCTTCCAGACCATACGACAAGACTCGACATCTCTCTTTCTTTAAGCATTTTTCTCGTTGAACTTTGAGTTCAGGACAGTGCAGGACCAGGTGTTTTAGATTTTCATCTTCCTCTGCGCATAACCTGCATTTCGAGTTTCTTGCCGCGATCTTCCTTCGATGGATTAAAATCTCTTTCGTTTCATAGATGTTTAAGCGAAATTTCAGGTATAGTCTTCGTAGTCGTTTACATGGTGATAACGTTAGGTATTTCGCTAGTGTGTTACGCTTTTTTACTTCAGGTGGAGTGTTCCGCATGCATTTATGCAAAGATCTTTTTTCGTTGGTTTCTATCCAGTCCCAGTCTAGTAGTTTTCGTTTTACTAGCTCTGGATTCTGCCATAAGGTGTCTTCATCTGAACCCAACTGCGCTAAGGTTTCTTTACATTGTTGTTTCCACTCCCATAATGCTGATTTTCTTTGTCTTTTATCATCAGTCAAGAATTTGACGGGGGGTAAGTTTGCTACTTCATGGGTTTTCCTAAATAGCGCCAGTTTGTTCCAGGTGATTCTCGCGTTCAGAGTAGGAAGACCCATCTCAAATAGTACACATGCTGTGGGTGTACTTAGTGGGATCTGCAGAATCCTTTTCCAGAAGATGCTTTCGCAAAGGGCCCATATTTTGTAGTCACACCCAAACATATTCTCGGCACCGTAAGTGAGAATTGGGCATACTTTACTTTGGTAGAATCTTCTTACCGCTTCATAAGAAAATTTGCCATATTTTTGCTGTAAAATGGTGCCTTGTGCTGTTAATAATTTACAGCTATTTAAAAGTTTTTTTGTCATTGTGGTGTCATTTATACTCGAGTTGATTGTTGTCCCCAAGTATTTTGTATGCGGTACTTTGTTTAATTTATTTGTTCCTATGTACCATGTTGATTTTTTTTTATTTGGACATCTTCCCCTTTGGTTTTCTAGTACTAGGATCTCCGATTTAGCCACGTTGATCTCAAGACCTAATGCTTCAACAAAGGTTCTTAGAGCTGTAAGTTTTCGTTGGAGCCCTATGGGAGTCTGGTCTATGATTACCATGTCATTCGCATACATGATGTGGTTTATTGGGACTCCATTTATGAGTGGCGGGAATGCGACCACAGAGGAGAATACTGTTCCAACTTCCGATATGTAGAAGTTAAACAGGGTCGCTCCTAACGGGCACCCTTGTTTCACGCCCCTCTCAGTTGGTATGGGTTTGGTGAGGTTTCCTTCACGGTCCAATCTCACCTGTATGTAGGTGTCGGAGTATAGTTCTTTGATGGCATGGATGAGGCTCGCATTACATCCTCTTACTTTAAGTTTTTCCCATAATATTTCTCTATCCACACCGTCAAATGCATTCGCCATGTCGATAAAGGCGAGGTATATTTTTCTTCCTGATCTAATGGAATTGATTTTTAACAGGTTCAATATCAGCAAGTTTATACTACAGCCTATACCTTTGACAAAGCCCGATTGGCGTTCGTCATATACTTTGTTTTGCTGGATCCACTTAGTCAGCTGGACCAGTAACATCGATGCAAACACTTTTCCCACTACATCAAGTAGGGCTATTGGGCGATAGTTCGCGGGGTCAGTACGAACGCCCTTCTTGTAAATTGGAACTATAATCCCGGCTTTCCATGTCTCAGGGATTCTCCCTTCCTTTTTTATTGCTTTGAACAGTGTGTAGCAAACCTTTGACCATTCTTCAATGTTTTCTTTTAGGTCTGCATTTGACAGGCCATCAGGTCCTGCCGCTCGGGAAGCGTTACATCTTTTGATGGTCGCTCTAATTTCATCTCTTTCCATCTCAATTTCCCACGGCTGTCTCGTGTCTTCATTTAATGTCTCGAATGATTTTCTCTTTTGAAATAGCCTTGTGTAATGCCTTACCCACTCTTTTTCTTGCACCATGCTTGATAGCAGCGCCTTATCGGAGTTCTGTGTATCATTGATAATGTCCCAAAATCCTCTGGTATTCTTACGATTTAGCGCCTTCAACATTGACTCTGCATCTCTTTGTTCTACTATTGCTCTGCGCTGTTTATACCAGTTGTTATATCGGTTTTTTATCTTTTTTATCTGTGTTATTGTATCCGTTGCCTGAAGGGCCCTGATTTTCCTTATTAGTTTCCTTGATTCTCTTTTTCTTCGTGCAACTTCCGGGTCAAACTGATGGTTTCTGTGTTCCGGT
The DNA here is from genome assembly GCF_040938575.1 of Ambystoma mexicanum. Lineage (NCBI taxonomy): Eukaryota > Metazoa > Chordata > Amphibia > Caudata > Ambystomatidae > Ambystoma > Ambystoma mexicanum. Next base: position 833,319,019 of record NC_090929.1, read on the forward strand.
CTCAACGACGACGTTCTCTTTTTGACTTTATAAATTTCAAGGAATTGTTGGTATTCTATAGCCGTCGGGCAATTCTGTTCTTGAGATTTTCCTAGTAATTCGGTGATTGTCACAATATCGCGTTGTTTCAGGCGCAATCTGTTTCGGCCAGGCACTACAGATGGATCTTGTCTCCATTGCTTACGCTTCTCTATGATGTTCTTGTTCCATTCGGCTGCTACTATATTGTGGTCGCTGTGGTTAGTCATGACCACTTCGAAGGAGTCAATTTCCTGGAATATGTTGTCAGAGACAAAAATGTAGTCTATTATTGACTTTTGTATTCCTCGTGTCCAGGTTGGTTTAGCTGGAATGTCACCATTTATTGCTCCATTCAGCATTACTAGATTTCTTAGGGACATTTCGTTAAGCCAACGTTCACAGTTTGTTTTTTCTCTGTGATTCACAGGTACCTTAGCTTGCGAGGTCTCAATCAGCTTCATATTAAGATCACCACATAATATTAGTAGTGCGTTTGGGTCGCCTTCTAGTGTGTTGTCGATTGCATCTAGGATGTCATCCTCAAATTGTAGATGCGAATTCGCTGTTGTATTCCAATATACGTTAAAAACATAGATAGTCTGATTGTTAGTTTTTGTCGGACACACTGATTCAATGCTGGTTTTTTGTAAATGGGACGATAGATTCCACATTTCCTTAATTCTCAGACCCCTTTTCCTTTTGATTAGAGTTAGTTGTCCTGACATTGGGCGACCTTTTCCATTACAGATCGCCGGATTAAAAGCTATTTCATATCCTTCTATGTACGGTATGCATGATAGCCATGTTTCTTGCATACAGACAATGTCGGCTTTCCTCAAGTCCTCTGGTGTCGAGTTCAGTAGGTGGTTAAACCCCCTCGTGTTCCAGGAGGTTATTACCAATTTTCCCTTTTGGCATTAGCTCATGGGTGCCTCATTTAAGGATTTTGCTATCCATCTCCATGATTGGGACACTTCTTCAGTATTCAGTATCTTTTTGCACTGTGTCCTTTTTGGATCCTGGATGTTCTCCACTGTTATACTGATTTTCTTCTGCTTTATCTCCTCCAGCGAGAGTTGTGTCCCGCCACCTTCCTCGTCTTCTTCATTTATGTTTTCCTGTGCTTCATTTATTAGTCTTTTCTCCTGTTGGCTTTTCATTTGTGTTGCTTTTTCGGTTGTCAGCTGGGCACCTTTTTCGTTGTGATTTTCATGGTCATTTCCTCCCAGTGCGTTGTCTACCTCGTACACTTGATAACCTGCGTTCAACAATTGTCTCTCACCCGTCATTATCCGTTCGACAACTTTTCTCTCAGCAATATGAAGCAATACAAATTTCTGGTTTGAGTCTGCTATAATTTCCACCCTATCAATTTGTGGACTCTTTAAAGTTCTTAACACCGGGATCTTTTGGAATATCTGCAGTATCGAGTATCTATTTAAAGCAGAGTCACTCTGTTTGGGGTCAATTTTTTCCACTAGTATTCTATATCGTGTGGAGTTCTCATCTTTCTTCGATTTCCAGCTATGCTCGATTGCTTTGTCTGCCTTTTTTTGATTTTTCGGAGAAGGTACTATATTTGGTTGTATCCCACTCTTCGTTTGGCACTTCGTGTCTTTAAGTGTTGAATTAGGTGATGCCCCACGTGGTCTACATGTCACGTTAATTTTTTTTTGTTGTTGTATGCTCCTTAAACGTTTCTCCTCCAACGTACAGAAGTTTTTGCCGTTTCCTTCTTTGGGCTCTTTATTTTTTAACGTTGCGTCTGCTTTCCTTGGGGTCGCCGGCCATTGGAAGACTCTTTTTCCTACTTGCCCTGTCGCTCCCTCTTTTTCAGGTTCTGTAGGAATCTTGCATGTCAAGATTGGTACTCCTCTCCTTTTGTCTTGCTGGATTTTCGATTCACACTCGTCAGTTGTCTCAATGGCGTGGTCTTCATCATCTTCTCCTTCAGACTGTATACTATAGGTTTTTTTTTCTTTTTTCTTCTTCCCCCTGTGTGGGATTGCAGGCAGATTCCTTGCGCTGCTATACGCCCTGGGTCATGATGCCATCTCGCCCACGGACACACCTCATTAGTGTCCTTGGTAATCTAGCCATATTACGGCTTTACTTGGGGTAGCATTGCGCCGACTCATTGCTTGAGCCATGCCGAGCTGTGGGGGCCCGGCATCTACTACCAATCGTGTCTTGACACGTTTTCTTCCATCTTGGGCCCGCCCACTTTTGAGTGCTCACATTTCAGTTCCACGACTTCCGGTACCGACAGGCATCGCACTGCATCTTTCGGAGTTAGCTTTTCACCTTCGAAGCGTACTCGATACACTAGACTCACAGGTAAGACGCTGTCCACCCCGGCGCATAACTCTCCTTGTGGCTACGCTTCAATCACTCACTCCCCCTTCTTTTCTCTGCCCCCCTCCTTTCTCCCCCCCCTCACCACCCCACCCTTCCCCCCTTACCCTTCCTCACCTTCTGCTTCTTTCCCCTTGCTTTTTCCCAGCTGACGGCTGTCTCGCCCGCGGCTGACTGTGGCTTACTGAAACAGACCCGCCTGGAACCGGACAGCGCAGCTGTTCACGCTCCCTCTCGGAAGCTCCATGGCTCCGCCGTTTATATTGGATGTTTTTTTCTTTCTACCGTCCAGGTATTCAGTTTATTTTATTACATGTTTGGCACTAGCAGGGAATTCTTGGTTTGTGGGGCACCATTATTTGGGAGCATGCTGGATTAGAATCACATTACTTCTTTTCCACAACTTCCCTGTCTTAGGCAGACACAGGTGGAAGTGTTTGGTGATTTTCTAATAGTTGTATTATCATTTTATTTCTTTGACTGTGGAGATTTTATGCCAAGTGCAACCTTCATGACTGCACTTTAAATATCTTTTTAAATAATCTTCATACTTAGTCATTAGGACACTCATGATGGGGAATTCTCACCTCACCTGTCTATAGTCTGTCCTTTTTAGTTTTAAACTCAAAATTCTTTCTTTTTCTTCATTCTTCCTACAGAACTCATCAGCCCTGAAGAAGGCGGAACATTAAAACTGATCCTTTATCCTTTTGGGACCAGCCTCCGCCGAAACGCTAGAACGTGAGGGGAGTGTTGGGACTTTTTTCCTTTCTACCAACACATCCTTTCGCCTCATTGGAACAGTTTCCCCCACTGCGTTGGCTAAATCTTGAAAACAGACTACATATCTGAACAATAACCCCAGGCCATTTTTGTCCAGATCTTATTTTTTCAGGTTCGCACACTGGGAATATTAAGGATAGACTCCTTGATTAGAGCAGCATAACTAAAGGGTGTGTATCTCGGATAGAATTTTTCCCGAGACCCTGGTAGGACAGACAGACATATCCAAGCCCTACCACTTTGCTGCCCAACTCATCCGGGTTTCCGGTTATATCTTTTCAGCCTTTCAAATTCTCATTGGTTTACATAATTGTTACTCTTTTTGACTCCACCGGTTCTTGACCCTAGTGCATTTCCTTCTGTGATTAGATAACAGATCGAAGTTCGGTGTATGTCAACCCGCACAAATTTGCTTTTTATGTTCAAAAAATTACGAAAAAGTATTGTGTGTTGTTGCTTTTTTGCTAGTTCATTGTTGATTGTTCACTTGTCTAAATGCTTGATACACATTATACTATATATTTTTCAAAAAAATGTCTGTTATGTGAAAAATGCCTCACGATTGTACATTGCATTAAAAGTGTTTATATATATTTTTCTTCTTTCCAATAATTGAACCTAGCATTTATTGCTCGTATATAGAGCTATTCAGGGGAGATCCAGGATTTAAATGACCCCCATTTTAGCTCTCTTCTTTTTTTGGCATAGCGACACTCCCTTTCTTTTTCATGCTTTATGTATACTATAGGTTGACATATCTAGTAGGTTGTCGTCGTTATCGACTTCCTCCTCGATCGTCACTGGTGTTTTTGTTTTTCTTTCATCTTTGGTTTTCCCTGTCTGTCTGGACTTATCTTTAGGTAGTTCTTCTGTGGCCGTTGTTATACTGGCCTCACTGGAGTCTGGGCTGCTTTTTTTGTTGATCGTGGCCGTAGGCTCTGTGTTGTTTACGGTAATGGATAGCGCTTTGATGTTTCGGAAGAAGTTTGCAGCGCTTCGTTGATTTTTGACCTTCTGCACTCGCTGATTTTTAGATTTCATTTTCTGGTTGCTCTGCTTTGAGATGACAGACTTACTGTTTAGGCTTGAACTGGAGCTCTTTTTTGCATTTCTAGGCTCGAAAATGTCAAACCATTCGACATCGTTCTTCTTTTCGACTATGGCATTGACTTTTTTTATTTACCGACGTCTGTCTCGCTTCTTTTCCTTTCAAATTCGTCCTTGTGTCATCTGAGACTTCACTCTGACACCCTTCTTCCTCATCTTCAGTTTGTATTATCTCAATTAGGTCCGTTTCTTGGGGCCTCTTTTTTTTTGTTGGAGTATTGAGTGAATTTTCATTCATGTCTTTGCCCCCATCTTTACCCTCTTTGAACGGATCCTTTTTCTTATTGTTTTTCTCTATGTCGCTTCTTTCGCTTGCTCCATCCAAGGAGTCCTTTGTGTTTTTTGATTTCTCTGCGCTATCTCTCATCACAATTGACATTTCCAAGTCTGTCACAGCGCAATTACTTTTGTTCTTCTTTGGTCTTATGGGCGCAGATTTTAATTTTAATGTTTCCTCATTTGTCAGAGGTATAACATCGCTGTCACTTGTGATCGTGGCATGTGTTAACTCTGGATTCATTTGGATTTTTGCTAGGGATCGGTTCTCATTTGCATCTGCTCTATATTCACGATCTTTTTGTAGTAGAGTCAGGGCTTGTTTCGTCACTTCTGCTAAGAGTCTTTTGTCTTCTATTGTTGTTTTTAAGGACTCTTTTAGGTCTGTTAAAGATATGTCGTTGCCTCTTCTAGTTTCCACGACTTGTGCCGTCATGTCCAACAAGTCTATTTCGAGCTTTACGATTTTCGAATTCAGCAGGGCGACCAGTGTTGTTTGGTCGCGAAGGTTCTCATTTAGGTTTTCGTAGAGTTTCAGCAGTGGAGCTACCGCTATCGTCGTGGCGGACATTAAGACAGGGCTCAGCCTTCCAATTGTCGTCTCGACAAGTGTTGTGACTTCGTCAGAGTTTTGCGGAGCCCTCGGAGTTGCCTCAAACTGTTGTGTCTTCTTTTTTGAATGAAAAGACTCTACTTCATCTTCAGGCTCAGATGAGGCCTGACTCTGTGTTTGCTCCCTTACTCTCTTTGGTGTAGGTGTCAAACTCCGTCTCGTGTTACTTTTAAATCTTTTATGTCCGTCTTCAAGTTCTAGGTCAGAGCTTAGTTTTCTTCTGCATCTTTTTTGAGATACTGCAATCTCTTCGTTTCTAAATTCGAAGGAGGGAGTGTTCGCTTCTAGTGCCATCACGTCGTGTAGGCTCTTTTCCTTCGTTCTTTGCCACTCTGCTTGTGGAGTTGTCCTTCTACATGAGAGTGTTTCTGAATTCCTTCGTCGTTTCGCTAAATTGGAATTCATTTCTACTAGGCCTCTCAACACTTGGTCAGCGAGCTCCACTGAATCCCTTCTACGTGGTGTCTCGGCAGTTCTATCCTTTGTAAATCTTTCATTCCATCTCACGTCGCGGGCCCGCGTCTCTGAGGGGTTTCCTTCTGTCGTAGCGATACTCGTTTCCACGCTTGACTCCGATGTTCTTTTTTTGTTGTTTCTTAACGCATGATCTTTTTCCTTTTGAATTTGTAAATTTAAGACTTTGCGATCCTTGCGATCCTTGTTGTGTAATGTAGCCACTCTTGTCCATGCCAGTAGCTTTAGAGAAGCGCCAGTGTGTGTTGGTTTAGACGGGGAATCGTGGGGACCATCCGTGCGATCTAATGGGGACACACTTTGTCCTCTCGTACTCCCTGGAGATGTCACGTTTGTTAGATCGAGCATCTCTGCTGCTGCCTCTTCTGCTGGCACACAAGTTATTACATTCATTTCTTTTTTCTGTTTATTGGCTTGTGAATCGTGTTTTGTTAGGTCCACACTCCCCTTAGCATTATCGGACTGGGCACTATTATTAGTTTGAGCGACCATGTATGTAGGGTTCGAGATAGCCTTCATGGACTTTTCTCTCTCTGTCCTTATTGTACATTTTTCCCTCATGGACCTGGTGCGTGGAATTCCATCATTAAATGTTGTCGTGGCAGAGTCGGAGTGTATCATAGCAGTACAGATCTTCAGTCTCGCCTCGACCCCCGTCATTCTTTCCTCTTCCAGTTGTGTTTGCGACACGACTATTTCCGCTCTCATCGTGTCAGTAATTTCTTCAATTTGCGTTGGCGCGTTGGGGGGGAGGGGGAAATCTGTTCTTTTGTATCTCTCTCTCGCCCCTCATTCCGATGTGTCCACTCCTCTGGGCAGCCAGTGTCCCCCTCCATGGAATCATCGTCACCATCTTGGTACTCTGTCTCACTTATCCCCTCACCGTCACCTTCACAATCACTTGAAGTGCTCGACTCCTCAATGGCTAAGTTAGAGACATTGCCCTCTCGGGTTAGTGATAAGTCATCTTTCCTCTCGTTTCTTGGTCTCAACGCGTCAGCACAGTGGTGTGTTGAGATTGAGCTCATTACATGAGGAACGTCTGCACCCCCTCCTCTTTCTTCTCTCCCATCGGTTACTGGCTTCCCATGTATCGCTGTTAGGGTGGTGTGAGCGCCCTTCATCGGGGCACTTAACGTTACTCTCTCTCTTTTTGCGTGTGCTCGCGTGTTCGGGGGGGCCGTGTCCCCCGTTCTCATCCTAGCGACTTCTAAATCGCTCCTTCAGCCCGAGGGGCACTCTTCGCACACTTCGTGTCTTTTTTTGTCGGGGCTCACTCGGGGCTCACTCGTAGAGAGCGCAGGGCAGAGCGGTTGGAAAGAAAAAGAGGGGGACTATGAGGAGGGCACGCACGCGCAGCTACTCTTACCCGTTCCTTCTTCCTGCTACTGGCAAGTTTCCAAGCCTCTCCGGCCCTCCACGGACCACCAGGGAACACAGGAAACACTCTGTCCACTCCGCTCCGCTTCGGTTTGCTGGGGGATTATAACAGCTGGCTCCTCCTCTCCAGTATAGCAATGAATAACAGACTGCTCCACACAGGAAACACTCTGTCCACTCCGCTCCGCTCCGCTTCGGTTTGCTGGGGGATTATAACAGCTGGCTCCTCCTCTCCAGTATAGCAATGAATAACAGACTGCTCCACACAGGAAACACTCTGTCCACTCCGCTCCGCTCCGCTTCGGTTTGCTGGGGGATTATAACAGCTGGCTCCTCCTCTCCAGTATAGCAATGAATAACAGACTGCTCCACACAGGAAACACTCTGTCCACTCCGCTCCGTAGGTTTCTAGATAGGCTTGTATTTGTAGGGAAGCGGCCCTCTTCAGAATCGTTAGGAGAAAAGGAACTGCGGTGATGGGTCTGTAGTTGTTGGGTGACAGGGGGGTTTAAAGAGGGTTTTTTCAGCAATGTGAGACTAGTGGGGACCTGGCTAGATGAGAAGGATGCATTAATGAACCTTTTAATGAATGGGATAACTGTTTCTGAGCATTCTTAAATGAGGGAGGCTGGGCAGATGTCACCTTTGCATTTACAGGGTTTACGGTTTTTGAGGATGTTGGAGACTTCTCCATCAGAGATGTCTTTGAAATTGAAGGCTGGTGTGGAAGGTTTAGTTCTTGAGTTGGCTGGAAGGGTGGTGGGGGTGATAGCTGCCCTTTTCTTTTCAATGTTGTGCTGTAAAGTGATGATTGTCTTGCATATGGCATTTTAAATACTGATGCACCAGGCCTCATCCTTGGTTATGGTATTAGGAGGATGGGAGGGGGTTTCTAGTTCTCTCAGGATTTTGAAAAGCTCATGCGAGTTGGAGCTGGCTTTGGCTATCCTGGATTTGTAGGCAGCAGCTCAAGCGCTAATCATGGCCTTTTTATAATCCCTAGCTATGGACATGAAGGCTGCTTTGGTAGCATGGTTGGGATCTCTCTTCCACAGGTTCTGCTTGCTTTTTTTGTAGCACAGGGTTAGTAGGTCCGGGGAGAACCGTGAGTTAATGTGAGCTTTGAGCTTAGCCTTTCTGTGACGGAGTGGGGCTACCAAGTTGACAGCTTTGGTTAAAATACTTGAGTACCGGTATGCCTTGACAGTAGGGTCCTCTGAGACATTGTGATCCAAGTCCAATAGCAAAGGGGATATAGAGTCTTTGGTGATGTTTTTGGTGCTGCGGGTGAGCACTGGAGGTATGCTTACGCTGTGCGAGGTTTTGAGTTAAGTGACGGGAAGGTGAAACTGATGAAGTGGTGGTCCGACCATGGGCAGGGGGTATTTGAGCTGATCGTGATGTGGCTGTTTAGGTCAGCTACCAAAAACAGTGATCTTCCTTTGATGTGTGTTCGGTTGGTAACTCTGTGAGCAAAGCCCAGATCTGTGAGGACATTTGGTACTGTCGCTGCAGTAGTGTCCATGGGGTCGTGTAGACCCAGATTTAGGTCTCCTAGGAGTTTCATTCTTGAAGAGGGTTTGATGTTGTCAGTGATGAGGTGCGTGAGATCTTCCTCAAAGGTTGTAGGGGGCCCGAGATGCCTGTACAAGATGTGCAGTTTGATTGAGTCTTTAGGGGATGCTGTAAGTTTAGCTGAAATAATCTTGCAGTTAGCTTTGATAGAGCTCACTATTGGTCTGATTTGAAGTGGTGAGTCTCTGTGTATGAGAGCAACAACCCTCCCATGCAGTCTGTTCTGTCGCTTCTAATTATTGTGAAACCTTCTGGTAGGGCTAGGGTTAGAGCTGGTCCTGAGGCTTGGTGTAGCCATGTTTCCGAGATAGCTAGAAGGCAAAATGTAGCTAGGAGACACATTTAACCTTCTCACTTAAGGAACTTCATTAAACCAATGAGCCAGACATCAGATTCACTTATACAAATATTTTATTTAAACTATAAGTCCACAATAATTACGATGATCAAAAGGATGTATGTAAAATGCACTCTCAAAGGGGAAGACGTTCATATACAATTCAGTGTTATTATGAGTGGTGATTACTTTCATCGCTGAGGTGCTCTCCTAAACACAGAGCAAACACTTACTTCTGGGTCCCATCTGCACCAGTCTTTAGTTTACAGAAACAACGAGGCACTGCAGGTCTAGCCTCCCTTTTTCTCCTTTAGAGACTGATGCACAACTTCAAGAACTGATTTTTAAAAAAGCTCCTCTTATTAGCACCCGAACTGACCAATCAAGCTAAGATCATATTCCCACAAAACTTCCACGTTCTTATTGAAGCGGAAAAGGCAGTGTCAAACTAGTGAAAAGTGCAAGAATGCGGCTGGCATTGTTGAGCAGGTAGGTGATGAGGCCTGAGTAGTAGTAACTATGTTTTGGAGGCGTTCACTTTAGTCCACTGTATTCTAGCCGCTGGCTGATGTTTCACAACCTCTCCGATAGAATAGAAAAGCTTTCCTCAAAGCAGCCGATATGCCTGAAATCAGCATAAGCATGGCTGGGGGAGGCCTTGATTCTGAAGCAACTCCAGAAGCATTTGCATGTAAATATTAAAAAGCACAGGCATTGATAAAAACATATTAATGTCTGAGTACGAGAAAGAGTGCCAAATAAAAAGGCTAGCTACCCGCTACAAAAAACTGGACCAAGCAGCATAAACATTCTATTAATACGGGTAACTGGATCCGGTTATTTGGATGGCTCAAAATGTATAACTCTCAGAAATGTTGGTCCCACTTCAATGCTAGTAGAAGGAGTCAATTCCCAAATGGTCATGAACCAAGTGGTGGAGGACATGGCTTATGCACATAGTAGAACTATATAACAAGCCCACTTCCATCCACCACAATGTGCTTTTGAAGTACGACAAACTAATGGCACCAAAATTAGACATCCAAGAAGACAACATAAGGAACTTCATCATTAAATGGAAGAATTCTCGAGCACCAGCGCCAGACGGGGTACCCAATATTGTGATGAAGGCCAATCCCACTCTCTGGGCTAAGATACTGAAAAAATGATTCCAGCATATAGAGCAAACCAGAAAGATACCCGATAGTTGGTGTAGATCAGTATTGGTGCCAATCTTTAAAAGGGGAGATAGGTTAGACCCGGGCAACTATCGCCTCTTGGCCATGATTGATCCAAGCTACAAGATCTTCACAACAGCCTTATTAAAAGTGCTTACATATTGGGTAGAAAAAAAAATGACCTGCTAAGCCCCTACCAGACAGGGTTCCGCAAAACCCATAACTCTATTACTAATATTTGGACACTTCAATACTTTAATGCGGAGACTGCCAAGGAAAGCAGACCCAACCTATATTGCTGTTATATTGACTTCAGCAAAGCCTCGACTTGGTCCTGCAGCTATTAATTTGGAATAAACCTACAGACTGGGCAATAAACTCGACCCTGTTGTTTTTCATCCAACAATTATATACTGACACTTCTATAACAGCCAGCTCGCATACCAAGTATGGCAGCACAAATCGCAGATTGAAACAAGGATGTCTCTTTTCGCCCATTCTCTATAACCTGTATATGGCCGTTCTGCCACAGATATTTCACCCCATCCACAACTTTCCACCTAAGGTAAATGAGGGAACATGTACCATGGCTTTCCTAAGCGGACGACATCATACTGTTAGACCAGACTCTGATTTGCCTTCATCGGTCTCCGGATACCCTGGTCACTTATGCAGATAGGAATGCCATGGTCATTAACACACTGAAACCAAAAACTATGAGTCTGCGAAAAAGCAGCAATATGATGAAGAAGAGGTGGAAATTAAAAGAATGCTACTTAGAAAACATGGATGAATACACTTACCTGGGTTTCCCTATAAAGGTAAACCCAGCTCCCAGCTATTATGAAGGCCGAATTTCTGGGAAAACTTGGAAAAAATGGCTGGCAGCCCGTCACTACACAAGCCATTATGGGGGATACAATATCCAGGGCCTTTTGGATATCTATCACCCAGCCATAATACCTGGTATATTGTATGCATTGGTGCACTGCCCTATAGCCAGACAAAGTGGCTAGACTGCCTCGAAGGGAAAATCTTGTGCACTGTTATGAACCTCCCAAAAGCCACTCCGGTCGAGACCCTGCGATTAGAATTCAGGCAGATGTCATTAAGGACATCCTGGCAAGTGCAGAGAATCCTATTATATGCCAAACTTCTACAAACTAACCCCAACTCGACTCAATTGTACAAGCTATTGGGGAAAAACAATGGCACTGAAGACAAAAATGGCTTCATAACGGAGCTGAAACTTTCAAATGACATGTACCTCGAAGAAGTGGGTCTTGACATGGTCATACTTGAAACAGAGCCTAACTTTGAAAAGAAAATCAAAATTGAGTCAAAACTATGGGACAGGGCAAGAATCATCAAAACCCTACATTCAAAGCAAAGATACAACGGATTTTCTCATCAGAGCTTCCCCATGTATAAACCCCACAGTTACTTGACTAATGTATGCTCCATGGAACTGAAGCACTTTATAATCTACTTGAGATTCAATCTCTTACTGGCTAGAGAATACCAGAGCAAATGGAAAAAAAACGGAATCCGTGGATCGCACTTGTCGTCTGTGCTGCAAGAAAGTGGAGACCAGTAGACGCATACTGGCGGACTGTAAATCCCTAATAGATTGCTATCACAAAGGCTAAACTGATGTCATGATACATTTAGAAGATATTGCTAGTGATCAATTCTGGGCAACGCTTGAGGGTGCTAAATCTATAGTCATCTCAGCTGCAGCCTGGGCAGTCTGGACTGTAAGGATATTTGGCGTGTTACAGCACAGAGTACAGCACTACTGCACCGGTAGCAAACAGCACAGAGTACAGCACTACTGCACAGGTAGCAATTTTTTTTTGCAGCACCACCACAAGGGTGCGGTGCATTGCTATATGTGTTACCAGATTAACAAGGAAAGACAGGCTATTCAGTCAAAAACGATTTTAACATATAAGATGCAAATCTATTTTTACAGTTAAAAGCACACGTGCACATTCAAAAATGCACACTATTTTTCACCTGAAATGCCTATGGTGCGAGAGACACATTTGAAAATAATAACTAACATTACTTATAACTAACCTGACTAATGAAACATAATCCACTAATAAAAATGTGTCTCCACTGCAGAATTAGGCCTATTCTGAAAGTGAACTTTTAAACGCACATCCATTTTTTTTTCTCCTCTCTGCTGCCCTGTCCACATAATTACAGGAAGCAAAAGAGCTCGAAAGAACAGGAAATCAGTTGGTTACAAAGTATTACTATAAAAATGAGCCATTGTGTAGAGAAGGAGGAGATGGCATGATTGATTCTGCTTGGAGCAGCGTCATAGCAAGTATCATGCTAGAGGGAGTGATCAGAGTTTTGCTGGGGGGAGTTTGAGGAGAGAGAAGGGGAGTCAAGATTTGGCAGAGCTGGGAGAAGGACCTATTTTTTCCTGTTTGGAGCATTCCTATCTGCAAAAGCTGAGAATTCCAGGCAATGACCCCGGTTTGAGAAGGAAAGGCGATCCTTTTTACTGGGGTTAATCTTCAAGGGAGCCACATTCAGAAAGAGAACAGCTAAAGAAAACTTGACTGAACAGATAAGGTAATTACATAAGTGTGAGAGCTGAGTGTACGAGACGAGAATGTTCAGTCAGAGTAGGAAAGGAGATTCCGGTGCCTTAATCACACGTTAATGTTGCAAATTATGTTCTGTTCTCTGCCAGTTTTTTTTTCAGTGTATTTCAGACAATGCTGTTAATGTGCTGTTTTAGTTATTTCTGTAAAGAGTGAGATCGTGTTTAAATGCAACTTTTATAATACAGAAAAATATTTGAAAGCAGACGGGTGGTGTGTCTTCTATTTACCAATACAGTGAAACAATGCAATTGTCATTTTAAGACAGATGTGTGCATGATCATATTCAGTATGGAGAGTTGAGAGTGATTGTTCGTAGCATAGCTCGTTGGAGGTACATGAGCCAACGGGAAGAGAGACTATCTGAACATAGTTTCCTACCGTATATAAGGCAGTGGAAATTACCACAAAATTACCACATATAGCTCTCTGTCGTAAATAGGTCAGTGAGATCGCCCATGGTGGCACACTAACACTAACACTGAAAATGTGGTATTCCTAAAATGTAGGTCTGAGGTCTCTCTAGTGATTACACGAAAAATCTAAGCAAAGATAAGGGATTCTGGACATTGGGGCCACAAATAAAACAAGGGAATTATGCTCACCAAAATACCACCAACCACGCATACCAACCACGTATACCAAATATGCATGTCTGGGTGCTGAAATAATGCATGTCCACTGTATTATTGTTGCACATGGCCAAATCTGAATACAAAGAGTGATTATTGCTAAGTTATTTTTCGGCGGTAATAAAATACCGTCAGGCCCAAATCTCCACAAAATACCCTACATATTTATGGTGCGTTGGCCGGGAAAGTGATCATAGAGTACCTACTGGGCGTGGCAAGCGTGTCTCACACTGCCATTTGCACTTTAAAGGGAACCCATTTTATAATAACAGTGTGCCACTAAAAACGAATTTCAGAATGTCACAAAGGGAAACCACATTCTCAGATCTAGTGCAATATTTAGAGGCAAAGTTGTTTGCACATGGGAATTGGTAGTCGAATAGCACGTTATAATGGAGTAACCGCATTCAGGGTGAGGTGCAGAAAGAAAAACTAGACAATATTTTTGCAGAAGGCAGCATAATTCAGGTCTGCCTTACAAGATTATTGAATGCAGCCGATAAAAGTGCAGAGAAAGACTGTTTAATACGGCTATGCGGCAAAATATGGTTTATTTTAAACAAGTCCCTGCAAATGCAAGAGAATGATACTCAGCTAATTAACCGGTTAAAGACTGAATTAGAGGGGGCAAGTAAAAATCAGGAAATGTTGAGAGCAGAATTGGATGTATGCCAAAAAGACATGCAATTAAAATGCAGAGACTTTGATACTCAGTTATCCAAAAGCAAGAAACAATTTGAAGATAGTGAGCAAGAATTGGCACACTTAAAAGCCTTAGTGGATCACATTAGGCAGGATAAAGATGAGGTTGTTTCAGAAATGCAGATTTTACAAAAAGAACATTGTGAAAAAGAAGGTGATCTCCAGAGTGCAGAACAAGAAATGATTAAAATGATTCAAGAAAGAGACAAGAGAAATAAAGAGTTCAATGAGTGCCAAATGCAAATGTGCGACATGCAGGAGGTGATTAATAAAATGAATGGTGAAAACAACTATATTCAAGATGAAGCCAACAGACTCCTTAAAAAGTGTAAGGACTTAGAACAGCAAATGTGCATTCCCAGGTCCTAGGAGAGGCAGCAGGGTACCACATTCAATGGAGTGGAGGTGAATACTAGCTCTGCCCAAAGAGCTAGTGCTCCAGTGACTGGGCCGGTGACTGGACTTGGTTGCAGCGCCCTTGGGGGATTTGATACTCCCATTGGGGGCAGCCACCAATCTCATACACCTGAAAACAGGATTGAATCACAAAATAATGCAATTCCATGCATTGCAACAAGTAGCCCCATAAAAATAATGAAATCCATTAAAGCCCTGATCAAACCATTTAAAAAGGGAGGTGAATGCTGCATTGAGGATCACTTAGAAGCGGTGCATGACATTTTTAAAGCACTCCAGATACCTAAGGAACAGTACAGACAATATTTTCATTTAACTTTAGATGCCCCGACGGCCAGCATCATAAGGGGATTAAATGAACAGCAGAATATGACATGGCTGGAGTTTGAAAAAGAAATTAGGCGTCATTTTTCTCCTTTTCAGTCATTGCAGGAGGCAAAGAAAGTCGCGTACACAATTACTGCTGGACCTAATATATCCCCTCGCCAATTTTTACAAGACTTAAAAAGAGCATTTTCTCGCTTTGATGTATCTTTTGACTCAAATTCCAATGAGTTTAAAACTGCATACTTCTATGGGCTACAGAAAGACATCATATCCCAATTGGTCCGTGAATTTGACTGTGACAAGTCCCTTGAATGGATTGTACATCAAAGCACAAAACTATATGAGGTACTCTATTGTCAGGGTAGAGAAAGTGATAAAATGAAAGATACTAGACCTAAATCTAAAGAACCCTCAGCCACAGTAATGGAAATCAGGTCAGCCAAAATGTCCCTTGAGTCTGCTCAAAGCCAAGGTAAAAATAATGTGACACCTGAACAAAGGGGTAATCAACAAAGATCGCCATTTCCTGTACCAATGTTCTAATCACATGATCCTAGTAATAGAGAGAGCTACATCAGCCCTAGGTATTTAGGGGACAGACCCCGGGTAGGATACCGGCCTGATATGGCAGGTATGAACAATAACCAGAGACAAAATCAAGATCAAAGAAATGATTGTCCCTACCAGTCATTGGGGACACAGAGCAGATTTGATCCCAGCACCATGATATATGGTAATCAGGATAGGCCCCGATATGTGGATCGATTTACTGATAATGGAAATCAACATAGGGGCCAGTACCCACAATCTGAGAGACAGGACATGAGGCAAAACGTGAACTACAGTCCACGCCAGTACAATGATTCCCCACCAGGGGACTATAATCAAAGGATGGGTGCAACCCGCTCCCCTCCACAAATGAATGAAGAGTTCAGAAACCATCCCAACCGACATCAATCACCTGAGAGGTATCAGAATAGATCCAATCAGGGGGAAAACAACCAATATCGACCTAGGCCACAGAAAGAGGATCCTAGAGAGATGGAAAGGTTCCAGTGCCTTGAGGCCCAAGTGAAAATGTTAGCTGAGCAAATAGGAAAGCTCTATGCAGCGCAAAAACAACCTTCCAAAGAGGGGGCTGATGGCCATAGCAATGACCGGGGGGCTTCCGAAAAGTGACTAAGTACTCATGATAACTGCAGTGCCAAAATGACAGATTGCTCTGATATAATTTTGCATAACGACTCTGTGATGCCTAATGGATTAAAAATGAAAGCACCAGTAAATGAAATTGTGACAGAAAGTGCAAATACTTCTAAAAAAGAGGTACGGTTTAACTTAGAGCTAAATAAAACAGTAAAGATTTGCACAAATGAAAAAGAAACATTAGGAATTCCAAAAGAACAAAGGAACAGATTTAAGAAAAATGACTCATGCATGGGGAATACCAGTGAACAGGGAGTAAGTGGGGATGCTATAGCTCCTTTCCTGGGCAAGCAAAACAATGACCGAACACAGACAGAAAAAGGAAATACTCACAAGGAGGGTACAAGTCAATCACCTGAAGAATTCTTTGAGCCACATATTTTTGAAGAGGCTGAAAGGGCTGGTATCACACTAAATGATCACAAATGCACAGAATTAAAAAATGACAAATTGCTGAATGACGTTGTTACACATGTTCAGTTGGAGGATTGTAATGTGGTCTCTGATGTTACCCAGATGGATGGGCGAACAGTGGCCAGACTCAAAAAAACCTCTGATCATGGAGAAATGAATAAAATCTCTCGCGCAGAAATGGGTAAAAAGGAGGGAAAAATGTCTTTCCATTTACAAATGTGCTTAGCCAAAAGTGAAAAAGACCTGAGAAAGGTGAGCCCTGAAATCAGTAAGAATTCACATTTCTTATGTGTATTAGAGGAAGTTGAGGACAGATATTATGCACCCATCACTGTAGAAGAAAAATGCCACACCTTTGCTATGATTGACACTGGCGCAGAGGCCACAATTATGTCCAAGGAGCTGGTAAAGAGTATCAATGAAGGGAGACCTCCACAGAGTCAGATCACAGTGAAGGAAAATCAAGGCCCAGTGCATAACTTTATCACAAAAACACGATTTGAATCACAAAACCATTGCATATGCAAGTAAGGCATTTTCCCAAGTTGAAATGAAATTTAATGAATGTGAAAAGGCCCTATTAACCACTGTGTGGGCGCTACAACATTTCCGCCCCATTGTTCAGGGAGAAAAGGTAATTATTGAAACAAATCATCAACCTTTGCAATTTTTAGAGAGTAAAAGAATTAGATCAGGTAATCTAGCGCAATCCAGAATCACTTCATGGACGCTGGCATTACAAGGTTTTTCCGTAGAAGTGAGATATGGACAAAATAAAAAGAACCCAATTGCTCAAGGGTTAGCTGACTTACATGACTGTGCAGCTGAACAAATACCAAATGAAATGGAATTAGAAACTAGTTTACAGGAATTTGAACAATCACCACACAAAGCTTTTGATGAAAAAACATGCAAGGATTTGCCAACTGTATATGTGGATGGTTGTGCTTTTCACATTGAAAATGACAGAAATAAACAGTTAGTGGCAGGAATAGGATATGTCTGGTTGAAATGTGAAGGTGTCCCCAGTATAGGGATGAGGATTGGAGATAGGAGCAGTCAGGTAGCGGAATTGGCAGCCATTTATAAAGCAATTGCTACTGCAGTTGATAAAAAGTTCAGTGAAATTGTCCTGGTGACTGATTCTGACTATGCACGGAATAGCTTTGTGGAGTATTTGCCTGGTTGGAAAGCAAGAGGCATGGTTACATATAACAAAAAGCCACTTAAGCATGGAAAAATGATATAAGCCATAGACAAATTGGTGTCAGAGAATGAGTTAACAATATACTGGAGAAAAATTCGTGGGCATTTAAAAACACCAGGAGAGGATAAGGAGGGAAATGATAAGGCAGACCACCTGGCTAAGATTGGGGCTGTGATGGGAGAATTGCTACCTATTGATTATTTAATGGGTGAAATACAAATTGATGCAGTCGCACGTTCTAAAGCACCAAAAGAGGTAGATCAACCGGTGGTGCAGTGGAGTCATGACACGCCAGACCAAGATTTGATTGAGGCACAAAAGAATGATCAAATTTTGGGAATCTATTATAATCATTTGATAGATCCCGAACAAAATCCTTTAACAGAAAATGACTGTATGGGAAAAGAAGAGTTGAGGGTGCTATTAAAGAACAAAACACGAATTAGATTACAGGATGGACTCATGATTAGAGAGTCCATAACAGGACAAATACAGTGGGTAGTACCCCTTTCATTCAGAGGACTAATGCTACACCATGCACATGATGCCATAACCGCAGGCCATAGAGGTTCACAAAAAACATTAGAAATACTAAAAGATTATGCTTACTGGCCACATATGTCCCAAGATGTCGAAATATATACTAGAGGATGTCTAGTATGCGCCCAATTTAAACCTGCTTCACCAATGCATAGAGCACCATTGATGAAAAGAGGCCTAACTCTCCCATGGTCAGATTTGCAAATAGACTATGTAGGTCCTTTAAAAAGGTCGAGCAGGGGACACCGTTATATTTTGAGTGTGGTATGTTTGATGTCGAAGTGGATTGAATGCATTCCTGCACCAGATTGTAGTGCGCAAACAGCAGCCACATTGCTGGTGAACCATGTGTTCTCAAGGTTTGGGTTGCCACAAAGAATTGAGTCAGACAGAGGAAGTCATTTCACAAGTACTCTAATGAGTAAGGTATGGCAAATACTAGGTGTGAAAAGGAAACTACATATCGCATATTGGGCGGCGTCTTCAGGTACAGTTGAAAGAAGCAATAGGTCTTTTGTGGATATTTTAAAGAAATTTGTGGCAGAAGCAGGTTCCAGCTGGGATTTGCGTTTACCATTGGTTTTGATGGCAATCAGGTCGACTCCTGCCAAAGCAACAGGTGTTAGCCCCCATGAGGTCTTAACAGGTAGGAAAATGGTTTTACCACAACACCTACTATACAGAACACATGAGCAAACCCTTGTGAGTGCATCCACAGTTCATGAATATATTGATGAACTGAGGAGGCATTTGCAACATGCATTTGCTTTTGTGCAGAGAAATCTGGAAAGAGCTGCTGACAGTGCAAAATCTTATTATGATAAAAAGACATCAGTAAAGGAATACAGTGTAGGGGATCAGGTATACAAGTTTCATTTTGGAAAAAGTAAACAAAAAATTCTAAATTTCTAGCAGCCTGGCAGGGGCCATTTCGAATTATAGTTAAGGTCTCTCCTGTAGTGTATAAAATTTTGAAAAATGAAGGTGAAACAGCAATAGAGCAGTTTGTCCATGTAAATCAAATCAAACCATGCCATCCCAGACATGAGATCAGGCAGCTTGAGCATGTAGAAACAGATAAAGTCCCTTGAACACAAAAAGAGAAAATAAATGGGTGTAATCAGGAGGCAGTGACAAAGGAGTTAAAAAAGTTGATTGTTATGATGGCACATAAACACTGTAGTATATGTAAAAATATATAATATAAAATAAATAAATAAATAAATGCGCATATAACGGAAGCTCATGGTTGGTGTGCAGAGAGAAAATGTATTAAATATTGAATGCTGTTTATGTGTGCTTGTTTTCTTTTAACTTGTGTTTAATTTCAGAAAAAGAAAAACGAAATATTTTTACCAAGCATGTTTTATTTTTGGCAAAAGGGTGAAGTTGTGCTATGTACTTAATTTGTTTATTTTCTATTTAATTTAGAAAATTAACATTATTTGGTCGGAGGTTCCGGGATCAGAGGCCACGGGAGACGATGGAGTCCTGGAGTCCCCTGGATGAAGACCAAAAGATGCCTGCCTCCAGGTGGAGGTGAAGACGAGATAACCAGAATGCTAAAAAAGATGACTCCTATGGATCTAAGATTGCCAAGATGAAAGTGTACTCGAATGAACCAAATAACATCGCTGGTCGGGACATATCAGAGGCAGACAAGAGTGCTGACATATGGAGTTCCACGTATTTATTATTTTAATTATTTATTTTAATTTGTTATATTAATTATTTGTTTTGGTTAGTTGTTTTATTTCATTATTTTAATTGACTTGAAAAATTTAAACTTAGAGTAATGCCACTTCCACTGAGAAGGAAAATGTAGAACATTTTGTAAACTAATGAACTCAGATGAATACTGTATTGATTGCGACTTTTTCATTGATGCACATGTATATTCATTTTATTGGATTGATATATTGTGAAAAGAAGAAAAAGAACAAATTGTTTTTAGGAATTGGCTTGGATCGTAGCCAGATTCTAAAAAACAAAAGGAGGGTATGTAAGGATATTTGGCGTGTTACAGCACAGAGTACAGCACTACTGCACCGGTAGCAAACAGCACAGAGTACAGCACTACTGCACAGGTACACTTGAAAAATTTGGATGCCCCTCTGTACAGGACAGAGGCACAAAAGAGATTCTGAGATTACACTTGAAGAGAAAGTAACTTTTATCATTAATTTACAGAGGCATTGTGGTTTTATGAATTATGAAAAGTTAGATAATTACTGGTTTGGTGATTTTAATGTATGACTGTTTTCTTCTCTTTCGATTTTATATTAATAATTTTATAGTAACGTGTTAAAAGTTTAATGTAACTATAAAACAATAAATAAAATTTAAAAAAGATTATTTAAATGGATATAAGAGGGTTGGATACTACATCATACCAACGCAGGATTTCTCAAAGGAGTGGGTGCTGCTAAACAGGACTTTAGGTTATCTCTTATTGTTCAGAAATATGTCTTGCAGAAGAAAGTGCTGCTATATTTACTCTTCCTTGATTTAAAAGTAGTGTTTGGCAGGGTCAATAGTAACCTCCTTTGGAAATGTTTTGTACAATCAGGGGATTCTGCTCCAACTAGTGAAGTACATTAAAGCTTTCTACACTGAAAATAGGGCCATTGTTAGATAAAGTCAGGGGAAAAAAACTCAATCAGTCCCTATAACAATGTATGTGCCTCAAGGATGTATCCTGGCCCCATGTTTATTTTATTTATTCATAAACGATCTAGCAAACAGAGACACCGCTGCTTAATAAAACTAGATGTAATATTCTGTTATTTGCAGATAACCAAGTCCTGCTTACAACTTCCCCACATGGTCTAAAAGGGTATTCAAGGTATTTACTCTCCTATGGTCATCAAAAGCACAAAAACTAAGGTTATGGTTTGCTACAAGAAGAAGCTTGCCCCAGTCCCTATTGAGTCAGTCGGAACCATTGAAAATGTGTAGCACCGTGACAATCTGGGGGTTTGCTTCAATGTAAAAGGAACTTGTACTCCCAGTTTATGGAGTGTGCTCTGTCTATAGTAGATGCTCAGCTGCTGCCCCGACCTTCTCTGAAAAATGTGTCTGCAGTGCTGTGGCACCCAATAATGTGGTATATAAGGCCCAAACACGGTGGCAGTCACTTACAGGAAATAACTATAGGGCCACTATAAAATTGACCTACTAATCAATAACGAAAACACATTTTTCAAAGAATGTTCTCTCTTTTGTCTCTGCCTTCAAATGCTGCAGTCAAAATGGAGCTCGAAACAGTTTGGTATTGAGTATAAGGCTGATATAAGACTAGTTCTCCTATCAATCAAAATTTGGTCAAGCAATGATTTGGTGCATTGTAGAGGGGCAATCCAGGATGTGCACTAGGGTGATCATGGTAATCCGTGGGCTTGGTTCATACATGTAAAGAAGATTTGGTCTTGAGGATGTCTGAACTAAATATGAAAACGTTTAGCAGAGTAAATTTAGGCTTGTGAAGGAATTGTTTTGGGATTGGGTCCTATCAGACCTCTTGAGAAGGGGAGAATGCAAACCACCATAGAATTAAGATGCAACTGGGGCTGGAATTATATATTTATTGGCTAAAAAATCAAAGACAATGCAATTTATTTGTTAAATTCCATTTAAGCACCCTTGCCTTGAACTCCTTCACCGGCCTATCGGCAGGATGAATAGCAATGAATTGTCTAATGTGCAGACACGAATGAGAAGATGAGCCCTATATTATGATAGGCAAGCATTGTTAAACTCTACACAAAAGACAACTCCCACTGACCAACTGGTATGCGTAACCACTTTCTCTAACTTGCTGTTCTAAATTAAAGGAATTATCAATAAAACTGGGATAAAATGCTACAATAAATCCACTTAAGGTCTGGTACAAGTGTGGGTTCAATAATCATAAAAAAAGGTTATCAAAGACTAAATAATGCCAATGCGATTGAGCGCTCAAATGTGAGGAACCTGTGATAGATCACTATCCATGTAGCAAAGGCACTACTTGTGGCTCAACAAAAAATAGCACCTCTACAGATATATCATTTTGAGAATTGTCACTTATTTGATTGGATGCCCCTCTGGTTTGCGATACTTTGGTAAAACTGCACGGAAAGTACAGATTTGTATGATCTAGCATAGAGGCCGTATAAAACATGCCTTCATGACAGCTCCTATGGTAAAACATTTAATCCAGGCAGGACATAAATACAATTAATTTTCTTGCATAGTTTTTCCTGAAGTGAAAGGCAAAAATCAAGTGAGTATAGATGCCAATTTACAGAAATTGGAACAAAAATCAATTTTTCAGACACAAAGTCATATGAATGGACTCAACGAAGAGCTAGAATGGCAAAATGTTCTCTGATTATCTATCTGAGTGTGTCTAATTGTTTTTTGACCTATGTCCGTAGGGGCTGGGTATTATTTACTTCATCTTCATTCATACCAGTTGGTGTGGACTCTACCCTATATCAAGAGCCGAGCACCATGGCAGAGAGACGGTGGGTAGAAGAGAGAGAGAGACTGGGAAAGAAGCAGAATGATTAAATAAAGAATTTCCCACTTCCTCTGGGTACATCCCATGATTACTACAGAATGGTGATGAGGATGGGATTGGTAAATGGCAGTGCAAGAAGTGACAGTGGCGCATAGTTTCTCTCCACACTCCACCATAGGTATATTCTCTTTTGAATTCAGCAGGGGAAGGAAGGCGAATTCCAGGCTGATACTTCCTTTGATGAAAAGATCAGGAGTTAAGATTATTGATTGCACGGTCATAGATGGGAAGATAAAAGGTGTCCAAGAACAAAATAAGATGCAGTATGACAGAGGAGGGATGAATCCCCAAAACCCAAGTGTAGGTGGATGGGTGAGGCTCAAATTGCCAAGTGCTTTGAGGGAGGTGCTGTCCATTGGGTCCCAGTCCATCTGGGAAGTAAATGTGTTGAAGAATGCTGTTGAGCTGGAAGATGGGAGAGTCTAGAATATGGAGAGGGTAATGGTGTGTGATGGTTTAGGTGCCTGATTTCCCTTTTCTCCCCCTTCTGTCCAGCTCTCCTCACCTGAACTGCCGGAATTACTGCTGGGATCCTGTAGCCGCCGTCGAGTAAGATAGTCCTTCTCCTTTTTTCGATGTGCCTGCTTGTCACGGAGGGAGGCCACCTTGACTGCTGCTGGGAACAGCTGGCCGGGGACCTCCCTTCCGGGACTAAGCCGAAAATAGGGGAAAAACCCCTGATGGGGAAAAAACCCTGGGACTCCTCAGGTTGTCAGCAAGGTAGTATTGTACGTGGCCGTGCAGGTGAGCAGGAGAAAGTAATAAGCAGGATCCGTGTTGGTTGCAGGAACAGCAAAGCAGCAGGGAGGTCCTACTGAGTGGAAGAATCCCCGAAACCCCTGCCAGCCAAGCAACTAGCGGGGCGAGGACCAGGAATGGGAGGAGGTCAGGAAAAAGCACCGGCAAGGCACCGGCAAGGCAGTCCAGAGAGAAAGCAGAGGAACGAAGGAAAAAAGGGGCGGAGCCTATCCGCGAGGACGGAACCGCAGAGAACTGAAACAAAAGTCGCCGAGGCACGGTGACTACAGGGAAAACTGGAGGAGAGAGAGGTAAGAGAAAAAACGTACGCCGTGAAGGGGCGCGAGAGCAGAGCAGAGCAGAGCAGAGTAGACGGAAGCTGAACGGGGTAGGAGCGAAGAACCAGGAAGCAACGAGGGCTTCCACTGGACAGTTGCAACGCAGGGACCGCTGGGCCGGGAAGGTAATTATACTCCCAGCGGCCCCGCGTCGTGAGGAAGAAGCGTGATGGACACAAAGGAGGGACTAGTGCCCTGCATACCTGTGTCCTAATTTCCAACGCGGGAGAAGCCGCCAAGCGGAACGCCTGCGGGTGACAGTATGCCCCCTTCCAGACCGTATCACCCCCGGCTTCCCTGGGTGCAGGCGGTGAAATCTAGCGAGCAAGCGAGGCGCATGCACCTGAGAAGCAGGTTCCCAAGAGTCCTCCGACTCCGGATAACCCTTCCAGGACAAAAGGTATTCCAACCTGCCTCGATAGAACCTAGAGTCCCTAATGTTGGAGACTTCATATTCTGCTTGAGTGGGGGTCTGTGATGGAGCAAGTCTGGGCACTGGTCTGTGATGGGAATCGAAATAGAAGTCTTTAAGGAGAGAGGAATGAAAGACTGGGTGAATGCGACTTAGAGAAGGCGGCAGCCGAAGACGGTAAGCCACAGGATTGATTTTGAGAAGAATGGGAAAAGGACCCAGATAACGAGGGGACAGTTTAGAGGGTCTTGTCCATTTGGGTAGAAACCGGGTGGACAGCCACACCTTGTCGCCTGGCTTCCAGTCCGGACATTCTTTGCGATGTTTATCCACTCCCATCTTAGATCGTCTCCTGCTGTTCTCCAAACTCTGTAATGCTGTGTCATGGGCATCCTTGATCTGATCTAACACCTCTTCGGCCGTCGGGGAATTGGTGAAACTGGGAATTTCAGGGAGAAAGGACTTAGGGTGAACCCCATAGGTACAAAAGAAAGGTGAAAGACCTATGGCAGAGTGTTTGGCATTGTTATACGAGAATTCTGCAGTAGGGAGTAGGGAAACCCAATTCTCCTGGTGTTGAGTGACGTAACATCTCAGATATAGTTCGAGAGTGGCATTAAGTCGTTCCGTCATCCCGTTGGACTGGGGATGAAAACCCGAAGAGAGTGCTCTCTCAATTCCTAAACGGGTACACAGGGCTGTCCAGAATCTCGAAGTGTACTGGCTTCCCCGGTCCGAGATGATCTTGTCGGGTAGACCGTGTAGCCTGAAAATGTCTCGTGCAAACACTTCAGCCATCTTGGTGGCTGTGGGAACCCCAGAAAGAGGGGAGAAGTGTGCCATCTTGGAGAATGCATCTACCGTGACCATGATGCAGGTACATGATCCAGATTCCGGGAGGTCTACAATGAAATCCGTAGAAACCAACCCCCAAGGGCGAGTAGGCATTTCAACTTGGGTAAGTAATCCCAACGGTTTCCCCGTCGGATATTTTGATCGGGCACAAATAGGACAGGTCTTCACAAAGTCTAGGGTGTCTCTCCTCACGGTGGGCCAGGAAAAGGTTCTCGAGATGAGCTCCAGAGTGTTGATTCCCCCGCGATGACCCGCAAGGCGGGATGTGTGACACCAATCCAGAATCTTCTTCCGCAGCGGGCCTTCCGGAATGTATAGACGTTTCTTGAAGAACAGCCAGCCGTCTTTCTCTTGATAAGGAGAAGTGGGGTGCAACGCAATTCGAGGAAGCTCTTGACTCACGGCGGTCTTAACCCCTTGTAGGAAAGTACTGACCTGGGCCAATATCCGATTGTGATGAAACATGGGTTCAGTGTCTAGTGAAGCCCTTTCCTTGCTGGAGTCCTTGCGAGATAGAGCGTCTGCCAGACGGTTAAGCGAACCGGGAATGTAAGAGATCTGAAAATCATATTGTGAGAAAAGATAGGCCCAACGAGCTTGCCTGGAATTTGAGCACTCCATTTCTTGGAGGGCTTTCAGGTTTTTGTGGTCAGTCCTGATGAGGAATGGATGCCTGGCCCCCATGAGTAAATGGCGCCATTCGTCACAAGCCAATTTCATAGCCAACAACTCCTTTTCTAGGACCGAATAATTCAATTGGCTAGGTGAGAGAGTCTTGGATAAGTAGGCTACTGGATGCTCCACACCGTTGACAGTCTGAAGTAGAACCGCTCCAATCGCGATTGCAGAAGCGTCAGTCTCCAGGATGAAGGGCAAAGTCTGATCTGGGTGGTGGAGGATCGGAGCCGAGCAGAAAAGATGTTTGAGTAGTCTGAAACTGTTTTCGGTATCGGGCGACCAGTAGAACGGAGAGGCCTCTTTCTTGAGTAGGCGAGTGATGGGATATACTACTTCAGAGAAGTTGGGGATGAATCTTCTGTAATAATTGGAAAGTCCCAGAAACCTTTGCACCTCCCGGACAGATGTGGGTGCGGGCCATTCGAGGATGGCCTGAACCTTCCTCTGATCCATATCTATACCCTCTTCGGACAGCTGATAGCCCAGATACTGCACGGAAGGGACCGCGAATTTACACTTCTCAGCCTTCACTAACAGCTCGTTCTTTTGTAGACGTTCCAGGACTTGAGTGACATGCCCGATATGTTCTTGTAGGTTGGGGGAGTAGATAAGGATATCATCCAAATAGATGATGACGGAAGTAGAGAGCATGTCAGAAAACATTCTGTCCATAAATCTTTGGAACACAGCCGGGGCGTTAACTAGCCCGAATGGCATCACCTTATACTCATATAGGCCGAATGGAGTGCGGAATGCCGTCTTCCATTCGTCACCCTGGGAGATTCTGAGCAGATGATAAGCGTTTCTGAGGTCAAGTTTTGTAAATATTCTGGCCCCTTGTACCGCCTCGATGATGTCGGAGATAAGTGGCATAGGATAACAATCACGGATCGTCACCTTGTTGAGACCTCTGTAATCGATACAGGGTCTCAGATCAGTAGAGTCTCTTTTTTTTATGAAAAACAGAGGAGCCCCTGCTGGGGATTTTGAAGGCTGAATCAACCCGTTCTTCATATTAGTGTCCAGATAGTGTCGTAACACAAGTTTCTCGGCCAGAGTAAGGGAGAACATTCTGCCAAAGGGAACTAGGGCATTGGGTACCAGATCTATGGTACAGTCTTCGGGCCGGTGAGGTGGCAGGATGGAGTGAAGGTTCTCCCGGAACACCTCAGAGTATTCTGAACAATAGTTGGGCAATGCAAACACTCTCACACAGTCCGAGGTATAGGCCGTAACGGATTCAGGGCCCTTCTGGCTCTTCGGAGGAAGACAATGTTCGGTGCAGTATGAAGAACCAAAGCTCAGCTGGTTCTTAGTCCAATCGATCTGGGGATTGTGTTTGCGAAGCCATGTGATTCCCAGTATGATTGGGAAATGTGCAGCCCGGATAATGTCGAATCTTACCACTTCTGAATGATGAAAAACTGTTAAGGACAGATCTTCAGTGGTATGGGTGATGAGTCCGGATGATAAGGGAGAGCCGTCGACTCCTTCTATCTTCTGTCCTTCCTTCCGGGGTATCCTGCGTAGACCGACCTGGTCTGCCCACAGGGTATCAACAAAGTTGCCGGCTGCTCCGCAGTCCAGTAACGCGAGAGTCTCCACCTTCTCGCCTTTTACCGTAAGAGTGGCAGTAACTACCATGAGTCTGGTATCTTCCTTGGGTTCAGAAGAAGAAACTGTAAGCGAAACATAGGGACGAGTAGAGAGAACTGGAAACCCCCGGACACTAGTCCCTATTGATGCCGAGGGTGCTCGTTTCCCTGCCTCTTGCTAGGCAATTCAGAACAATCCTTAAGAAGGTGTTGGTCTGACCCACAATAGGCACAAAGTCCCTTTTCCCTTCTTCGCCGTCTTTCGGCAGCAGTCAAAGGTGCTCTTGTGGCGCCTATCTGCATGGGTTCTTCTGACGCGGCAGTGGAAGAGCGACGAGGGGGAGAGCATGCCCGAACATCCAGGGGGAATCCTGAGCCACGTTGTCTGCGTCTTTCTGTCTTCCTTTCTTGTAGACGATACTCGATATGCAGTGCAGCCGTTAGTAGGTCCGAAAAGGTAGGCGAGCGAGTAGACCTTGCTAACTCGTCCTTAATTTCCTCTTTGAGACCCCTCCTGAAAATGGCATACTGTGCAGGTTCTGGCCAGCCAGCGCCAGAAGCTACTGTCTTAAAGGCCGAAATATATGACAGGACATCCAAGGAACCCTGCTTGACATCCAACAATTCTTCAGAAGCAGTGAATGATAATTCTGGGCGTTCGAATGTCTGTCTCAGAGAATTCTGAAATGCTGAGTAGTCTTGAAGTATGGCATTGTTGCTTATGACTAGGGGAGTAGCCCAAGTCAAAGCATTGCCGGTCATATTCGAGATTAGGAAGCCGACTTTAGCTTGATCCGTAGAGAAAGTGCGGAGTCGGAAAGTAAAGTAGACAGTACATGCCTCTAGGAATTCCTTCACCTTCTTGGGGGCACCGTCAAACTTTCCCGAGGATAGTATCGTAGGTGGTAGTTCTGGAGGAGGGGGTTCCCTGGCGAAAACCATTTGTCTAAGGAGGGCGTTCTCCGCCTTGACTCCCTGGAGTTCTTGAGACATAGCTTGGATCGCCTTCCAAAGCTCTTGCACTTGTCCCTCAGCGGACATCGTGTCTTTACTTGGCGTTGCAATCTGTGATGGTTTAGGTGCCTGATTTCCCTTTTCTCCCCCTTCTGTCCAGCTCTCCTCACCTGAACTGCCGGAATTACTGCTGGGATCCTGTAGCCGCCGTCGAGTAAGATAGTCCTTCTCCTTTTTTCGATGTGCCTGCTTGTCACGGAGGGAGGCCACCTTGACTGCTGCTGGGAACAGCTGGCCGGGGACCTCCCTTCCGGGACTAAGCCGAAAATAGGGGAAAAACCCCTGATGGGGAAAAAACCCTGGGACTCCTCAGGTTGTCAGCAAGGTAGTATTGTACGTGGCCGTGCAGGTGAGCAGGAGAAAGTAATAAGCAGGATCCGTGTTGGTTGCAGGAACAGCAAAGCAGCAGGGGGGTCCTACTGAGTGGAAGAATCCCCGAAACCCCTGCCAGCCAAGCAACTAGCGGGGCGAGGACCAGGAATGGGAGGAGGTCAGGAAAAAGCACCGGCAAGGCACCGGCAAGGCAGTCCAGAGAGAAAGCAGAGGAACGAAGGAAAAAAGGGGCGGAGCCTATCCGCGAGGACGGAACCGCAGAGAACTGAAACAAAAGTCGCCGAGGCACGGTGACTACAGGGAAAACTGGAGGAGAGAGAGGTAAGAGAAAAAACGTACGCCGTGAAGGGGCGCGAGAGCAGAGCAGAGCAGAGCAGAGTAGACGGAAGCTGAACGGGGTAGGAGCGAAGAACCAGGAAGCAACGAGGGCTTCCACTGGACAGTTGCAACGCAGGGACCGCTGGGCCGGGAAGGTAATTATACTCCCAGCGGCCCCGCGTCGTGAGGAAGAAGCGTGATGGACACAAAGGAGGGACTAGTGCCCTGCATACCTGTGTCCTAATTTCCAACGCGGGAGAAGCCGCCAAGCGGAACGCCTGCGGGTGACATGGTGTGAAAACGTGTCCATGGATGGGGAGTGGGAATGCTAATGGTAAGGAGTGTAGTAAAGCAAATTCCTTAGTTGGTAATCATTGTGGAGAAAGCTGCAGTGATTTAAAAAAGTGTTGAATGGCAGTAGCAACGAGAAGGAGCTGAGCAGAGTCAAGATCTAGAGCCCCTCCAGCATATCTGAAAGAGTATGTTCGATAGGAACTTTGTTGTAAGGAGGGAGGTGTGTGGTGATGTTAATGATATGGCACTCAAGACCCAAATGCCGCAACAGAGATGTGGTTGGTGGACGAGAGAGAGAATGAGTGAAAAGCGAATCACCTTCGGTTAAGCCGAATAAGTAAAGAGTTTCCCACTTACTCTGTGTGCATCCCCAGATTACTACAAGAGCCCACCCCCTTTTAACAGTGCAAAGTTAGTGGGCAGACTATGCTGAGAGTGAAGGTATTTCCTAGGACAGCCTCCAGAACCCACCAGACCTATGTAATATTCAGCTGCTGTTGTGGAAATTGAGGAGGTCTTCCTCATGCTGGGGAGGCATGTGAGGCGATTTCAATGGAGCATGCTCAATGTCCATTCACTCTTGCTATTCATCATTGGACTGCATATAAAATCATGGTGGCATGTCACTGGAATTTTCAGGGGTGTGCAGTCTTCATTTCTGTGTATTTACTATTAAACTATCGGTTCTAATGAAAGGCTGCCGTATTTGTATTTTATATTTGTCATTGTAACATAGGGGGCTCAATATGAATTTGCTGGTAATTTGGTCGTATTTCCAGTGGTCGAAGTGTATGAAAAGAAGTAGTGGATCTATGTTCCGTGCTGGCCTGCCCACACTCCCCACAAGCCCCATCGCCGGCGCCCTTCCCACATGCAATCTACATCCCCAACCAACGCGCCTGCTGTTTAAGAGAACGTTCAGTGCAGTGCACTGAAGTACAAGTTTCAACTTCTTCCTACACTTTTATTTTAAAACTAAGCCATCCCGGAACTGTTTAAAATAAAAGTATAGGAACAGCAAAACGTAATTAAAAAAAAGTAGAGGAGCACCGCTCCCAACCGCTCCTGCCCACTTCGACCATTGGGTATTCTTGTGGATTTACTGACAAACTCATTTACCATTGCTGCCACTCGGTGCTACAAACGTAACATGGGATTAAGAGTGGTGGTAAGCAGTGGTAAAGCAGAGTTATGTCCCATTTCTGGAGTCCATATGTTTCAAACACTCTTTAAAAGGCATAACACTGAGTGGAGAAGTCTGGTTTCCAGGTTACATACAATAGTAGGTTACGGGAATATACATTAGACACTCATCTAATCTGAACAGTGTGTACATTAGTGCATTAACAGTTTGAAAACATACATCAACTAATGTACATTTATGTATTTACAGTTAGGAACCGGGGAGAATATCACAAGGATGGGTAATGTTGCTGTAGTTTCCCACCAGAGATATGTGCGTTTTAAGGTTATATTAAAGCCCTGACAAATAGTTAAGATTTTTATATCGGGTGTTTTTTCAATGGAAGGCAGCTAGAAGAGAGAAAGATTGGAAGAAGGAGGCAGCGCCAATAGTATGGGAATTAGAGAAGTTGAGGAAGACATGGCATCTAGGGTTTTGTGTCAGAGTGTAGTAGGTGGGATACAGATGTAGCTGGGAAAGGTGGTATACCATGGCTAGATATAAAGACCAGAAGAAGAAACTTAAAGAGTCAAAATTGTTGCATAAAGAGTCATTTTGTGCTGAGACAATGGCCAGTGGTAGGGGAAGAGCAACTGAGGTCAAAGAACAGAACATACATATAGCGAAGTTGAATGGTTTCTTAAGGAGGAAAAGGGTGATGCCCCAAGTGACCACTGAAGGAGTATGTTAACCTGCTAAGGAGCCGTGTGCAGACCAGGGTTCTAGCAAAGTGAGACTGGAAGTAGGAGGAGATTGTGTGCATGTTTAGCATGTTTAGCAGGTTTAGCTTAGTTGCTGTGTCTGTGGAGGTGATAATCTACTAGAGTTTAAGGTTGCTACCAAAAAGAGCCCACAAGTTGCAAAGGTTGGGAGATGGATTGAGGAGGTCAGGTGAAAATGAAAGAGAAGGCGAGAGAAGTGATCAGATGTTTGAAGCGGGATAGAAGATCATTTTAGTTTGGGAAAATGTGGGCATCAGAGAGCAGAGTTTAATCAGTGATAAACAGCAGAGAGGTAATTGGAGAAGAAGGAGAAATATATGTGTGTGTCATCAGTAAGAAAGTGGAAGGATAAGTCAAATGAGAAGATTAGCTGGCAAAGGCAGTGGGCCAGATTCTCAAAACTTTTTTTGGCTCAAGTGAGAAGATGCGCCAAAAAACACGACAACCAAAAAACGTGACAGCCCAACTCACAAAGAGCTCCTGGATGTGTGCATCCTAGATGCTCTCATTCAGATGTCCTTTTTTTCACTGCTATGCATTTGCATAAAAGGGTACCTTTTAGGACATTTAAAAGGTCATCCCCAAGGGGCTGTGCTTTTAAATGCTCTGAAACGACGGACATCCCCCCTGGGCCTTTTACAACTGGCACAGGGGGAGGAGCAAATAATGGTAGGGTAATTTCTGACTTGCTATGTATTGTTTTTGAAGTGTGACAGCCGCATGTTAAACCACAGATGTCACACTAGCATTTCCATCCCCAAACGGGGATGGAGATGGTTTTAATTTTGTAATTTCATCAGATGGACCCCTTAACGACCCATCTTGGTGAAATGCACTGCCCACATGTGTGCTGGGAGCCTGTCATACATTAGTGTCGGCAGGGTTCGACTGGGCCCTAAAATTGTCTCGGGCACCAATGAAAAAGTGGCCAACAGTTAAAAATGACTTAGCATTCCTTTTGTGATACTGTTTGAATAGTAACCAAAGGCAGTTTTTTGATAAACTGTGATGCAAATTGTACATTTTAAAGAATGCTTCATTAGCAACACTGGTATATAATACTAGCCGCAGAGTAAATTAACTCATCAAACTGGCCCAAATTGGTTAAAAAAATGGCCCACTTTGGCCAAAAGAACTAGCCCACAACAGCATTTTGTATTTTTGTTTCGCCTATTGCCCTATTGGCCAGTCCGAGCCTGAGTGTTGAGAGCACGGCCCTGACACTAATATAGGCAAAGGGGCTGGACAGAGCATATTTGAACCACTGTCTAGCCCCTCCTAAAATGCAGTTACCGTTGAGAATAAGGTGACCTGCACACTTGTAAAAATAGCACAAAGAAAACTAGTGCTCTTTCCCTTTGATTTGTGCTATGCTTTGAGAACCTGGCCCACTGTGTATAGTATGAAAAGGAGGATATTTAATTCTGATCCTTGGGAAACCCCTACTGGGAGGAGGGGTCACAGAGAAGGTGCCAATGTTCCATGGAATAGAGAAGGAGCAGTCAGACAGCTAAGAAGCAACCTGTTCAAGGGCAGTGTCAGTGGGAGCCAAAGAAAAAGAGTTTGTAAAGGAAAGTAGAATGGTCAACAGTGTCAATTGTGCTACATTTGTGAAGAAGGTTGAGGATTGCTGAGAGTTTGGAGTGGTGAGCAATTGTGTGGGAGTTAGAGGTCTGGAAGGGTGCTGTGTTTTGTTTGTTTGTTTATTTATGTATTGTGCGCGCCGGACCCTGGGGTAGTAGGGCGCATGAGACAAGGAGATTTACAGCTTAGTTACAGAGGTTACAGGTTACAGAACATGAAAGAAAACAGGATATTCTAGGCTCCACAAGGTGAGACAAGTACAATTGCAGACGATACGCAGCCAAGCAGTCAGCTAATGACTAGCGTTTACATAGTAGCAGGTCAGTCTGTATCAGGTGCAATACATGTGGAGGTAAGTGGGGGAAAGTCGGTTATATGGCATTTTCGGTGAGCCATTTTATAGTGTTTATTCTGAATATGTTGAACGTTTAGTCCGATCTAAGTGCCTGAGGTAGGGAGTTCCACAATATAGCTGCCTTGTCTGGGAAGCTAGATCCTCCGATTGTAGTTAGTTTAAATCTGGGCACTAGAAGGGAGTTAGGGCTGACTGTTCTTGTGAGTCTAGTAGGATTTCTTCTGGTAAATCGTTCTGTAAGGTAGTGGGGGGCTTTGTTATTTAGGCATCTATGGATAAGGGATATTGATTTTTTCTTGGGTGGAGAGCCATTAGTATTTACGTCTTATTTCCGAGATGTGTGCTCTTCTGGGGATACTTAGGGCCGCTCTGAGTGCATTGTTTTGTAGCACTTGTACGTGTCAGTGGGCTGCAACTGGGGAAACTTGATTGGAGATTGGAGGGGACTGCACATGGTCTGGTAGGATGTCATCAGGTTGAATACTACATGTTCTATAACTTAAGTTGTTGCTGATAGTTCAATTTAAGCACTTCTCAAGAGCAGAGACGTTACATGTGCACAGTCCAATCCTGGAAATGAAGCATGTCCTTAATAAATGGCAATGATGGCCACCTGTTTACGCTCAAAACTGAATCCGCAAACATCAAGGTAGAATGTTGTTGTCCCATCTGTGACACCAGTGTCGCTATAGACTCATGTAACCCTGCACTCCTCACCAAGACTATCTAAATTCTTCGTTTAACTTTGAAGGCTATTTCACTATAATACTGAGGCATCATTTAAGATGTTAGTTATTGCAATGCATTACTTTCACTGTAGTTATTTGCCAGGATCAAATGTCAGATGCAAAAAACCAATAACAAAATCAGCAAGCTGTCTAGCGATATGAAACACTGCCTCGATTCCTCCCAGTTAT
Organism: Ambystoma mexicanum; assembly: GCF_040938575.1. NCBI lineage: Eukaryota > Metazoa > Chordata > Amphibia > Caudata > Ambystomatidae > Ambystoma > Ambystoma mexicanum. Next base: position 833,353,087 of record NC_090929.1, read on the forward strand.
GTTGCCGGGCTTCTCTGAGTCACGGTAGAGCAACCCACACTGAAAGGACGTTGCCCAATTCAGATACCTGCCCCAGTGAGCCCACCTCTCCTGTGAAGGTCCCCCAAAACGCACCAACTACCAAAGGTGAAAAAGTGAGATCTTCTAAGGGGAAGATTGAGTGTCGGGCCATTGGCTTAAAATTCATTTGGAGGCTCACAAATTGCTGTGATATTCTAAAATTGTGTTTTATAGTTTTATTGCAAAGTCATCTAGTATGCACCAGTGTGGTGAAATCATTAGCGAACCACGACATTGTGGCTAGCCATTTTTATTTTTATTCCTAGCACTATTCTGTGAGGAGATACCATTCATGACATGTGATACTGAACTGTAACGCAACAGTAGGGCTGGCTAAGGACTTTCCATCTATATGCTGATTTGAAAACTGACCCCATATGCCATTCACTGTCCCATTAGCGTATTCCCTGTGGAAACATTTGCTGTTTGCAGGAGTAATATGGCCACCTTGTTGATTTCATCTGAGCTGGCAAACAAGTCATGCCCTAACTTAGAACACAAGACATAAAACTAAAGTCACACTCCTCAGCAAAACCAGAGTAATGATGTTCCCTGCATGGTGCTGTCTGGGGAAATGACTCAATGGTCTGGGTTCCACCCTGAGCCAGTGTATGTTGGACCTACAGGAAGTATCGATAGGATCCCTTGGTCACTTAGCCCTGGTCCTGGGCTCTTGGCAGGGGACAGCCATATTGTTTAGCACAAAGCACTGGCAAGGGTCCACTCCTCACCTCCATCCCTCAGATCTATCAGGGAAAACACATCCAGAGCTCTAGAAATGGTCGAGAACTTCACTGTAAACTACAGACAAGTAGATGGATTTCAGCTCCACAAGTAAGAGAGCTTGAAATGAAGCCAATTCAGACCCAAATCTCTAACAGTGGAAAAAATATGTTCTCTTTATGGGAGAGCCTATCTAGTGAGCACAGGAGACAACAAGACCAGTGCTACAATTACCAGTTATCCCAATACCCCAACACAACCTTCTCTGAAAGTCAGTGGGAAATACAGCAACGGTGGCTGTCCTGCAGATACAGTGCTTCAAGCCTGTGACCTTACCAATGCGAACACACTCACCTGAAAAGCAGCAGTTCCATGACAATGTGCCCCCAAAATTAAATCAAATGCCATGGAACCAAATAATGCCGCTCACCATGCAGACCAAATCAGCCCTGATTTACCCAATGCTCAGAGCTTACCCATTCAGTTTTGAACAAGAAGCGCCTGTGTCAGGAGCAGCGCCACCCCCAGTCCCATGCCAGCAGCCTCAGAGGAAATGAGAAACAGATATAAAATCCAAAATGGCAGATATAGATAACAACCTGGGCCTAAATCCAGATATCACACCAGCCTAATCACAGCCCTTATTTTGTCAACATTCAAATGCGAACGCCATTAGGTTAAGGCCCACCCTGGGGGCAGAGGGAACACGCTATAATGCTGCCAAATTTCAATTGCTAGCTGTAGGGTGTAAGATCCAGAAACTTGACTTTGGAGGAGGCTGGAAGCTTGAGGGTTCTGGTTGTAACAAAACCTGAAGAGATAGAAGAAGCTGAAGAGATACTTGCAGTAGAGAGCAGAATGCAGTGGTTACAACAATTGTGCAGACTAGGTGATGATAAATGAAGAGATTCCAGGAGAAGGAGGTTACATAAAAGGTGGAGACATAGAAGAAGGACAGTCTAGCAGCAGGGGGGGTAGTAACATCAAGAGTGGAGTGTGAAGCAAAGGCGGTGGTAGATGCAGGAGAGACCTATGAGGAGATGGTGACATCATGAGTAGATCACAAAGTCACAGAGGTTGCATTATCAGAGGAGCCCAGGAGGAGGTAGTCTACATCAAATACAGAGGAAGGAGACACAGAGTAGGTGGTAGCAAGAGAGATCTGGAAATATCCAGTAACATCAGCAGGGAGAGAACAAAGAAGCAGGTGGTAGTAATAAGAACATGCTTGGATGAAGACATCAGACAGTGAGTGGAGAGTTGAGATAAGGTGGACTAGGAGCTGAGAGGGAACTGAAGGATGTGACAGCTACAAGAACGGATGATGCAAAGGTGGTAACCTTGGGGGTTGGGCAGTTCCAGATAGGACAACCTTGAACCTCATGCTTCCAAAAGTAGGAGAAAGAGGCAATGAGGTGGAGTTGGAGATTAAGGATAAAGAGGTATTATATTCACTAGGGTCAGGAGTTGCACAGACCCAGTCAGCCCAGCCAAAGATAATGACACAGAGAAGGAAGGAGGAAAGTGAGAATAATCAACAATTGAAAGAGAGGATATTGATTACCATTGATTAAGTAGCAAGTGGGAAGGTTATAGAAGGCCAGGGAGGCCCTAGAGAGAACCAGAGGGTGGGTGGACGATTGAGATGTGACAGGGAGAGATAGAGGTAGGTTGAGAGAGGACTGGGACAGAATCAGTTTGAGTCCGGAGACAGCTCTTCAGTTCTCCCTGCCCTCCAGAAACAAGGAACTGTCTTCTAACATGTTCTGAAGTCAGGAACAGTTTGGGGGAACTGGGCCTCGGCAAATGCACCAATAGAAAGGGGAAAATAAGAGGGTTGGAGATACCTGCAAAACCACATCGGGAGAAAGAGGGAAGGGATGGAACCTTCCAGAGCCTGTAAAGACCCCCATGTTGACTATGAGGGCCCAAAGGCCTAACTACTTGCCCAACAAATAAGACTTACTTTTGTTTTGGGAAAGCCCATCCGGCTCATTGCATTATTTTCATTAATACACTTATAGTGAATGGGCCACAATGATGTGTAATGTAGCTTTCATGCCCCGGTTGGGGGGCGGACATGGCATTTAATGCCCTGCCAGTCCGAGCTTAGGTAAGACCGAGTGAAGTAAGGGTCTCAGCGAGGGCTGCCGGACGTTAAACGGTAGGTCCACTGTACGAGCACATCTCCCGTGGGAGAAAAAAAATGTCACAAAAAAAGGCTACATCCATTAAAATAGAAAAGGGACTAGGTCCTTTTTCGGATAAGGGCAGCCATGGAAAACAGGTTCCAAAATGCCCACCGTCATGCAAAAAGAGACCTAGACCCTTTTCTATTTTTACCGGCAGCCATTTTTATTGACTTTGTTTTTTCACTGCGGGCGGTGAATGCACAATCGCGCCCAGGAAAAGCACATTGTGATTGGTCAAGCTGCCTTTCCTGGGTGTGAATGCCAAATAAACAGAATACTAACTTGAGAGCACGTGGTCTTGGCATTATTTAAATCCCAGCATTCCTTCATGGTGCCAAGATATGCACATCCCTGGCTTAGAACCTGGATAAAAGATGTGATGGAGGGAAGAGTTTCAGTTTGTCTTAAACACTCTCATTGCACTGGGCAGCCTTTCTATACCATAACCCTTTAGCCTTCTTCCCCTTTATAGTAGGGTCCAGCATTTGTAGTCAGTCAGGAGAGTGCAAGGTTAAGGAGCAGATGGTCAAATTGCGAATTCTCTTTAAAAAATAATCTAACTCGACCAACCAACCAACCAGAGACTTAAGATTAAGAAATGTCACCCTATTAGAAACCAGATGATTTTGCAGACACAGAACCTCCTCTCTTTCCAGTATGGTGGTCAAATACTGGTACCCAGTCCAAGGGAATTTTGCACCCTACAGCCCATCTGAAATTTTGGTAATAGTCAAAAAACCTGGCTCTTCAATTCTTATCAGACAGAAAATGTAACCTACACCAATCGAGCAACGCAAATTACGGAAAGTTAACCTACACTAATCGTGCAACGCAAATTACGTACCTAAATAGTTTGATTTTCATTTGGAGACACGTTCTAAGGGGCCACTATACTGGCTCACAACCATCCACCTGAAACACAAGGCACAACACTCAGAAACCCATAAAAGCTAGAAGACATCACATCAAGGCATTGCTGAAACCATACAAGAACGCCTTCCCTGTCTTCCAGAATATTTAAACCACAACACAGGAAATCTTTGTGCATCAACCACTAAAGCCAAACACCTCTCACCATAACGCAACTCAGAGAAAGAACAATAGTTTGAAAGCACTACAGAAACCTCACAAACCCACTGTGCTTTTTGACTGACCCTCACTTATTTCCACCTTACTCAACCTAGACAAACGCAAATCAGTCAGTCCACACTTGGCTTTTACAACAAAAAAACTCTCCCTAAACTTTGACCATCACAAACGTACAAATCTTAGCTACAACCATCATACTTATCCCCTGGCCAACACATGCCCACAATATAAGCATATGATCGCCCTTCTGGACACAAAGCCTTAAATGCTTCCTTCACCTCTGACCTAGAATGCTTACAAGAAAGCAAAGCTCAGGTTACTTCCAATCTGTAACCTCATCACAAAGCACTCCAATCTTGGCTTTCCCTCTCCTCCCAACTCTCCAAACCAAACCACTCTCTTCCAGATCTGACAGAGTTCCTTAAGACCATGCAAATTGCTGCCGTGCATGGTACAAATCCTAATAACATAACATAATCTCCTGATTCAGCCAGAAAACCAAATTTGACTGTGCGCCTTGGCCGAGACAGCTGTGTGAGTAGGCAGAGAGAACAATCACCTAGTGGTTTCTGGGCTCTCGTTTCTTCTGTACGGGTATCAAGAGAGTGGGTTATATCTCAAGGTGCCAGGTGCACTTTTAACCGTTTCGTTTTAGTCAGTTCCTGTGCCCCTTTGGAAAAGTGGCTGGCATTCCAGGATCTGTGTCTTGGGGGCATTGTACACTATGTGGAATGAAGACTGGATCTGGCTTGTAGTTTAGAACAAGTTTTTGTTTGGACAGGAAGTGTTTTTCGTTTTTTTTATTTTTTTTTTAATAGAGGAAGCCAGGTTCAAAGTCAAGGCATATGTTTGTGCACGCTTTGTGTTAAAGCCTCAGTACGCATATGGTGAGGAGAACCTGGTCATATTAATTGGAATTCAGAAGGACATACTTACAAAGAGCATTTAAAATGGGTGGTGGGCTGTGTTAGCTTACCAGCTGGAAGTAAGTGGTTTTGCATTGGAAGTCAGTTTTGTTGGATCATCAGAATTGAATAATTTCTGTTCGAGCTACCAAAAAAGAAGATGAGATTGGTTAATCATTAACAGATGTCTGAATGATAGTCCAAACATGTTTAATGAAACTTTAACAGTGCATGATTGAAGAGTGTGGTTATAAAAAGATACGCTGGCAGTGTCTCTTGGGTTGTAAAAGTGAGGGCTGAGGATGTACTCTGTAATTCTCGATGTCTATTGATGCAGCAGCTCAAGGAGGTTTGGAACTGTTTCCCTCTTTTTTTTGTGCTCGGAGTGAACCGAGGACAAGCGAATGTTTGCAGATGGTGCATCCGGCAAAGTCATGTGCAAGCAGACTCTGAATGTATTGTTTGCCTCAACACACAAGGGCGAGGCTATCATCAAAAGTGTGTTTCATCAGTAAATCATGAAGTCTCTGTGGGACATATTTTGAGAGACTGCCCTTCATCATTGGTAAATGCCTTGAAAAGGCCTTGTGTGCTTTTCAGTGAAGAGAGCACTCTAGACTGTGGTTTCCTATCTGAACGACTGGTTGCAGCTCGTTTGCTACAGGAGGATAAGACGGCACCTGAAAAGCAAGCGAGGAGTGACCAGTCACATAGTGTCAGAAACAATGTGCTGCAAGAGGAGGTGAATGGTTGGAGGGAAGAGGGGGAGGGTCAAGTAGAAGAATGTGTCTTTCTGCATGAAAATGTATGCAAGGAGTGGCTTACAGAACAAAGAAATGTGTGATGATACAGAAACTGGTGAAGTTGAAACAATGAAGATGACCAGTGGGATGGATAAGAGAGCAAAAAAAGGTGGAGGATGAGGCTGTGCAGAAGGGTTTTTAGAAAGGAGAAAAAAGATAGAAAATAAATCATATTGTGTGGGTTATTTCCAATTCTAAATTGAGTACTGGTGAAAAAGAACGTGTAGAAAAGAAAGAGGCAAAACCAGGTGGATCTGAGCCAGTTGTGGCCAAAGAGATTCGCAGTCCTTGCACAAATGGAATTCAAAGCTGAATCTTTTTTCTCAGGTGCAGAGTCAGACAGCTTTGAAGCAGTGGTGAGGAAGTGTTATCAACCAGCCTAAACATTGACCCAGTAGGTTGGAACTAAGCCACTTTTATTCAGAGACTACTCACACATCTCTTATGGTCATGTGTTTTCAGTGTTTCCCTACCCTTCAGTCTCTGCACATCTGTTCCTATTAGATTCCAGCTGCCTCAGGATGTCCATACTCTTCTGTTACAGTGTATCCACGCCTGTCATGTTCAGGTTCAGAGTATCCCCACCTCTCAGGTTCTTTTGCTCCCAGGGTTTCCACATCTCTCAGGTGCAGTATATCTGCACCTTTCGGGTTTAAGTGCTCACAAGGTTTCACTGCCTTCGTGTCCAGGGCACAGGCAGCTCTCCTGATCAAGTGTTCCTAGAGACCCCCACTCTTCAGACTGAGGGCATTTACACATCTGTGGCAAGTACTCTCAGAGCTCAGTGTCTCTGCTTTGAAGTCCAAAAATCGTTTCTCTTCTGTATGATTTTAGGGTCAATTCTTATGTGCTTTGGCCTCTCTAATCATATACCCCATCTCTTGTATAGGTTAGCTCTCCGTCTATAGAAGTTCTCATTTGTAGGTTCTGAATGAACAGGTACCTCATCCACAGGAGGAGGAAAGCCAGTCGTCCACGGGAGGTTATAAAATGGCCTGCTGCCATCTTGAATCATCTCTTGGTGCTGGATCAGTGCTGTCTTTCCCAATCTCCCTGTCACCTATGTAATGGAAGCTGTGGGACACAAGTGCTATTCAGAGGTCGACTTCACATGCTCTCGGATATGCAGCACGTACCCCTCTCTTGCAGGTTTGATTTTGGGCTTGCCAATATTCTGTCAATCTTCGAAGGATGAATGACTTAACAAGAAGTAGAAAACCATTTTTGACAAACTGTATTGTTTGCTGCCAAAATACTTGCCGTTTTGTCATTAATGTGAAAGTCAAACACACAGAGGATGGCAAGTCCCCCTTTTATTCTGTTCCATTGAACGCCAGGAAGGACATGTGACCCCTGCACACAGAAGGCGCCAGAGGTTTCAAAGGCCAGTTTGGCAGTGCACAGTAGAGCTGCCTCAGGGATCAGATTGCGCTTGTGGGGTATATTTATTTATTTTATTTCTTAAAAGGCTCTGCACGCCCGTAGGCCTCAGAGAGCTCTAAGAGAAGGGAATAAGCAGGAAAGGAAACAGAAGCAAAGACATCGAAATTCTGTCCAGCAAGATTAAACAGTAACGTCGTCACCTTTTTATTGAACATAGTAACCGATTGGGTTGCTTTAATGTTCCATGGCAAGACATTCCATTTAAGCAGGGAATTAAATTCAAAGCTACAGTCGCCAAAGTTTTTTAAATGAGAATGCGGCTGGTTGAGCTGGAGAGTGTCAGTAGAGCGAAGCACTCTACTGGATGATTTCCTCGCTAGTCTTTTGATGAGATAATGTGGTGCATTTGAATTCTGTCATTTATATGGAAGTGAGAGAAGTTTGTGTCTAAACTCTGTCTCACTGGAAGCCAGTGAGGTTTCTTCCTGAAGGCAGTGACATGGTCACGACTGAGCAGTTTGAAGCAGATTAAGGTTCCCTTGAGATGTACAGACTTGCGGACAACAACAATAGACCAACCGTGAGTTTATTAGTGAGGAAGCCACAAGAGATCTGTTTTTAAGTGTGAGATATGGCTGATCTGATGCAGTAATTTAGGGGGTAATTCATAGAATTCAGCGCACAAGTGGCGCACGCGGCTGGCGCACAGTGTGTGCGTGCGAATCCCTGCGCCAGCTGCGTGCGCTAAAATCCATTTCCGCGCACAGCGTATTCATGGATTCCAGCCACCAAAACTAGCCGTGGCGCACAGTGGTGCAGCGACCCTGCAGCAGCGCCAGTTACGCCCCCAAGAACGCCTCACGCGCAGGGAAAAGCCATCAATATACCCAATCCAGCGCAAAGGGCTGCGCTAACCCTGTACCAGCATGGCAAGCGGGCTACGTGTATCACTGGGGTGCGCGGGAAGTACCTCACGCGATTGGCCCTGTGCGAGCAGGGTACGCGTATCTCAAGGGTGCGCGGGAAGTGCCACACGCGATTTCAGCAGGGTACGTGTATTTCGGGGTGCGGGAGAAGTTCCACACGCGATTCCAGCATGGTACGTGCATTTCAGGGGTGCGTGGGAATTTCCACACGCGATTGGGCCCGTGTGAGCAGGGTACGCGTATCTCAAGGGTGCGCAGGAAGTGCCACACGCGATTCCAGCAGGGTACGTGTATTTCAGGGTGCGGGGGAAGTTCCACACGCGATTCCAGCATGGTACGTGCATTTCAGGGGTGCGCGGGAATTTCCACACGCGATTGGGCCCATGCGAGCAGGGTACGCGTATCTCAGGGGTGCGCGGGAAGTGCCACACGCGATTTCAGCAGGGTACGTGTATTTCGGGGTGCGGGGGAAGTTCCACACGCGATTACAGCATGGCACGTGCATTTCAGGGGTGCGCGGGAATTTCCACACTTGATTGGGCCCGTGCGAGCAGGGTACGCATATCTCAGGGGTGTGCGGGAAGTGCCACACGCGATTTCAGCAGGGTACGTGTATTTCAGGGTGCGGGGCAATTTTCACAAGCGATTTCAGCAGGGTACTTGTATTCCAGGGGTGCACGGGAAGTTCCACACGCGATTCCATCAGGGTACGTGTATTTCAGGGGTGCGCGGGAATTTCCACACGCAATTGGGCCCGTGCGAGCAGGGTACGCGTAATTCAGGGGTGCGCGGGAAGTTCCACACGCGATTCCATCAGGCTACGTGTATTACAGGGGTGCGCGGAGAGCACCACACGTGAATTGCACAGGGGCTACCCTGCACATGTCCTGCAGGCACCCCATCCACCATGGCCATGCCCCCCAGCCAACCCACATGTCAACTTGCACTACTGCCCACCAACGCATGTCCCCCTCCACCCCCAGCCACCAGGGGCACCCTCCACCAGGCCCCCACCCATGTCTCCCACCACCCACACCCCCCAGCAGTACAGGGGCACCCTCCACCAGGCCCCCACCCATGTCCAACTCATGTTCCCCACCCCGCCACCCCCCAGCACTGTGGGGCACCTGCCAGCAGGCCCCCACCCATGTCCAACTCATGTTCCCCACCCCCTCACCCCCCAGCACTGTGGGGCACCTGCCACCAGGCCCCCACCCATGTCCAACTCATGTTCCCCACCACCCCCACCCCCCAGCACTGTGGGGCACCTGCCACCAGGCCCCCACCCATGTCTCCCACCACCCCTACCCCCCAGCAGTACAGGGGCACCCTCCACCAGGCCCCCACCCATGTCCAACTCATGTTCCCCATCCCCCCACCCCCCAGCACTGTGGGGCACCTGCCAGCAGGCCCCCACCTATTTCCAACTCATGTTCCCCACCCCCTCACCCCCCAGCACTGTGGGGCACCTGCCACCAGGCCCCCACCCATGTCCAACTCATGTTCCCCACCACCCCCACCCCCCAGCACTGTGGGGCACCTGCCACCAGGCCCCCACCCATGTCTCCCACCACCCCCACCCCCCCAGTCACCAGGGGCAGCCTCCACCAGGCCCCCACCCATGTCTCCCAGAACCCACACCCCCCAGCAGTACACGGGCACCCTCCACCAGGCCCCCACCCATGTCCAACTCATGTTCCCCACCCCCCCACCCCCCAGCACTGTGGGGCACCTGCCAGCAGGCCCCCACCCATGTCCAACTCATGTTCCCCACCCCCTCACCCCCCAGCACTGTGGGGCACCTGCCACCAGGCCCCCACCCATGTCCAACTCATGTTCCCCACCACCCCCACCCCCCAGCACTGTGGGGCACCTGCCACCAGGCCCCCACCCATGTCTCCCACCACCCCCACCCCCCAGTCACCAGGGGCAGCCTCCACCAGGCCCCCACCCATGTCTCCCAGCACCCCCACCCCCAGCACTGTGGGGCACCTGCCAGCAGGCCCCCACCCATGTCCAACTCATGTTCCCCACCACCCCCACCCCCCAGCACTGTGGGGCACCTGCCAGCAGGCCCCCACCCATGTCCAACTCATGTGCCCCACCACCCCCCAGCACTGTGGGGCACCTGCCAGCAGGCCCCCACCCATGTCCAACTCATTTTCCCCACCACCCCCACCCCCCAGCACTGTGGGGCACCTGCCACCAGGCCCCCACCCATGTCTCCCACCACCCCCACCCCCCCAGTCACCATGGGCAGCCTCCACCAGGCCCCCACCCATGTCTCCCAGCACCCCCACCCCCCAGCACTGTGGGGCACCTGCCAGCAGGCCCCCACCCATGTCCAACTCATGTTCCCCACCACCCCCACCCCCCAGCACTGTGGGGCACCTGCCAGCAGGCCCCCACCCATGTCCAACTCATGTTCCCCACCACCCCCACCCCCCAGCACTGTGGGGCACCTGCCACCAGGCCCCCACCCATGTCCAACTCATGTTCCCCACCACCCCCACCCCCCAGCACTGTGGGGCACCTGCCACCAGGCCCCCACCCATGTCTCCCACCACCCCCACCCCCCCAGTCACCATGGGCAGCCTCCACCAGGCCCCCACCCATGTCTCCCAGCACCCCCACCCCCCAGCACTGTGGGGCACCTGCCAGCAGGCCCCCACCCATGTCCAACTCATGTTCCCCACCACCCCCACCCCCCAGCACTGTGGGGCACCTGCCAGCAGGCCCCCACCCATGTGCAACTCATGTTCCCCAGCCAACATGTCATCACAATCTAGATCCCTGGTCCCTATGGTCAGCCTCCAAATGCAAAACACCCACCCGAGTATTGCATCCACCCACTCATAATTTGCAATTACATCACAGAACACCAATTGCAAGTTCCGAAACAAACACATTTCCCTCACATACACCCAATGGGTGTCAGTGAATCTCAAAACACATATCATGAAATGCATGAAACCAATGAGATACCACACATTGAAGTTCACCAAAAAATAATATGTATTAAAGGAAACATAAATAGAATCAAAAATGAAGAAACAGAAACGTGAATGTACAAAAATGAAAAGAAGCATGTCCGTTAAAAAAAGCAAAACCAAAAATAAAATTCCAAAGTAATGTTGTCCAAAGTCAATGGGCCTCATTCCGAGGTTCGCGGTAAATCACTGACTTTACCGGCATGGCGGAAATACCGTATCCGCGTTGGTAGCAGGGCGTAAATAGCACCATATTCCGACCTCGCGGGCACGAGCTTTCCGCCATGCCAGTAAACCCCCTAGCGCCATACCGGTAAAGGGCGCGTCAAACCCCTTACCGACAACAACCGAGACGTAACTAACACCATCGCCCTCCAACTAGTGCGTAAATAGCGGTGCCCATAATTAACGATGATCGTAAATTACGGGCACCGTTAAATACCGCAAACGGAAATTACGTCATCGAACAGGAACGGGAAGCATCATGGCGGCCATCTTTAAAATCACAATCCATTGCAATCCTCCCCATACAGGACTCGTGGGCATATCGTGATAGGCAAATTAGACTCCTGAGACAAGCATCATGCCAAAAGCCTTAAAAAAGGGTGCTGCGCGCATCAGGAAGGAGAAATTCTCCCAGGACGAACTCCAGGTACTTGTTGATACTCTGCATGAACATGCAGAGACTGTATTCAGCAGCGACATGCGCAGGCCCACCATCCTCAGGAAGAAGGAGATATGGGAGCTGGTCTCGCAGAGGGTGAGCGCTGTCGGTAACACCCCCCGCAGCACAACGCATTGCCGCAAACGCTGGGATGACCTCCGTCTGAGGGTGCGGGCCATCCTCTCAGCAAACCGTAATCTGGCCCTAGAGACAGGAGGAGGCCCAGGCTCACCCATAAAAATGATGCCCTGGGAGGAAACATGTGCAGAGATGATGGGCACAGAAGCCATCGAAGGCGTTGGCGATATGGATTGCGGTGATCCTTCATCAGCTGACGCAGGTGAGTGCCATGAGTGTAAACAGTACATGCATCTCTAATGCAACTCATCACCAAGGGCAGGTCAAGCAGTCACATCATGTTTGGGCAAACCCCCCCCCCCAATGATGCCGTAACAACTGGGACCCAGGATGGTGTCAGGTGCAAGGCTGACACCCATATTGGGCATGCCACACAAAACGCCGGTCAATGTCAGTCACCACAGTACACCGCCAACATGAGTGACCCTGCCGACAGTATGCTTTTACCATCCAAGCAAAGCTCACAGTCCCACTCAGCACCCAAATGTCACCAAAACGCTGCTATCCCATCGTAATACCATTGTCTGGAAGTAATTCTGACACCCAGATCATTGCTCATGCTGTCTCTCTTCTGCCCCCCACAGGCACCGGTCATGAAAGTGAGGACCAGGAAGGCCCCCGGGCAAGTACCTCCCGGGCCACAGGCAGGGGACAGCACACACCTGCAACAAGGAAGAATGCACATGGCACACCACCTGCCCCAGCAACCCCCATGGAGGGTACACAACCCACATCCGCGGCCCTGGACATGCCTGCAGTTCTGCGGGACACATGCCCCACGTTGCACCATGAGGAATCAAGTGCGTCAGGGGAGAATGCTGCCATGTGCATCCTCGATGTGCCAGGCAGCACATCACCAAACACCATCAACATCGTGGAGGAGCCCAATGGCTATGTACAGAGCCCAGACACTCCCTCGTACAGCCAGGTTGCCCATAGCGACCCTGGGTCGAGTGACGGCCCAGGGCTCACAGGCGAAGCGGATACACCTGTCTGTCATGTGCCCACTTCCCCTGCAGGAAGTCCTGTAAGTCCTGCAGGCACGACAACACGGAGCCTGCCAACCACATCGGCCACATCGGCTGCAGAAACAGTGCGCTGCCAGCACCTCACGGGCATGATAGAGGAGTTCCTCCGGGCCAACCGGGAATCAGGGTCGGTGCTACATAATGACCTTCAGGCCCTGGGCGAGGTCATCAGTAGCAGCACAAACCGCATCTGTGAGATGCTTGGCAGGATTGCTGATGCCCTGGAGGCAGCACCCCCCAGACCACAGCCCCAGCAGGAGGAGCCACCCTCCCAGAGCTCCTCCACGCAGACCAGCCCGGTCCGTAGGTCACTGCGCACGATGCGCCGGAATGGAAGGGATGGCCTAGGCTCTGGCAGTGCCCATTGACCGTGCAGCCACACACATGTGGACAATGCTGCACTGATGGGAACATTGTGGGGTTGTTGTGGGGGGGGTTGAGGGTGTGTGTGGGAGTTGGGGGGGAGGGGGAGGGGGTTGAGGGTGTGTGTGGGAGTTGGGGGGGAGGGGGTTGAGGGTGTGTGTGGGAGTTGGGGGGGAGGGGGAGGGGGGTGAGGGTGAAGGATCTGTTGTACACGTTTGGACATCATGATACAATACACAGTTTGGTCTATCCTACAATACAGAGTGGACATTCATTATTGTGCATGTGTCTTTTAATGTCTCACAGTGCATGTAGTACATGTATCCCCACACCCAGTGCCCAATGCCCTGTCATCCTCACCCCCTTAGCTGACTTGTGAATCAGAAATATTGCTCGATCAATGCTTGTCGCACGGTACGTCCCTCCCGTGCATCGGCACCATGTTGCTGTTCTGCCATTCCTTCCTCCACCTCCTCCTCCTCATCTGGTGGTAGCAGTCCCACGTCAGGGGGCAGTGGCACGTTCCGACGGATGCACATGTTGTGCAGCATTACACATGCCATGGTGATCTTTGACACCTTCTCGTGGCTGTAGATGAGGGCCCCACCTGACCGGCTGAGGCAACGGAATCGTGCCTTCAGAAGGCCGAAGGCCTGCTCTATGACCACCCGTGTACGGGTATGAGATCTATTATAGTCCTCCTCGTGCCTGTTTTGGGGGTTGCGGACCGGGGTCATGAGCCACGGTTTCAAAGGGTAGCCAGCATCACCTGCATGAGAGTGGAATGAAGGTAAGTGTTGGTACATTCATGGTGGAGAACTGTGCCAGTCTTACATTGCAGCGGGTGATGACTGGCCATGCACACATGTCCCTGGATACAATCAACCCATTACTGGTCCGGCCATGTGTGCTGGCCAATGGAATGTGTGGTGCATGTGTCGTGGTCTTAGGCCAGGGTAACTGTTTGTCAGGTACCATTATGTGTTGGCTCGTATTCACTACTGTGTGGTTAGGTGGTAATGTGGCGTGCCACTTGTCATGGGGCACAGTGTTCTGTGTGGTGCACAACTTACAATAGCGTTGTCATTCCCTCCCGGGTGGAGTATGCATCCCCCACCCTTTCCCTCCCGGGTGGTGTATGCATCCCCCCCCTTTCCCTCCCGGGTGGTGTATGCATCCCCCCCTTTCCCTCCCGGGTGGAGTATGCATCCCCCCCCTTTCCCTCCCGGGTGGTGTATGTATCCCCCCCTTTCCCTCCCGGGTGGGGTATGCATCTCCCCCACCCCCTTTCGCAATGGGGTATGCTGACAACCCACTCAGAGACCCAATGCACTGCCATGGCCCATCGTGGTTACTCACCAAGCAGCCAGGTACGTTGTCCGGCATGTCGGCCCATGTAGCGTGGTAGTGTTGAGTTCCGCAGGACCAAGGAGTCATGAGTTGATCCGGGGTACCGAGCATTGCATTGTGTGATGGCCTTACTGGCATTGCACACCATCTGGACGTTGATGGAGTGGTATTGCTTGCGGTTGAGATACGGCACCTCCATGGCATGGGGAACCACCAATTCTACGTGGGTGCAGTCGAGGGCACCTATGCAATTTGGCATGTCTGCAAGTGCATGTAAGGCAGCTTTGGTATCATATATCTCCTGTGGAGTCCGGGGGAGGCATATGTAGTCCCTTCTGTGCTTGAGGAGGGCATCCAGCACTTGGTTGAGTATCCGGGAAAATATTGGCTGTGAAATGCCATGCATGTGCCCCACTGTATGCTGGTAGGTGCCTGTGGCAAGGAAGTGGAGCACGGACACCACCTTTAGTAGAGGGGGGATGGCAGTGCTGAGTTCTATGAGGCTCACTATGTCGGTATGTATCAGGGCCACTATGGTGGTTATGGTGTCCCAGTCAAGCCGGTACAGGGTGTGGATCTGCTCTGGTGTGAGGTTGAAGGGGGTGGCTCTGATGCGGGGAATTGGGGGCTGCCAGCGTGGTAATGGTGGCTGCACCGGTAGGGCATGCTGGCCCTGTCTCACCCTCCTTCTCCTCCTGTGTATCCTCTGTGGTGGTTGCTGTGGTTGCTGTTGTTGCTGTTGTCGTAGTTGCTGCCTTGCAAGCAGGGCCTCCAGCTCCAGGAATGCTGCTACAATTGGTATCATCTTGGTGTGGGTGGGGGTGTGGTGTGTGGGTGTGCTCCTTTTGTGCTGTGCCAGACTCTATTGCCTCCACCTGTGCTAATTGGGTGCACCTGTTCCTCTTCCAAGCACTGATCAGGGTTGTTAACACCTTCCCCGCGATGCCGGTATTAACGCCATGGCGGTAAGGTACTTTGCGCCCTTGTGGAGGTTGTTATTTCCGTGTTCGCGATGATTGGAATCGGAGATGGTTTACGCCTTCCCGTTATTTACGCGATGGTGTGTCGGGCGCGCGACACTGGTCCGCTATTTACGCATTCGTAGTTTACGGTGGCGTAAATAACGGTGTGGCGGGTCAGAATGGACCGTAACGGTAAAGGAAGTCGTTATTCCTTTACCGGCCTCGTTTTTCCCTTAACGCCGGATTCGGAATGACCCCCAATGTCCACAAAACAAAATCCAATGGGAAATAAAAAAGAAAGCCATTGCTCCATGGTCAAAAAGTAAAAAAAAAATACAATCCAACTGTGAACTATGTACATGGGAACAAGCGAGGGTCCATTATCCCAACAAAATAAAGGAAACCTATCTAACTACACTAACTAATAAAATAAACTATATACAAAAATGTGGGCAATGTCCGAAAGGTCCAAATAAAATAAAAACAAAAATGAAACCTAACACTACCTACATAACTATGTACAAGGGCAGCGGGCTAGTTTCACGGCTCACTTGTGGATGTCCCGGGCCAGGGCATCATCGAACTCCTCCTCAATGTCCCGGAGGCGGTCCTCCTCCATGGCCCCGAGGGTCCGCAGGGCCGTCGACGCCTCCACCTCCAAACCCCTGCGGATTGCCTCGAGGCACTCGGCCCGCCTCAGGGCCCTCCGCATGGAGTTCTCCGCCCTGACCATTGTGAGCCGTGCCTCTTCCGCCCGCTGCCGCTCCGCATCTATGGCGTGGCCCAACCGCTGCCACACGGAAGACACTCTCTGTCCTGGGTCCTCCTGCCCTCCGGCCGATGCCTGCCCCTCCGATGTTGAAGGCCCCGAGCCTTCATGGCTCCCACCACGTTGCTGCTGCTGCTGTGCCTCTGCCCGTGCACTGCCTCCTGCTGCCTGCACATCCTCCGCCGGCTGGGCTGCAGTCGTAGATGTGGCCACCCCTGCTGGACGTCCGACTCCCGACTGTGGCAGGGATGCCTCCTCCACCAGCCTGGCCGCACCGTCAGAGGCAGCTCCACAGGGCACCCAGGTGACTGATGGGTGGGAAGATGGCACAGAGGACGACTGGCGCGTAGGGGGTCCAGTTGAGGAGGGGGTCGGAGCAAGCCCCATCAGACGGAGGAATCCGGCCTGGGTGACCTGTCCCAGCAGGCTGACGTGGTCAACAAGCCATTCGAGATGACGTGCAGTCTCTTCATGAAAAGACTGCAGGTCACCTCGCATGGCCCGTTGACGCAACGCCACACCAGCCAGGACAGGCTCAACCCGGAACTGGATAGCCACGTCCGCAGGCAGAGGAAGGCCAGTTGACGTGAGCTCATCCCCTGCCTGAAAACGGGTCTGGACGTAGGCATCCCTGCTGGTGCAAGATGATGCAGGGACAGGATCAGGGACAGGATTGCACACAGGCACCTCCGCGGCGGCCTGTGCTGCCTCCTGTCCCTGGTCCTGCACTGCACCACTAGCACCAGTGGGATCCCCACCTCCAGACCCCGTCTCTGTGCTTGCACGGCCTCCTCCTCCACCAAACCCCCCACCAACCTGGATGACTCCGTGCCATCTTCCCCTGTTGGGCCCTGTGGGGTCCCAGCTGCCCCTTCTGCTGCCGAGGAGTCCAACTCCAACCTCCGCCTCTTGGACCTCCCCCCGGCAGCTGCGGCCTGGGACGCGGCACCGGACTCCTCACTCCATGACAACATGGGAGGGGAGCCGGGCCTTGCGTCTCCGGCTGGCGGTGGGATCCCCTCCGCTGTGCTCCACAGCACCTTCTCCGCCCTCTTCATCAGTTGACGCTGCAGACAGGGAGAAACAAAACACAGGCATCAGGGCACTGTACAATGGACACATACACACATGACAGTTGTACATGAGTGGCATTGGCAAACCTCAGACATGTCATCACAATCCCCAACACACATGTCATTACAACTCGCACACATGAGCCATACCACAGCCATATCGCAACTGCCACCACCATCCATACACATACAACAGCATGAGCAGCCAAAGGTGAGCCAGACATCACATGCAACACAGGAAGTGCACCACACATGTACACACACCACCACACTTGCATGCATGTGTACACCTCTGCCAAGTGTCGCAGTGTTCAGACGGGCATCCATGTCACATCTGCCAATCAGGCTTCCACATACCGCTGTCACATGCATCCATGTTGCATCACTGTTGCACTCTTGTCAAATACACACACATGCACATGTACACAGTGCCGATACATGCAGCCAAAAACAACATACATGCGTGACATCACGGACATGTCTACATACATACACATTCATCCAAACATGTGTGCCCACACAACTGCATTTGGCATGCAAGCCTACACACACAAGCACCAACCATGTCTCACACATTACAGCCCTCCATGTGTCAGCCCCATGGCCCTGTACACCCCCACCCATACTCGACCCCATACAAACAGATGTGCAACCTGCACACTACTGAATAATCACCACACGCACTGCTCACAATCAGGATGCATGTACACTCACCGCTCGACTCCAGACGGGTCTGCTTCTCAAGGACCTGGACGTGGAGCGCTGGGGATATGCGTTCCAGGACCCTCATCTGTTCTTCCGACAAGTGGCCCCGGCGCCCCTTGGCATCCGCTGCCTTCAAGAGGCACCGGGCCTTGTTCAGGGTCCTGGACCTGAAGTCCTCCCAGCGCTTCTTGACATGTTGTAAGTCGCGGACTGCCACCCCCTCCGCGTTGATGGCAGTCACGATGTCAGTCCAGATCCGAGTCCGTCCTTCCTTGTCGGCGCGGGAACTTCCGAAGAGGGAATCATACTGCCCCAGGACTTGCTCCACCAGGACACCAACTTCGGTGGCACTGAAGCTGGTGCCCCTCTGCCTCTCTGGCCAGGGGTTGTCAGTGGTCCCAGATGGTGTTTGCCCCGACATGACAACCCCAGAGGCAGGAGTGGGTGGGCAACTGGGTCCTGGGGCTGGGCTGTGGAGCGATGGAATCCCAGTCGGGAGTCTTCGGTTCCAGCAGGGGTGGTCACAGCAACAGCACCCCTGGCTGATGTGCAGGCAGCAAATGGCAGGGCACGTGGGCAGCAGGCAGTCAGGCAGCAGCAGATGGCAGGTGGGAGCGTGCTCGGGGCTCTGGGGGGCAGTAGTTCGGCCTTCTGGGCAGGAGCGTGGTCTTCCGTGTGCTTACGCGTGGCCAGCTTGATACGGAGTGATTTGGCACGTGAAAAATCTGCACGTCAGCGTGTAATTCGAGGAAAGGCCCTTAGCGCATAAGCGCGTCTGCACGCATACGCATTTTCATTGGACAGAAGGCCCCTCAAGCGCAAGCGCCCCTGTGACGTGACGCGTACAGACGTGCATGGGCATTTCAGCGCGCGTGAAAAACTGCACGTCCGCGTGTAATACGAGGAAAGGGCCCATGCGCGTAAGCGCGCGTGGAAACTGCACGTCCGCATGTAATACGAGGAAAGGGCCCATGCGCGTAAGTGACGTGACGCGCGCGTGCGTTTCCCTCAGCACAGGTTAAAGGTGAGTGGGCCCAGCAGTTCGCTGTACGTGCCTTCCGTGGAGACCGACGTGTGTTGCTGCTTCCTGTTGTTTCGCACGCCATCACAACTTCACAGCTATCAAGGACGTATCTCTTCTTTTGGTGGGGGTATTGGCTACGCGTGTTTTTCTGCATCGCGCTAGTCAGAGGGTGAGTCGCACACGCTCTTTTTCCCACTGCGGAGAGATGGTGACGAAGGGTAAAGGTGATCCTGTGGCCAGGTGGAATTGAGGTTTGGAGGCTCTATGACCCAGGTGCAGTTGTTCAGTGGGTCATGGTCATTTGTGAGGGAGGGGGGGGTTGTTGTTGATAGTTGCCTTGCCCTGCAGTGTGATGGGAACTCTGACATAGTAATGGTGGTATCCTATGTACATGTTGTGTTCTGCTGATCAATGCCTGTTCATGTGTTGTGTTTTCCTTTCAGGTGCGAGGGGATAGTTGTGGTTTGACATGCTGGGGTGTACACATGGTGGATGTTCACATGTGATGTGTAGGGAACACTGATGGTCACTTGAGTGCACATGTATATGTGGAGTGCATGTCCTTGCAGAACCACACACTTGCACTCTGATGCACTACATGTACTCCCACCCTTGCATATCCACGTGTACACTGTTTGCCTTCTGGTGCCCACTGTGTCCCGGCAGCACATGTTCTGTGACCGATCATGGATCCAGTACATGCCTAATTTGATGTTTGACGTGGTCTGTCCCTTAGATGTGATGCTCAGGGTGTGCATCACACACAATGGCTGTTCACTGTGCTGTGCGCTGAGCAGTGTGATGCAGGAGTAGGACACTGCACACATGAGCTGCAGTGTTGATTTTGCAATGCATGATGTGCATGTAGACAGGCATTCATTGTGATGTTACGTCTACGACTGTTGTAATGCATTTGGAAATGACTTATTTTGGGTGGGAGATTTTGTTGATCTGTCATTTCATCTGATTCCGGGTCAGGCAGCAGTGTCCGATGCCACTGTACATTTAGGACATGGCAATGTGTACCTTATCGTTACTGCATTGGTGTATGGGTATTGCTTGCCATGTCATGTTGATGTTTGGGAGGGTTTGAGTGACATGACAGTGATGGCCATGGCCTGTTTTGCAGGTGTGTGTGATGCACACCTTGCATGTCCGGGTCATCCGCTTCTCAGAGCAACTAGCTGGGGGTAGATTTCTCTCCGCAGCAGGGCCCTCCCCCTGGAACAGACTTCCGGCCTGACTTGAACTTGAGGGGAACCATCTCCAGTTCTGGAAGCACCTCAAGACCTTCCTCTTTGCTTCTGCTTACTGTCTGCCTCTCCCTTGCAGAATTCTCCACTGGAACTGCACAGGAGCTGCAACTGGGCCACTCTCACCGACCTCGGTCCCTGGCCCAGCCACTCTCCACTTGCACTGCCTCCCTGGCAACCCCTGCACTGCAGTACTGTGTCTCCATCCCTACAGCCCTCCCTTCCCAGCACTTGTCTGCACTTACCTTTGTAGTTGCCACCAGGCGACCTATGTATTATTTTTTTGGGCTACTTCCCCTGTACTGGACTCCCCCCCACCCTTCCCCTTGCACTTTTCCCATCCCCCCTACCCCTGCACTTGCACAATCTCAATGGCACCTGGCCTAGTAGTACCGTTCTCTGTGTTCCCTTGTTCCCCCCTCCCTGCCTCATTGCGCCTTGGAATACTTGTGTATGGCCCATATCATGTCATGTGTCATATGTGTGCCTTTTGGTCACACAGGATAGCTTGTGTTTAAGTAGCTAGGGATGCAGACGATGTGGCACTTCCATGGCAACTATCTCAGGGTGGTAGGGTTGTGACAGTTGACTGTCTCTTTGTCATCATCGATTGTCACCTGGTATGGGCCAGGCCTGTGTGTACTCCGCAGGGGTGGGAGTTTAGGTGAAAAATGTGGCCACAAGCTGGGTCCGGGCTTCCTCGCCACGTGCCCTGTCCCCTCCCATGGGCAGCGCCTGTGCCTGTGGTTGGGGATGTGGGGGCACCACCATGTCCACCGGGACACCCTGCCGTGTTGCAACATTGTGCAGGACACATGCTGCCACAATGATCCTGCACACTACTGGTGGTGCATAGAGTAGTTGCCCACCAGAGCGGTCAAGGGAGCGGAAACGTGACTTGAGCACTCCGAATGTGCGCTCCACTATGCCCCTGGTTGCAATATGGGAGGCGTTGTATCTTACCTGGGGTGGTGTGGTGGGGTTCCGGATTGGCGTCATCATGTGGTTGCTCAGAGGGTAGGCACTGTCCCCTGGGGAGGTGATAATAGTTGAGATTATTAGGGTTTGGATATTTGTCTGTGTGTGACTTGCATGCATGTGCAAGGGCATTTGTACTGACCTAGGAGCCATGTGTCGCCATGCTGCCCAGCTTCCAGGGCCCGGCTCAGGGCGGACATTCTGTATATGAAACTGTCATGGGTGGAGCCAGGGTAGTTTGCATAGACAGAGGTGATGATTCCCTTTGCATCACATACCACCTGTAAATTGATGGAATGCCAGTGCTTGTGGTTTCGGTAGATGTGCTCAATGGCCCTAGGTGGACGTAGGGCCACATGGGTGCAATCTATGGCACCGAGCACTTTGGAGAAGTGTGCCACCCTGAAAAAATCCAGGACAACGGCCTGCCTTTCTGCGGGTGTTTTGGGCATGTATATGTGCCTGCGGACTGAGGGGCGCGCTGTCATGATTGCCAGTACCTGGTGTAGGCAGCGTGACTGCGTGGCCTGTGAGACCCCCCCCACTATGGCAGTGGTCCGCTGAAATGACCCAGTGGCCAAAAAATGCAGGACATTGAGCAGCTTCTCCAAGGGGCTCAATGCTTGGGAGCAAAGGGTGAGGGATGTGAGGTCATCTTCCCACTCCCTGACCAGGTCTAGGATGATATGGGGTGGAAACCTATACCTGCCATAGACCTGGTCGTCAGGCATCCCAAAAAGGCTTGTCCGTGGTGCGAAAATGTGTGCCCTGGCTATTCTCCTCCTCCTGCGGTGTCCCACGATCAGTGCAGCGACAAATGGGGCATTCATCGTAGCTGTATATACGCGTTTGTTGTTTGCGCGCACTTTTATGCTGTGCGCGGGGACGGCTCCGCCTGCCTTCGTGTGGGCGGACGCGTTGACGCCTGTGCACGTCTTTTGCCGTGCGCGGGTTTCCCGTATTCGGATACGGTCCGAGTGTCATCGCGTGTGATCGGAGGGGAGTGAGCGTACACGCAACTGGCCTGGGTACGTGTGTTTCGGGGTGCGCGGGTAGTTCCACACGCGATTAGCCTGGGTATGTGTGTTCCGGGGTGCCGGGAACTTTCACACGCGATTGGTGGAAATCCACGTGTGTTCTGTCATCACGTGCAATGAGGGAAACACCTGCGTGCGTCACGTCACAGACGCGCTCACGCGCTAAGGGCCTTTGGTCCAATGAAATCGCATATCCGTGCTGCCGTGCATACGCGCTAAGGGCCTTTCCTCGTATTACACGCGGACGTGCAGTTTTCCACGGGCGCTTACGCGCATGGGCCCTTTCCTCGTATTACACGCGGACGTGCAGTTTTTCACGCGCGCTGAAATGCCCATGCACATCTGTACGCGTCACGTCACAGGGGCGCTTGCGCTTGAGGGGCCTTCTGTCCAATGAAAATGCGTATGCGTGCAGACGCGCTTACGCGCTAAGGGCCTTTCCTCGAATTACACGCTGACGTGCAGATTTTTCATGTGCCAAATCACTCCGTATCAAGCTGGCCACGCGTAAGCACACGGAAGACCACGCTCCTGCCCAGAAGGCTGAACTACTGCCCCCCAGAGCACCGAGCACGCTCCCACCTGCCATCTGCTGCTGCCTGACTGCCTGCTGCCCATGTGCCCTGCCATTTGCTGCCTGCACATCAGCCAGGGGTGCTGTTGCTGTGACCACCCCTGCTGGAACCGAAGACTCCCGACTGGGATTCCATCGCTCCACAGCCCATCCCCAGGACCCAGTTGCCCACCCACTCCTCCCTCTGGGGTTGTCATGTCGGGGCAAACACCATCTGGGACCACTGACAACCCCCGGCCAGAGAGGCAGAGGGGCACCAGCTTCAGTGCCACCGAAGTTGGTGTCCTGGTGGAGCAAGTCCTGGGGCAGTATGATGCCCTCTTCGGAAGTTCCCGCGCCGACAAGGAAGGACGGACTCAGATCTGGACTGACATCGTGACTGCCATCAACGCGGAGGGGGTGGCAGTCCGCGACTTACAACATGTCAAGAAGCGCTGGGAGGACTTCAGGTCCAGGACCCTGAACAAGGCCCGGTGCCTCTTGAAGGCAGCGGATGCCAAGGGGCGCCGGGGCCACTTGTCGGAAGAACAGATGAGGGTCCTGGAACGCATATCCCCAGCGCTCCACGTCCAGGTCCTTGAGAAGCAGACCCGTCTGGAGTCGAGCGGTGAGTGTACATGCATCCTGATTGTGAGCAGTGCGTGTGGTGATTATTCAGTAGTGTGCAGGTTGCACATCTGTTTGTATGGGGTCGAGTATGGGTGGGGGTGTACAGGGCCGTGGGGCTGACACATGCGAGGGCTGTAATGTGTGAGACATGGATGGTGCTTGTGTGTGTAGGCTTGCATGCCAAATGCAGTTGTGTGGGCACACATGTTTGGATGAATGTGTATGTAAGTAGACATGTCCGTGATGTCACGCATGTATGTTGTTTTTGGCTGCATGTATCGGCACTGTGTACATGTGCATGTGTGTGTATTTGACAAGGGTGCAACAGTGATGCAACATGGATGCATGTGACAGCGGTATGTGGAAGCCTGATTGGCAGATGTGACATGGATGCCCGTCTGAACACTGCGACACTTGGCAGAGGTGTGCACTTGCATGCAAGTGTGGTGGTGTGTGTACATGTGTGGTGCACTTCCTGTGTTGCATGTGATGTCTGGCTCACCTTTGGCTGCTCATGCTGTTGTATGTGTATGGATGGTGGTGGCAGTTGCGATATGGCTGTGGTATGGCTCATGTGTGCGAGTTGTAATGACATGTGTGTTGGGGATTGTGATGACATGTCTGAGGTTTGCCAATGCCACTCATGTACAACTGTCATGTGTGTATGTGTCCATTGTACAGTGCCCTGATGCCTGTGTTTTGTTTCTCCCTGTCTGCAGCGTCAACTGATGAAGAGGGCGGAGAAGGTGCTGTGGAGCACAGCGGCGGGGATCCCACCGCCAGCCGGAGACGCAAGGCCCGGCTCCCCTCCCATGTTGTCATCTCGTCGGGGAGTGAGGAGTCCGGTGCCGCGTCCCAGGCCGCAGCTGCCGGGGGGAGGTCCAAGAGGCGGAGGTTGGAGTTGGACTCCTCGGCAGCAGAAGGGGCAGCTGGGACCCCACAGGGCCCAACAGGGGAAGATGGCACGGAGTCATCCAGGTTGGTGGGGGGTTTGGTGGAGGAGGAGGCCGTGCAAGTACCAGAGACGGGGTCTGGAGGTGGGGATCCCACTGGTGCTAGTGGTGCAGTGCAGGACCAGGGACAGGAGGCAGCAGAGGCCGCCGCGGAGGTGCCTGTGTGCAATCCTGTCCCTGATCCTGTCCCTGCATCATCTTGCACCAGCAGGGATGCCTACGTCCAGACCCGTTTTCAGGCAGGGGATGAGCTCACGTCAACTGGCCTTCCTCTGCCTGCGGACGTGGCTATCCAGGTCCGGGTTGAGCCTGTCCTGGCTGGTGTGGCGTTGCGTCAACGGGCCATGCGAGGTGACCTGCAGTCTTTTCATGAAGAGACTGCAAGTCATCTCGAATGGCTCGTTGACCATGTCAGCCTGCTGGGACAGGTCACCCAGGCCGGATTCCTCCGTCTGATGGGGCTTGCTCCGACCCCCTCCTCAACTGGACCCCCTACGCACCAGTCGTCCTCTGTGCCATCTTCCCACCCATCAGTCACCTGGGTGCCCTGTGGAGCTGCCTCTGACGGTGCGGCCAGGCTGGTGGAGGAGGCATCCCTGCCACAGTCGGGAGTCGGACGTCCAGCAGGGGTGGCCACATCAACGACTGCACCCCAGCCGGCGGAGGATGTGCAGGCAGCAGGAGGCAGTGCACGGGCAGAGGCACAGCAGCAGCAGCAACGTGGTGGGAGCCATGAAGGCTCGGGGCCTTCAACATCGGAGGGGCAGGCATCGGCCGTAGGGCAGGAGGACCCAGGACAGAGAGTGTCTTCCGTGTGGCAGCGGTTGGGCCACGCCATACATGCGGAGCGGCAGCGGGCGGAAGAGGCACGGCTCACAATGGTCAGGGCGGAGAACTCCATGCGGAGGGCCCTGAGGCGGGCCGAGTGCCTCGAGGCAATCCGCAGGGGTTTGGAGGTGGAGACGTCGACGGCCCTGCGGACCCTCGGGGCCATGGAGGAGGACCGCCTCCGGGACATTGAGGAGGAGTTCGATGATGCCCTGGCCCGGGACATCCACAAGTGAGCCGTGAAACTAGCCCGCTGCCCTTGTACATAGTTATGTAGGTAGTGTTAGGTTTCATTTTTGTTTTTATTTTATTTGGACCTTTCGTACATTGGCCACATTTTTGTATATAGTTTATTTTATTAGTAAGTGTAGTTAGATAGGTTTCCTTTATTTTGTTGGGATAATGGACCCTCGCTTGTTCCCATGTACATAGTTCACAGTTGGATTGTATTTTTTTTTTACTTTTTAACCATGGAGCAATGGCTTTCTTTTTTATTTCCCATTGGATTTTGTTTTGTGGACATTGACTTTGGACTACATTACTTTGGAATTTTATTTTTGGTTTTGCTTTTTTTAACGGACATGCTTCTTTTCATTTTTGTACATTCACGTTTCTGTTTCTTCATTTTTTATTCTATTTATGTTTCCTTTAATACATATTATTTTTTGGTGAACTTCAATGTGTGGTATCTCATTGGTTTCATGCATTTCATGATATGTGTTTTGAGATTCACTGACACCCATTGGGTGTATGTGAGGGAAATGTGTTTGTTTCGGAACTTGCAATTGGTGTTGTGTGATGTAATTGCAAATTATGAGTGGGTGGATGCAATACTCGGGTGGGTGTTTTGCATTTGGAGGCTGACCATAGGGACCAGGGATCTAGATTGTGATGACATGTTGGCTGGGGAACATGAGTTGCACATGGGTGGGGGCCTGCTGGCAGGTGCCCCACAGTGCTGGGGGGTGGGGGTGGTGGGGAACATGAGTTGGACATGGGTGGGGGCCTGCTGGCAGGTGCCCCACAGTGCTGGGGGGTGGGGGTGGTGGGGAACATGAGTTGGACATGGGTGGGGGCCTGCTGGCAGGTGCC
The DNA here is from genome assembly GCF_040938575.1 of Ambystoma mexicanum. Classification (NCBI taxonomy): domain Eukaryota; kingdom Metazoa; phylum Chordata; class Amphibia; order Caudata; family Ambystomatidae; genus Ambystoma; species Ambystoma mexicanum. The sequence continues at coordinate 833,379,558 of NC_090929.1, forward strand.
CCACAGTGCTGGGGGGTGGGGGTGGTGGGAGACATGGGTGGGGGCCTTGTGGAGGCTGCCCCTGGTGACTGGGGGGGTGGGGGTGGTGGGAGACATGGGTGGGGGTCTGGTGGAGGCTGCCCCTGGTGGCTGGGGGGTGGGGGTGCTGGGAGACATGGGTGGGGGCCTGGTGGCAGGTGCCCCACAGTGCTGGGGGGTGGGGTGGTGGGGAACATGAGTTGCACATGGGTGGGGGCCTGCTGGCAGGTGCCCCACAGTGCTGGGGGGTGGGGGTGGTGGGTGACATGAGTTGGACATGGGTGGGGGCCTGGTGGCAGGTGCCCCACAGTGCTGGGGGGTGGGGGTGGTGGGGAACATGAGTTGGACATGGGTGGGGGCCTGCTGGCAGGTGCCCCACAGTGCTGGGGGGCGGGGGTGGTGGGAGACATGGGTGGGGGCCTGGTGGAGGCTGCCCCTGGTGACTGGGGGGTGGGGGTGGTGGGAGACATGGGTGGGGGCCTGGTGGTGGGTGCCCCTGCACTGCTGGGGGGTGGGGGTGGTGGGAGACATGGGTGAGGGCCTGGTGGAGGCTGCCCCTGGTGACTGGGGGGATGGGGGTGGTGGGAGACATGGGTGGAGGCCTGGTGGAGGCTGCCCCTGGTGGCTGCGGGGTGGGGGTGGTGGGAGACATGGGTGGGGGCCTGGTGGAGGCTGCCCCTGGTGACTGTGGGGGTGGGGGTGCTGGGAGACATGGGTGGGGGCCTGGTGGAGGCTGCCCCTGGTGGCTGGGGGGTGGGGGTGGTGGGAGTCATGGGTGGGGGCCTGGTGGAGGCTTCCCCTGGTGACTGTGGGGGTGGGGGTGCTGGGAGACATGGGTGGGGCCTGCTGGCAGGTGCCCCACAGTGCTGGGGGGTGGGGGTGGTGGGGGACATGAGTTGGACATGGGTGGGGGCCTGCTGGCAGGTGCCCCTCAGTGCTGGGGGGTGGGGGTGGTGGGGAACATGAGTTGGACATGGGTGGGGGCCTGCTGGCAGGTGCCCCACAGTGCTGGGGGGTGGGGTTGGTGGGGAACATGAGTTGGACATGGGTGGGGGCCTGGTGGAGGCTGCCCCTGGTGGCTGGGGGCTGGGGGTGCTGGGAGACATGGGTGGGGGCCTGGTGGAGGCTGCCCCTGGTGACTGGGGGGGTGGGGTGGTGGGAGACATGGGTGGGGGCCTGGTGGAGGCTGCCCCTGGTGACTGGGGAGGTGGGGGTGCTGGGAGACATGGGTGGGGGCCTGGTGGAGGCTGACCCTGGTGGCTGGGGGGTGGAGGTGGTGGGAGTCATGGGTGGGGGCCTGGTGGAGGCTGCCCCTGGTGGCTGGGGGGTGGGGGTGGTCGGAGACATGGGTGGGGGCCTGGTGATGGGTGCCCCTGCACTGCTGGGGGGTGGGGGTGGTGGGAGACTTGGGTGGGGGCCTGGTGGAGGCTGCCTCTGGTGACTGGGGGGGTGGGGGTGGTGGGAGACATGGGTGGGGGCCTGGTGGTGGGTGCCCCTGCACTGCTGGGGGGTGGGGGTGGTGGGAGACATGGGTGGGGGCCTGGTGGAGGCTGCCCGTGGTGACTGGGGGGGTGGGGGTGGTGGGAGACATGGGTGGAGGCCTGGTGGCAGGTGCCCCACAGTGCTGGGGGGTGGGGGTGGGGGTGGTGGGAGACATGGGTGAGGGCCTGGTGGAGGCTGCCCCTGGTGACTGGGGGGTTGGGGGTGGTGGGAGACATGGGTGGGGGCCTGGTGGAGGCTGCCCCTGGTGGCTGGGGGGTGGGGGTGCTGGGAGACATGGGTGGGGGCCTGGTGGCAGGTGCCCCACAGTGCTGGGGGGTGGGGGTGGTGGGGAACATGAGTTGCACATGGGTGGGGGCCTGCTGGCAGGTGCCCCACAGTGCTGGGGGGTGGGGGTGGTGGGGGACATGAGTTGGACATGAGTGGGGGCCTGGTGGCAGGTGCCCCACAGTGCTGGGGGGTGGGGGTGGTGGGAGACATGGGTGAGGGCCTGGTTGAGGCTGCCCCTGGTGACTGGGGGGGTGGGGGTGGTGGGAGACATGGGTGGGGGCCTGGTGGAGGCTGCCCCTGGTGGCTGGGGGGTGGGGATGGTGGGAGACATGGGTGGGGGCCTGGTGGCAGGTGCCCCACAGTGCTGGGGGGTGGGGGTGGTGGGGAACATGAGTTGCACATGGGTGGGGGCCTGCTGGCAGGTGCCCCACAGTGCTGGGGGGTGGGGGTGGTGGGGGACATGAGTTGGACATGGGTGGGGGCCGGCTGGCAGGTGCCCCACAGTGCTGGGGGGTGGGGGTGGTGGGGAACATGAGTTGGACATAGGTGGGGGCCTGCTGGCAGGTGCCCCACAGTGCTGGGGGGTGGGGGTGGTGGGGAACATGAGTTGGACATGGGTGGGGGCCTGGTGGAGGCTGCCCCTGGTGGCTGGGGGGTGGGGGTGGTGGGAGACATGGGTGGGGGCCTGGTGGAGGCTGCCCCTGGTGGCTGGGGGGTGGGGGTGGTGGGAGACATGGGTGGGGGCCTGGTGGTGGGTGCCCCTGCACTGCTGGGGGGTGGGGGTGGTGGGGAACATGAGTTGGACATGGGTGGGGGCCTGGTGGTGGGTGCCCCTGTTGGCTGGGGGTGCAGGGGGACATGCGTTGGTGGGCAGTAGTGCAAGTTGACATGTGGGTTGGCTGGTGGGCATGGCCATGGTGGATGGTGTGCCTGCAGGACATGTGCTGGGTAGGCCCCTGTGGTGTGAGCCACCTGCAGGGGCCGTGGAGGGTGTAGAGGGAACTCCTGGGAGGACCCACACATGCAATTCACGTGTGCTGCTCCCGGCGCACCCCTGGAATACACGTACCCCGCTCAATCGCGTGTGTAACTTCACGCGCACCCCCGAAATACACGTACCCCGCTCAATCGCGTGTGTAACTTCCCACGAGCCCCCGAAATACACGTACCCCGCTCAATCGCGTGTGTGACTTCCCGCGCACCCCCGAAATACACGTACCCCGCTCAATCGTGTGTGTAACTTCCCGCGCGCCCCCGAAATACACGTACCCCGCTCAATCGCGTTTGTAACTTCCCGCGTGCCCCCGAAATACACGTACCCCGCTCAATCGCGTGTGTGACTTCCCGCGCGCCCCCGAAATACACGTACCCCGCTCAATCGCGTGTGTAACTTCCCGCGCGCCCCGTAATACACGTACCCCGCTCGCACAGGCCCAATTGCTGTATGTTGCCACTTTTGTGATGCGCTGGGACTCTACCGCCTGCCTTCGTGTGGCAGACGTGTTTCAGCTTGTGCGTGTCTTTGGCTGTGCGTGGCTTTGCCCTATTCGATTCCATGAATACGTGTGGTTCGTGTGCGTGTGGGCGTTCCGTCTGCTTCCCTGCAGTTCATCCCCAGTTACGCCCTTATTTTCGCGCGTTGTTCCCCATTCCGCGCGTTACGCCCCGTGTCCCGCCCACTTTCTGGTGTGCGCGCCGAGGTTGTGCGCTTTCACTGTGCGCGTCGCGTACGCCTTTCGGGATGTTGCAGTGACTTGTGCGCCATGCACGGGTTTGGCGCACATCCCAAGGTGTACACGCGCAGGGACTTCCATGAATCGCCTGCTTGCGCCTGCTTGCACGAAGATTTTCGGCGCACGTTTGTTCCATGAATCGGCCCCTTAGTTAGAAGTGCACATGAAGAATGAATCTGAGAGACCTGTTTTTTCATTGATAAGTTAGCATCTAACATGACTCCCAGGGTTTTCACTGATTTGCTCACAGGGATAATATTACCAGCCACATCAAAAGATTCATATAATTTAGGGAGTTTTTGTAGTCGAGGGGCGGAGGCCAGGGTAAGAAGCTCTGTTTTTGAGGCATTAAGAGCTAGTGAATGGTGAGCCATCCATGTTTGGATTTTTTTTTTAAAAAACATGATTCACAGCCGCTACATTCTCCTGATACTTGCCAGAGAGTTCAAAGACGATCTGGGTGTCAGTGTCATCGGCATAATTTGCAAATTGAACACCCAATTCCTCAAGGAGGTCGAGAAAAGGTCCAATGTAGACGTTAGAAAGAAAGGGAGACAAACATGAACCCTGAGGGACCCCACATGCAATAGAGGTGGGATTAGGATGAGCTCTTTCGACTGCCACTCTGGAAGTTCTGGGACCCAGAAAGGAAGCAATACATTTTGCTGCATTTTCAGAGCAGTTGGAGATCGTCAGCAGTCTATTATTTAATAGATTGTGGTCAATAATATCAAACACTGCTGAAAGATCTAAGAGTAATAGCAGTGCAGGATGCTTTCTTTCTATAATACCAACAATATTTGATTTAAGGTCTAGAATAGCGGTCTCAGTGCCATGCTGGGCACAGAAACCAGACTGATTTGGATTGAGGAATTCATGTTCTTCAATGAATTTCTGGAACTGTAAATAAGCCACTCCATCTAAGATTTTTAGCATGTATGGGACATTGGTAATGGGTCTGTAGAGGAACTGAAGGATCAAGTGTATCATTTTTCAAAAGAGGAGTAACCCATACCTCCTTCAGAGCTTCAGGTACTATGCCCGTCAGGAAGGAGGAGTTGATCATTTTAGTGATCCAGGGTAGCAGAACGTCCATGGATTCTTTCAATATATCAGGTGGGAAAGAGTCCCCTAGGCAAGATGTAGATTTCATATTGATTATAATCTAATTCATCTCTTGTTCGGTGCAAGTGTGAAATTCACATTTCGGAAGAGTAACCAACGAGATATTGGGCCTCATTCCGAGTATGGCGGTAAGGGTTAACGGTCACAGGCGTTAAAAACAGGCGTTAAAAAACCAACCCGCAAAGGGACCTTGGAGTAAATTACGGCACCGTAATTTACGGTGCCGTGATTTCCGACATCCCCATTCCCATTGAGCCCTATGGGGGCGAAAATGGGAATGGGGATGAGCTATGGTGAATGGGGAATTACCGGTCCCTTCAACCTTGGAATGGACCGGTAATTACTCCATTCACCATGCCGGATTTCCATGGAGTAAATAGCTCCATGGTTGCCAACCATGGAGCTATTTACTCCATGGTTACCGCCAAACTCGGAATGAGGCCCTCTGACTTGATGATCTGCATTGATATAGTCTTTTTTGGTGTCAAGATTGGCAAGTCGATTCGAAATCGCTAGACAATGTCCAGGAATTTTGTGTGTAAATTCATCCTGCATGTGTTGACACTAGCCTGAGTCCTTAGAGATAGGAGGGAAGGAGGATGTATGATTTTCAAAGTCTCTAAGAATTTTAAATTATTCTTTTGAATTTGATTTGGCATTACCAATGCGGGTGTTGTATGATTTCTTTATTGAATCAATTGTGGCATTTTTATAGTTTTGAACTGATTTTTTATATATTTTTCCACAGTAATTGGACATGGATTCTTCCTCCAGTCTCTCTCATATGTCCTTTTTATTGTTCTTGCTTCCACAATCTTGCCACAGAACCAGGTTTTATTGATAGTCTCAGCTTTCAACATCTTGGATTTTTCTGGAGCCAAGGTATTGATGGAATCATTAAAGACAGATGATAAATGACTGTGTAGTTTAGACGTATCTTCATAAGAGTCAATGTTTAACCAATTTGTTTAAAAACAAAGAAGAGAAGGCAGTCAGTGTGACCTTTTTAATATTTCTGGGGGTAATCACAGTCCTAGCATTGGTATTGAGTCTTAAAGGTGGACTTGGTAATATGAACATGGTGTTTACAAAGAAATGATCTGACCAAGGACATCCCAGGGTGCTAATAGAGGAATTGTGGACGTTATGCAATCTTGTATTTTATTTTATTTTATTTTATTTATTTTTATTATGCAATAATATCCAGTCCAAGGTATGACCACTTTGATGTGTTGGTACCTTTACATGCCGGATGTAAACTAATACTTCTAAAGAGGAAAGGAGGGAGGTGGCAGAGGTATCTAATAGGTCTTCAGCCCATAGGTTAAAATGACCCATAGCGATAACTGGTGAGTTTGCTTTAGTGATGCTGTTCAATATGCCTAATAATTGTTCTTCAAAGGCTGGAATAGATTGGGGAGGTGTGTAAAGTATAATTAAGTTGAGAGAGATATAGGGATTCATTTTTATTTAACCATGAGATATTCGCAATTGATGGATTTTAGGATCATGACAGTTAAAATGTTCTTTCACCATAATTGCAACACCCCCACCCGTTGATATTTACGATCAACTCTGAAGATTTTACATCCAGGAGGGACTGGCCTTCATTACGACCCTGGCGGAGTGGGTCTACGCCAGCGGTATTCGCATCGGACCCGTCCGCCCTACTACGAGTTCCCGTAGCGCCATGGAGCGTTTTCCGCCTGGTTTTTCCGGGCGGAGAAATCCATGGCGCTACGGGACCTTGTTGTTAATTACGCCACCATATTTTACGGTGGCGTAATTAACGCCTTCCCCACTCCCATTATACCCTATGGGGCAAAAATGGGAATGGGGAAGGGTAAAATGGGGAATGGGGATTTACCGCCCCGCCAAGGTCGGAATGGGGCGGTAAATCCGCCAACCCCCATGGCGCTATCGGCAGCTTTCCGCCGTGCTCCATGGTGCATATTGCACCACGATTTCCGCCAGGGTCGTAATGAGGGCCACTGTGTTATTTACAGCTATCTGGGCTGAATCAGATACCCACGTCTCTGAGAGTGCCAGCACATCAGGTTTATGAATACTTATGTGGTCAGAAATCTCAAAAGCGTGTTTGACCAGAGAGTGTGTGTTTAGGAAGGATAAAGAAAGCTGGTTTGTGAATGCTATATTATAATCATTGGCAGGGAGGGAGTTAATAGTCCATTTGGCCATGCTGAAGTTCAATTCCTTAATCATAGTAACAAAGATGCGTGGTCCAGAGAGGAGGATAAGCTTTCCTCGGGATGCATTGTGAGCGGAAGTCAGAACAGTAGATACTGCACAAAGGCATGACCGTTACGGCAGCTAGAGCTTACCTTTAAAATCAGGACAAATCAGAGGCAGAGAACGAGAGATACAGGAGTTAGCTGCACACTCACCTCACACTAACCGGCACTAACCAACACTAACCGGTATAGAGTTTGCACAGAGAATCCGAGAAAACAAACAAAAGGACAGCAAGTCGAGCCACCATCTGGCCAGAGGTTTGAATTGTGACACAACAAGAAATGCAAAGATAAGTGCAAGGGAAGGGTGAAGAGCGGGGTCCATAAAGAAGTGGAGGGAGGGCATGGGGGTCTAGGGTGTTGGGTGCTGGTCAAGAGGGTACAGAGGTTGCAATTTCCATATGGCGGTAGAACCAATTTCCTCAACGTGGACTAGTTGTTTTACTAGTTGTTTTACTTTCTATCTCAAGGAAAAATGATTAAACCCTGTTCAATTAAATTTTTGATGATGCAGCACAGTCTGCATTTCTTCAAACTTTTAATGTCAAAAACAGAATGTCAGATGTTGAAGGTATCAGTTTCAAATTTAACCATGTCTTCGATCCATTTGTTATATTCACTCTGTGGACTGTGATAGTATGCTGAATTGTTTTCATGGTGCAGGGCCACTGGTGGAAAAGTCCCACCTGTGGAGCTAGCAGTATAAGAAGTATCCATTATTCAAGTCAAATATTTCTCTCTTTTATAGGGTTCCTAGCCATGATCGATCTGAAGGTTTCCACATCATAGTTAGATGGATGAAATGTACTTGTTTTCTGCATTGAGCTAACATACTATATCTATAAGAGGATGGATAAAGCATGAGCAAGATGATACGATGATAGGTTTTGAAAACATATACATACCATTTATTTATTTATTTGAAGTTTTGAAATTTACCAAAATTGTAGAACAAGCTACTTCGAAGCACTGAAAAAAACGGAAAATACACTGTGTAGAAAACAATTCTTAGATAATCACAATGCTGTCACATATTCCTAGATAAGTGGTGTTCAAGCAGACAAAACAATGGTATGGGATAAAACTGACAGCATGCCAGCAAGATCACAGCAAACAGTCACTTATCACAATTATCCAGAAAAAAGATTGGAGACAGAAAGGTTAAATGTACAATCCATCATCTAACGTTCAAGGGTATATCACTAAATAAGAGCCCAAATGGCTTGGTAATTATTTCTTGCCAATAGAGCCATTGATCCTTCATTTTAGACGGGTTCAAATGGGAACAACATTAACAGGCTAGCAGTTTTAATTTAAACGTTATAATATTCTTGTGTCAAAAATATGTTTCTGGAAGATGAAAGCGTTTTAGGTTATCGAGTTTTATTGTTGCGAGACAAACATTAGAGTTGTGCTGTATTTCATCACCTAAAAATATCGCTTGTGGCCCAAAAAGCTATTATCAGTATAATATTTTAATGTATGCTTTTCTGCAAGTGATAATATGGTAACTACTAGTAGACCTAAATATTCTTAAGATTGCAAACATTTGTAAATTGGTACATGATTTTAAATGACAGGACTGTTTTTCAGTCAGAAGTTCCAGAGTGAAGGGAAACACATGATGCCGTCTGGATGAGTCTGTAAGATCTAAGTATTTTTTCTAAAGACTAAAGTGTGTGGATTGTATTTTAACTCTGTTATTGTCTAAAGTTCACTTCTAAATGAGCGTAAACATGTACGTTTTGAATGTTATCTCTAGTGCAAAAGAAGTTTAGAAATTGCATGTGCCCTTATTAAAAAGGCATAGTCTTACAAAGTTATTTAAACAAGAAAAAGGGGGTTTCCAATCTTTAAAATGTTTCTTTGACAAGATGTCAGAGATTTTTCAAAGCTATGGACACAAAGTGTATGGTAATACACTGTGCAAAAGTCATTTTATCTGCTTATTGGTGGATTTGATATGGTGCTAGACATACATTCTGTAATGGCTGCTCAAAAAGGATCGGGAATCAAGTGCTAATTATTTCTTTCAAATAAGAGAAGAAAGGGTTAATCAAGTTGACACAATAATATTATTGACTGAAAAAATGGTAGAGGAGAGACAAAATGCTGTTTTCCAAAATGTTGTATGAATGATATGTGTTGCAGCTAACCACCTTTAAAGGGGGATACATGAAATTAAGAAATGTTATGAGATAAAGTTGGATGAAATGCTTATTAAATAATTGGTATGCTTTCTAGATTGAAGCAGGTTCAACCCATCAAATACTTCCTTGTAGGTTTATTTTTAAGGAATTGAGTCTGTTCAAAAGATCAAATTCACAGCACAAGATGAACTGCTGCAAGAAATATGCTATCGACTACACATGTTAATCTCTATAAATCTAGTAGAAGTGTTTGAAGAAAGATGTACGCAGGACTTTTTTCCGGGACTTGCGTTGAGTTCACGCAGGCACAGCACGTCTCTGCAAGTGGACGAGTGCCTTGTACGAGACTCCAAGCAGAGTGTGGGCCGGGCCTACGCAACAACCCAAATAGGGGGCAGAACATAAAAATGTGGGCGTGTTGAGGAACAGGCCACGGTTAGGCAATCGCACGCCCATCCCAACGTAAATCCAACCGTATTCAAGGATTTCAACGCGACAAGTCGCGTTGTGAAAAAACACACGCAAACCCTGTGATCCATCCACCACATGATAGCAGGCGTAAACTACAACCCGCATAGGAACCAATGCGTATAAGCATGCAACGCACAACAAAGCAACGTCTACAGCCACGACTAACCCAGCAATTGTAGGAGCTATCGCGCAAAGACACCGCAGGAGGAGGGGGTTGCTGTTTGGGATGCCAAATTACCAGGTATATGCTAGGTTTATATTCCCCCCAATATAATCCTAGATCTTGTCAGGGAGTGGGAAGATGACTTAGTATCACCCATCATCTGCTCCCATGCCCTTAGCACCCTAGACTGCCCTTCATTTCATTGGAACTGAGTTCTTCCAGCGAACCACTGCAATAGTTGGCGGGATATCGCAGGCCACCTGTCTACACCAGTTATTGCCATGCATAACAGCACGTGCATGTGTGTGCAGGCACATTGATTTGCCACCAACAGTGGCTGAAAGGCAGACAGTGATCTGGAAAATGTATGCAGTCACACACTTCCCCTGTGTACTAGGTTCAATTAGCAGCACACATGTCATGCTACGGCCACCCGAAATGACGGAGCACATCAACCGAATCGTACGCACTGGCACTCCATTAATGTGCAGATAGTGTGTGATGCCAATGGAAGCATCATGGAAGTGTATGTCAATTTCCCAGGCAGCACACATGACAGCTACATCTTCTACCAGTCACCGCTGCAACAGGCCCTGGCATCTGGTAAACATGGCAATGCATGGCTCATTGGTGAGTATGAACAGTCAGGCACTTGCATGCACGTGACTCACTGAACAATAGGGTGTGACAATAAATGACAATGACAACCATGTACACATTTACAGGGGACAGGGCCTGCACCCACAGGTACCACCCTTGCCGATGGTTGGCCAAACGGAACAAGGAGAGGCTGCATGTACCCAGCTGGTGCAATCATACTTCACATAAAAAACAGCCCCTGGGAGCACACACACTAAAGCCACATCCCAGGTGCCAATCTATGATGATTTGGGGCCTAACCCCGTGCCCACAACAATACCCTGAGAATGTGACTCTGGGAGGGCAGAATTATGTGTGTCCAGTAAACATTAAAAAAATGCACAAACTGAGCCCCAGATAAGATTTGTAAGTGTGAGAATACCACTCCCACTTCTGCAAAGTTGTGAGTAAAATTATTCTGGAGGCAGAACAAATGTACAAATGTAGAAAATACATAAACAAGTAAAAACATGTTGGAACAGAAAAATGCAGCAACCTGGCAACATTCAATTCTTTGCAACTAGTAATTCATGGACATCAAAAGCAACATGTTCACTAATTCCAATCAGCCACTCTAAATACTATTGTACACTTGTGGTACTATGTGCACTACAGGCTCAAACCTATCCATGTTGATGGGAGCGAGAAAGCAGGGGCACAAGATTCCACATGTTACATACTGTGAATAGGGAGACTCTGAACCGCATATCAAAATTACCACTGAGTCTGAGCCTATTTCCAAGTGAGAAAAAGTGGCTGATACACCCCAAGGGCCTGATTCACAGAAGCATCAAATAATGGTGCAATCCCATAGGGAAAGGCTCTATGAATCATGACCCTAATCTGTATGGCTGTGCAAAAATCACCAACACAGTCATAGCAACTTGAACCAATAGTGCTCATGTGGTACACTCAAAAAACAAACAGCAAACGTCCCTGACAGCTGTCACGTGGACAACTGTTGTGCATGTAGACACTAAAAACACACACATGAGACCACAAGTAGGAAGGTATAGTACTAAATGTATGCAAAAAAATAAAATGCGAGGTCAGACCTGATCCACTATGCATGTCCGACAAGAATAAAGAGGTTCAGTGCCCAACCCATTCCCTGACCAAAGCTATGCTCACAATACACAGTCACATCAAAGCTGGCATGTCGATCCAGAAAAATGCAAGTGCACTGGAAGAAATAGGCACATCTCACCCTATCCCTTGTGTGCCTGCATCAGCTGGACTGTGCAATCCATGTATGTCCCCCTCTATCATCCTGAAAACCACCAAACCTTGATGCTGTGTCCTGTACACTCACACAGCAGCAACTTCATCTTCAATCGCAGCAACCATATTCACATGCAGAATACCTCTGTAGAGAAATACAAAACAATGTGAGGGTGGGCAACACATCCATGCATCCATGCACCCAAACATATAGCAAAATGTGACCCCCGGAGTGACATGCAACAGATGCAAACAATAACTCACCAACCACCCATATTCACAAGTCCCGGCACCCATGCAGCCAGATCCGTTCACCTCCCGCCAATGCAACATGAACACCACACACAGTTACAACTTACCCAACCACAACACGTACACTGCCTTACCCCGCGAGTGCCATGCAGTGAAGGAGGACCATGTAACACTTAACCATTATCATGCTGATGGGACATTCTGAACACTTGCATCTGCCCACAGTCAGTATGACACTGAGAGGATCCCCAAAAAGAGACCACTGAGAGGATGGAAACCCAGGATCACCTTGTAAGTACTCCCAATGCCACGATATGGCATCCCCTCATTAACATGGCACTCGGACAGTGCAGTAAACACTGGCAGGGGAGGCGATGATGCAAAATCCAAGAAGATGTGATGTAAAAATATCACCAATTTCACAGAAGACAGAATCTTGCAGAAGGCATAATTTCATTGAAGCAGCTGTCATACTGGAAGGCAGGGCACTGAGGCAACTGGCATGAAACACACAAGCAGACATGAGAAAGCAATGAGAAACAGAGGTCAAGGACAAAGAAACACAAAAGGGAGCAGGCACCAGGAAAGTGGAAGGGAAGGCAGACTTCACCAGGACTGGATTGAATTGTGTCAAATGTGCTTTGAACTGAAGGGAGCATTGAGATGCACTCAGCAGCTGTCAACATGCCTCGGAAATCTAATGGTGTACCGTGCATGGTACATGTTCACCATGGCAACCAACAACCCCTGTACAATACTGTGTGCCAGGTGTCTGTGGAGAACGACAACCCACAAATGGCCAGCAATACTGTTATATGTGTGGATTTGGCTTGAGACAGCACCCCTAGAAGGGGAAGAAGGACCAAGGTTGGACGGCCTGTGTGGGTGGACATGACTATTGAAAAATCATTGTATCAGATGCCATGTGGCAAGCAGGACACATGTGAAAAGTGCAAGGAAACACCCATCACTACAGCCATTGCTATGTGTCACAGCACACAAACAGCCAGGCCTGTCACCCTCACGACAACTCATCAACAAAGGCCCTACAGTGACAGCCCCCACTCACTACTATGAACCTGCAACCAGTGCCACCCTGATTGAGTTGAGAAAACAGCATGCATAGACACACCAGCCTACCATCACCATGTGTCACATGCACCCATGAAGCTGGACCTGTTCACCTCAATACAAGTAAAAGAAAAGCAACCAAACACAGTGCCAGACTCCCTGACACAATCCACAACACAAGTGATACCCTGAGCTCCCTTCACTTACCTGCAAAGGGTACCCACTTGGCTTGCATCCACTGCATCCCTCCCGGAAATACATTTTCAAATCGCAAAGACATGCATTGCAACAACATGAAGACACTGGGCATCCATGACAACTCATGTAAGGAACAAGAAAATAGGCATGGACCACCCAGTGTCGAAGGATGACAGAGTACAAGAGGGAGACAGGTCACAGAGTGACTATTGCCTAGCAGTGAAGTGGAGTACACAAGAGAGAGAGAGGGACAGGTGAAAACCACTGCAAGGAGGAGACTGGCTGGAGCAGCGATGAGGATGGATAAAGCTGACATCACAGTGGGTGAGGGCAGAGAGAAGTTATTCAAGAGAGGAAGACAGAGACATGAACACCTTTGCAAGCAGAAGCCCAGTCAGAGAGCCTTGAAGGAACAGACATGGAAAAATACCACATGTAGTGGGCCATGAATGACAAAAGTGGGTGACGGAGAAGGGCAGACTGGCAAAGAATGAGCACATGTGAAAGGTCAGAACTGGGGTTTTCGACCCAGCCCTTTAAAATGAGGTAACAATACTTTGAGATGGATGGGGATGCAGAAGTTACTCAAACATCAATAATCAGACTAACCCAGGAAGTTGGCAAATCAAAGCTGTTTTATGTTCAATTGTCTAAAACAGGGAGGTACAACGAACATTGAGAATTCTTTCGATCTTCTCGCTCAGCAAATTTCATAAAAAAGCATCTTATATAGCAAAAACATGTCATTGCTGACGTGATCCTACGTGGCAAACTACAAAAACATATTGGAGAAAGTGATTGGATTAGGGAAACATCTAGATATACATTCCATACTTGTATAAGAGAATGATGGGGTCTTTAACGTCATGTGGAGCAACTGAGCCCTCCCCTAGTACAGGTCACTACGAACATCATCAAATATGCGACGTCCCACTGGTTACAAAACTATAGGGCTCTTCACTACATGGACCTCTATAATTAGTTGGCACCCTTACATTCGTCAGTAAATTTTTCACATATGCCAGGTGCTGGTGGGATGGTCTTGACCATAGCTTCCCACCAATTAGTATACTATCCATCATCACACTGCTGTCTGCCAGTCAATTAGCTCTTTGAAGATTGGCCTTGAGTTTGTTCTTCATGCCTGAGAATAAAAGGGAGTATAGCATACTCTGTCTCCTTGTTTTCACCAATCCACGTGACTGAGACCATGTTTTAGAGCTCTGGTCCATTTAAAATACTCTTATTTAATGAACCTCTTAAATCTTCAGTGTTCTCGTACCCGTCTTCTGAATAGAAGTTTTGTTCTTTCACACGTTTGTAACTACTGTCTGATCATTCCAGCCCAGAGTGGCCTTGGCTTCTTGGAGACTGGTCCAGCCTCACCCTTCTCTGATTCACCTCTGTAATTCAATTGCTTTTCAACTGCGACATACTGGAAAAGTCTTCCTTTTTCTGGTCCAGCTCTGCTAAAATGTGTAGTGCAGTCGTCCATAGTTCACTCAGTCCTATATATATATATATATATATATATATATTGGTGCATGTCACAATGTATTTACTCCATAGCTAGCCTTAAGAATACTTTGTCTACTTGCGTTTCTTTGCATCTGTACACGTGTAAAATTACTTGATATCTTCATCGTCTCTTTAGCATATCTTCATCTCGATCCCGAAATGTTGCTTATCTTCAATACTTTCTTAACACCTATAGAGTGTTTATGTTCTCTTGCCTCTTCATCTCTTCTGGGTGCGTCAGTCCTACTTCATCTGACGTCACCACTCTTCCTTTTTGCTCACTTTTCCCATTTCTTCCGGAATTTCATTCAAATGGCCATCATATTGTCGTGAATGCAAGTATGATTTTCTCAATGGGAACCTTGCTTCCAGGATCCTTCTTGGTATCTTTACTGGCACTGCACGTGTCTCACATTCTGGTTCTGAGCATATAGGCAGCATGGGATCTATGCTTCTGGTGGGGTACTTGGCTCCTTCTCTACACTCCCTCCTCTCTGCAATCATCGACCACTCTCCCATCATCCTTCACATCTTTTTCTGAAGAAATGCTTATTCGGGACCCATATATTTATCACTCCTTTCAGGCATCCAGCTGATTTTACATGCTCATCTTTGTTCCATGTCATAAGCATGCACTGACCAGTTGGACTGCAGTAGATCAATTTCCCCACATACCTCTTATGGTTCTTTGGGTACAGTAATTTCGTTCCCTCATGATCTTCATCCCTGTAGCTTTCTTTGCAGTTTTCTTGCATTGTGAGTTAGCCAATCTGATTACACAAAATCCAAGCAATAACATCACTATCAGGGCTCCAAGGAATTTAAACATATCTGCCATCCATTGTGGAACCCACGAAAAGAGTGATCCAAACCAGCTTTCATCAGCAATGTCTTCCACTTTGTTTATCTTGTGGACGTGTAGCTTCATCAGGATCTCTATGGGCTCTGTCAAGGTGCCATTCTCTTCATCATGAGAAGGTATGAATGTGCAACTTGATTCTCCAATTTTAGCACAAATACCTCCATCCATAACTGTGATCATATCCAGGTCATATCTATTCTGAAGAGTCACTAGTCGTATGGCTCTCAGCTCTTCCCTGATAGCATTGAATCCCTTTATGGTAGTGTTGATTGTCTGCAACCACTCATAGGGGATGGAATCAAAAGCTTATATCGACTTGGCTCAGAAATAGTTATCTCTCTTCATTTGATTTATCAGCTCCACAGATCTCTTCTTCCTCAGATGAGCATCTGCTTTTGAGAATTGGCCAATGTTCAAATCACTCTTAGGAATCACCAATGCTGGAACATGAACATTCACTATATAACATCGTCCTCCCCAATCTTTGGGCAGCTTCATGTAAGCTTTAAATCCAGAAGCCCAATAGTGATCCAGTATCACTGCTGTTCCAATGCTCATTCCTAATACGTCAAAGATTCGACCACAGTTCTGATTCTCTCCAACTTTTCTTGTGCCATTGTTTCTAAAACACAGTTTTTCATTTTCCAAAGGCACTATCTGCAAAGGTCCTCCTTTATCTTCAACCCATATCAGTAGTATAGCAAGTTTTGGCCGTAAAGGTTTGCATTCATTCTGTACTATGTCAATAGTTGGCTGGTAGAAACCAATAACTACCCACGCTCTGCAGATGACCACTCCTTCTTCCCATCCATCTGGTGAAAGCTCTGATCCTCAAATATGCATCTGTCCTAAGTTCTTCCATCTTTGAATTTCTTATTCATATTTTCCTGGACTCTCAAGTCTTCTGTTTACTTCCCATCTGATTCCAGCTCCTTTTACTCCAGGCTTTTTGTATCTTATCACGTGATTCTTGGTATGCGCTCTTAGTCTTGTCTTTGTGTCTTGGACATAGTTGTCTTCCTCTGGATCCAGTCATTCAGTTGCCCATTTCAGGTGGGTTGTTTGACCCATGAACTGACCTCTTATTTGCCAGAGTGTAATGTGCGATAGGCAATGTGCAGTCTGGACATCTATTTCAATAGCTATGAAAATCTTAGACTTCCCCATACTATAAGGCAGGAGAGCACATACATAGCATTCCTCCTTCGAGGTTCTTCTTCCAACTTCTTTCATGTGCTGATACACATGTTGTTTCCCAAATGTGCTGTACTATCCAGATAATCATTCAAGTCATGATCATCTTCCTTGGCACTTCTCTTAGGTCTCCCTTTTGTCTCATGAGTTCTCTTGATCATTTCCTGAAGTATATAATCATAAGTCCTTCTTACTGGGGGAATCATAGGAACATTTGTCAGTGAACTAGGTGTCTTTACATGTGCTACTTGTGTAGGAGAAAGCTCCAGAAGCCTTACCCTATTAACATAATATGAAGGTAACAGGGAATCCCATATACCTTCCATACGTGACCTTCCTCCAAAAGGACGCCTAGATTTATCTATCACAGGACTAGGTGCTTTCAAATGTACCTCTGGAGAGGGGACAATTACATAAGGTCTTGGTTGTCTAGTAGTTGCCACATCTGTACCCTCCAGCTGCATAGGATGATACACAGGGACCCTTGCTTTATTTGGGTCCACATAATTGACAGTACGTACTGTAAGTGAGGGAAGAATCACAATAAACAAGATGCAGGTATAAATGATATACCAATAGGCCCACTTGACGCAGCAGTAGCTCCTTGCTCATCATGCTGGCTTCTCATTGTTAGCCACGTTATTATTGCTATCAATGTTGCCCATTCTCTATCTCTTTTAAGGAAGGAAAAATCAAACTTTATTCAGGCAAGATCATAACATTTTCTGGCAGCATCTGGATCTGCTCCACAAGTTCTTCAAGCAACTGACCGATTCCAGGACGATAAACAGTATTCCTGATGTACACAAAGGAGTTGTCCTTTCGCGAAACGAAATGTGGATGTGTCTCCAGTAAGTAATAGAAAAACAAGGACAATAAGTTCTGAATGTCTTCACTCGACAGCCTCATGAAGAATGCTTGTGGCATTGCTTCAGAAAATAAACCGACTTGCTCTTTAATGTCACATAGCAATTGATTAAGCACCACTAGATTTCTTGGATCTCTCAGGAAAGTACAAACATCAGTTTGTCTTCCAACAAGATGAGGACGTTCTTCAATCAGTTAAAAAAAGACCATTCCAACTAGTCTACTAGCATTGTCCTCAGATAGGGGCCTTTGTGTTTTCCAAACTATACTCAGGAATCTGGGGAACCTGTTCTATTATGGCTGCAAGCAATCTCCTGACGATTGGACCATTTTTCGGATCCTGCACAAAGAATGAATAAAAAAACAGTGAGGATAATCCAGTGAACGTGGCCATCAGGCATTACAATGGGCGCCTCCAAAAAGAAACTCAGTGAGAAAGGAATTGGTGAACTGTTCCGTCTTGCAGTTGTCGAAAAGGAATTCCAAATCTGGCATCTTTTCCTTCTCGATCAAGACTTAAATGTGTCTCAGTCCAATGCTAGCAAACTCCTGTGGTTCAACAACAAAGAGCTTTTTCTTTCACTCCTTATTTAGTAGCTTATAAAGAGTGTCTCGAAAGAACCACAGTCCAATGTACTCTTTATCTGTCTATTGGACAGTCTCTGCGTCCTTCTTCCTAGTCATTGATCTAGTCTGCATATGCTAAACTTCTTCCCCGGACTCTGCGGTGTAGACCTTTACGTCACCGAGGAATATCCACGCTCGTCTTCCCAAAAGTTTTACTGCCGAAGGTGTAAAATCTTCCACAATGAAAGGGCCATGATAGCGAGGTTCATGCCACTTGCGAACAAAGTTTCCGATTAACACCTGGTCACTGGAAAAAAATCTAGGCAGTAGTAATTCGGTTTGTCTGGTTGCTGTACGGTCTTCATCTGTGTTCTGAGCCCGACACCCCGCCTGCTTGAGTTGTTCTGAAATTATAGAGATACTTGTTGTCATACATGTTAAGTAGGCATGTAGCTCAAAATCCCACTGTAATATGCTAGAGGTTTGTACCCCAACGTAGTCCTCTGCGTGAGTACTGCTGTCATAGCTGTGCCATTTGTGTGCGAGAAGAAAAAGAATTCCTCAGCATAATTGGTAATCTTTAAGACTGGAGCTGTGCAAATTACTTTTTTCAACTCATCAAACCCTTCCAGTTTTTCTTGATTTGCCTGTTCCTTTTTCAGAGCCTGTAAAAAGGGCCTTGTATATGAACTATAATCGAATAACCATTCTCTAACATAATTGCATAATCCCAAAAATCTTTGCATGTGCTTTATCGTGTGAGGCTTTGCTGTTTTCAAAATGGCCTCAGCCCTTTCAGGTGTAACTTTCTTTCCTTCATGCAAGATTAACTGACCTATGTATAACACTTCTTCTTGGCAATACTGCAATTTCTCCTTGTCTACTTTATACCATTTCTCTGCTAGAATAATCATTAGCTGAACTGAATCAGGCCTGCACTCTTCTTCTGAGGTGCTGCAGACTAAAATGGCATCCACGTATTGCAACACAACACTTTGCAAATTAAGATTGCTTAAGTCCATCTGCAGGACGCTAGTGAAAATCGATGGGGACTCACAGTACCCCTGGGGTAACCTTGTGGTTTTTAACGTAGTCTGTCTGAACGTAAATGACGTCAGATCTTGAGAATCTTTATGCAAGGGAATGGAGAATAATGCATTTTTCATGTCAATCACAGTGAAATATCGTGCTTCAACAGGGATACTACATAAGTTTGTTGCTGCTTTAGGAACTAGAGGAACACAGCCTCTGCAGTCTGGTTAATTGGGCGCGTGTCCTGAATTAAACACCACACCCCCCCTTAGAGTTCTTAATCGGATACACTGCAGTATTGCATGGTGACTCTGACGTCACTAAGATGTGTTGATCCAGCATGGCGGATATCATCTTAAAAATACCCTCATCTGCCTCTAAAGACATGGGATATTGTCATACTCGAGGGCAATGTCTTTATCAAAAAATTCAGGACGCTATCATACTAGCATAATTTTCTGGGGAACCTCACATTTTATTGCTGTCACACAAAAAGCGATACTCAGTTCAAACACTACTTCATCATCTGACGGGTGGTCCCTAAACATGTATTAATTTATTTATTATTACATTTGCATTGCGCACCTAACCCACAGGCAACTGGGCGCATTATCTTAAGAATATGGTTACAGGTAGTACATGAAAGATAACTTGCTAGTGAACCTACGAATTTGGTTACAAGTAATGCAGATCTTAGATAATGCATGCTTGAGATTATGGTTACATGTATGGCCAGCTTAAGATGATAGTTACAAGTTTTGCAGTCTTAAGGTATTGTTACGTAATAAACAGGCTTACGAATTCAGTTACAGGTTATGCTGATCACATATAATGCATACATAAGAATATGGTTACATTGGCTATGGGGTCATGGTCTGGAGTAGAGTCAGCCAAGTTATTTGGAGTGGTGTAGGTGCAACAAGGTGTCCTGTGTAAAGAGCCAAGTTTTTAGCTTTTTGTGGACAGATAATAAGGGAGGGTCTAGCCTTATAGCTAGTGGCAAGGTGTTTCAATAGTTGGCTGCCATGACGGGAAAGATTGTTCCCCCTGATTTTTGCCTTTTGAATCTAGGCTTGGTTAATTGGCCAAGATAAGCAGTGCATGTATGTCTGGTAGTTTGATTTTTTGTTAGACAAGAGAGGTAGAGAGGGCAGAGTTAAATAGACATTTCTGAGCTAGTGTTAGTACTTTGAATGTAATTCTGTCCTTCACTTGTAACCAGTGAATATTTCTTCTGGCCGTAGAGATATGGTCTGATTCGGAAATATTAAGGGCTGCTTTTATGGCATTGTTCCGCACAATTTGGAGTTTTGAGATGTTTTTTCTTTAAGTGCCAGCAAAGATAGCATTACAGTAATCTATCCTAAATAGAATTAAAGCTCTGGCAAGAGTGATGCGGTTCTCCATTGTAAGATATGGCCTACAGCCAGTAATGAGTTTAGCTGTGTACGATGATGCCGCTGTGATAGCGTTAACTTGACTTGAGAAGGTAAGTGAGGAGTCGAGATAGACTCCTAAGGTTTTTACCTCTTTGGCTGTTGTTATGATGTTTCCATTAATGTTAAAAGATTGGTATAGTGGGGATCGAAATTTGAGTTTGGCTGCCCATGATGAGGATCTCAGTCTTGTCATCATTCAAGCAGAGCTCATTCTGGGCCATCCAGGCTTGGATCGTGAGATAGATGGCATTTAGTACATTTGTGTTGACTATGTAGTCCCTGTGAAAGGGATTAGTATTTGGGTGTTGTGAGCATATTTTGTATATGTGACACCCAAATTGTCCAGTTTGTCAAATAGAGGTTTAGTGAATGTGTTGTACATGGTAGGTGACACGCATGAGCCCTGAGGCACTCCACAGTTGACCGCGTGGGTTTAGCGGCTGAAGCCGCAGAGAAAACTCTCATCGTGCGGTTTTACAAGAAGGATTTGATCCATGCTATGGCATCATTGGAGAAGTGGGCATCACTGGCTAGGTGGTGGCATAGGATGTTATGATTAACAAGGTCAAATGCAACCGAAAAGTCCAGGAGGAGGAGGATGGCTGCATCACCTCTATCCCTGATCTGGTCCATTTGAGCTTTAAGGTCTACTAAGGCCGTTTCCTTGCCATGGTCCGGGCAGAAACCAGATTGCCGCAGGCCCAGCAGGTGATGTGATTCTAAGTATTTTTGGATCTGTACCTAGGCTACCCTTTGCAGAATTTGTTATAAAAATTGTACCATTGTGATATGTCGGTAGTTTGTAGGAACATTTGGGTCTAGTGTGTTTTTTATTAATAGCGGCATCACCCAAGCTTCTCTGAGGTTGTCCGACAATTTGTTGTCAGTGAATGAGTTATTTATAAGTGAGATGATGAAGAATGCCAAGTCATGTGCGCAATCTTTGATTAGTGTCGCAGGACATTCGTCACTTTGGCAGCATGAGGGTTTGAGGCCTTTCAATATTTTGAAAGTCTCTTCTGTCGTGATATTAGAGTATTTGAATTTAGGGAAAGTTTTAGGCAGAGTAGGTTCAGCAGTGGACTGTAGAGTTGAGTTAAGTTTGAACTTTTTGTTATTGATTTTAAGCTGGAGTGTTGTGATTTTATCCAGAAGGGCCTTTTGGATATTTTCACACCAAGCTTGATTTTTGATGCACAAGTCAGGGTTTTGAGATGAAGCTTCCAGTTCTGTTAGGACTGAGAAGAGCTCTTTGGAACTTGAATTAGCATTTTTTATGTGCCTATTGTATGCTTTGCTTTTAGCCTGATGAGTGGCTTTTTGTAGTCAGAAGCTAAGGAGGTAAATTGCTGCTTGTTGGTATCTGATGGGTTTTTCCTCCAGTTATTTTCTGCACCTCTTTTTTTACTACAAAGGTCTTTAAGTTCAGGGCTAAACCATTGGTTTAGGTGCGCTTTAGGTTTTGCTTTGCAATTACCCAGAGGGGACACTGCATCTAGTGCTTATTCCATCACTTTTTTATAGGTAGAAACCATGGAGGCCGGGTCTGACAGCTCTGTAGTATGTGTAGTGAGCTGTGCAATGTGCAGGAGAATATTTTCTGGTGTAACGTTGCGCATGTTTCGCGCTTGGGTAGCCTGTGCTATTAGTTTAGACAAGTTGTTGGATGTATTGGTATTAATTTGAAATAGTAAGATATTGAGGTCTGACCATGTCCAGGGATCATTATTGGAGATCTGTTTAGTGCAGTTAATGTCTACGAGCCAATCGAGCGTTCAACCCTTGGTGTGGTTAGGGCCAGAGGATTGTAAAGTGAAGCCATGTGATTCGATGGTATTGGCTAGAGTAGAAGCTTGAGCATCAGCGTGGTTGTGAAGACCTACGTTAAAGTCTCTAAGGACGATGACTTTGGCTGTGGGTTTTGTATCTGTGTTTATCAGGGTGGCGATGTCGCCATCGAATGAGGAGATGGGGCCTGGTTGTCTGTATATGAGCTGTAAATTAAATGAGGACATGGCTGAGATGATGATTTTGGTGGACAGAATTTCACCCGAAGGGAAGGTGACGTTGGGAATTTCTCTAATGTTTAGGTTGGATTTGGAGATGAGGGCGATGCCTCCTCCCTTAATAATAGTCCTGTCTTTTCTAATGATGGCGTAGCCGTGTGGCAATGCTAGGGCTAATGCTGGGCCTGCTGCCGGGCGCAACCAGGTTTCAGACTTGGTAGTAATGGTAATGGTCACATTTGTGTTATTGGCTAGGTATGGTGCTGGCTTGTAAATTTGGTTCAGAAGGCAGTTTTTTGTCCTAGCTCTAAGTCTGTTATTTCTTTGGTTGCGAGTGCGGACAAAGGTAGCTGAATTGTTATTTGTTAGGTCCGTGTAGCCGCTTGTCGTAAACAGTAGAGATGGCTGGGAGGCCTTGAGGGTGGGTATTACTAAGGCCATGGCTAAGTAGGCGTCAATGAGCGCTGGGAGTACTAACTTTGGCCAGCAATTTGGCATGTCGTAATTTGGTTTGGTCTTGCAGGGACGAATGGTGGTAGGCTAAATGCAACCCTAAAGTTGTTCACAGTAGATGACTGGCAGAAGTACTAGATGTGGAGGCTAAGTGTGACAATTGGACAGGGTATAGTTATAGCACTCCCTGCAATGGATGGCTAGCAGTAGTAAGCTGAATGCTATAATGTCACTTATCACGTACAATGGCTGCTAGTGGTGGTCAAGATACAGTAACAAGGCTAAACACACTAATATTAGGCTAAGTGTAGTGGTTAGGCTAGATACAGTAACAGCATGTGAAGGGATCGCTCCTGATAGTAGATTTAGGCTAGGTACAGCAATTGAGCTAAGTACAGTAATAACATGTGCTAGCAACACTCCTTACAGGAGGTGGCTACCAGTGGTAGGTTCGATATAATAACAAAGCTACGCACACTACAATTTTCTCAAATGCAGCAGTAGCAAATCACACAATAGAAGGCTAGATGGAGCTGGTAATCTATGCACGATGCAATTGGGTTAAATGCAACAGTGGCACAAAGCACAGTAGAAGGCTGGATGGAGCTGATAATCTGCACGATATAATTAGGTTAAATGCAGCAGTGGCACACACACAGTAGATGACTCTATGCAGCTGGAGATCTACTCACATTTGATAGCTAGCAGTGGTGCTAGGAAGTTAAACTGGATGTGGTATTATATTTAAAAGTCTAGGAGACCTTGGTATGGCATGGAAGATTCGACTTGGAGGTAGGAGTCAGGAATCGTACGGCGTAGTCTTAGGTGCAGTATGTAGACGGTGTGACAATATAAATGACAGTAGAGGCTATGAGTCTCTAATCAACGGTGACCACCATGCTTTGTATGGTAATCAATTGCGTACAAGAGGGTTAGGTAGAAGAAGAAAGGATATGGAGCATCGAGGACCGCTACAGGCAAGTTGGGAGTTTAAAGCCTTGCAGAGACAGGTAATAGGCTTACCTCGAAGAGAAAAGCGGTTTTGTGATCCTCAACGTCGTGAGCCGGCACAAACAGGGGCTAACAGGGCCTTTATCTGGCCTTCCGGTGGATGTTGCTGGTAAATATTCAAATCCGTTGCCTGGCAACATAACGCAATGGAGCCTTGATATGGCGCTGCATCGCGCCTAACATTTTCAGGTCAGGCAATGTGGGGAAATGCAAATCTGACACGGTTCTGCTTACGGGGAGCAGAAAGAGGGTTTGTAAGGACTGATGAGCCCAAGTGGTCACACAGAGGACTTCAGTAGTACAGGGCCTCACAAGGACTTGGTCGCTTCTGGTGGCCTGTGGTCCGGTGCTGGGGGGCTCCTGGAAGCAGCAGGCAACGCAGCACATTGCGCTTGAATCCACGTGGCTGTATGGGCTCCGGAGGCTGGTGGGGGCTCCTGCCCTCAACACCTCAAGATGGGACTGCTCCTCGTCAGTGACGTCAATCAACCTGTAACCCTCTCCAATGGCAACCACTGTGCTCCATCGTCTGCCTTCATCATCAACCCCATCAAGCATAGCTAGTTCTCCTCGTACTATAGCAGCTTGTAACTCTAAGGGAAAGACTCATCCCACCTCTTCATCCATAGGTATCCTAGGCCTGAATAAAAACTCATCAGGTATTCTCATAGTTTTACCCACTAAACCAGGTAGCCATGTTAATAAAATGCATACCCCATAGTGAAAGACCTCTGGTTTTAACGGTACTCCTCTTATGGCCATTTGCCCTGTAAATGCCATGATACATTTACTCACGTTTAAAGAATGCATTCCCAGAGTTGAACACACTATGCCTTCATCAGTAAACAAAATCGTCATGTTTTACTTTGTCATTAAATCTCAGCACAGTATATTAACTGGTGTCTGCCTTGAATACAATAATGGCACAGACATATCACATTCTCCTATAGAGACTGCCAATTTCTCAGTAAAAGGAAATCTACTTGTAGCTCCTGTGAAACCTTGAGCATTCATGGCATTTTCTGATAACGTAAATTGCCCCTCTCATATACATGAGCGTGTTGCACCCGTGTCTACCAAAAAAGAAAAAGATTTGACTCCTACAGTGACGTCAACCCTTGGTTCCTCCTGAGGATTGGGAGTCACAGATAGCACTGAACACATCAAGTCACCCAGTGAGCTGCCCTGTTGTGGGTACATACTTATTCCTGTGCCTGTGGAAGGCTTCCCTTCCTCGATGGTGACACCCCATTTTCCTAGAAGCCATTAACTGCTCTGTGTTTAGGCCCTGCTGTAGTTGCATGGGTGTGTGCTGCAACTTCCTTGTGGCGGATTCAATGATGCTTGCTGTGGTTGCAAAGCCTGCTGTATTCTCGGCACTTGGGCTTGCTGCACTGTCTGATTTTCCCTACTTTGTTAGCTATATGCAGGCAGATAAGCGGTCCCCCTCTTGATAACACCCATTTTGGACAAACCCTTGGCTCCCACACATGCGCACTATATGCCTTGCCATTCCACATGTCCAACATACAGGAGGAAGCCTCCTACTTTGCCCTCCCTGCATGCCTTGGCTCTCATTCTGTGTATCCTGAAACCCACATTAAATATTCTGGAAATGTCCTTGATTATTCTGGAAGCCTCTTCCTCAGAAAGCTCCTCTACCCCATAGTACACATCCATTATTACCTTGATCAAACTGCCTTTTGTTATTCACTTGTGGCATGCCTGGTACTTGCTGCGATCCTGGCCCTTCTCCACTAGTCAACATCGCCCCTTCAATGGCATATTTTGACAACTTCTTCTGCACTAACTTTGCTTCTTCAACTTTCCTAACATCATCTTTCCTTTGATTTTTCTCCTACAGTAATCTGCAATAATGCACAATGGTCAGCTGTATTTCTGACCATGGTTTTGCCTCCATACCCACCAATTTCTTGAGCTGTTTCTGCACTTGGTCTGGAAGCGCTTGACACAATATATGATAGAATACAGGTATAGATTTCCCCCATGGTTCCCTCATTTCCAAACTTCATTTCTCCTGAAAATGCTGAACGTAAACAAGAGGATGTTCCACATCATTCATTATCATGCCATTGTAGCTCCCATATCTGACGTATCTGGATATTGCATTCTGAGTGCTTTCCATACTGCCGCTCTACAGTTATCAAACGGTGCTCCGTTGCAAGCAGGTGTTCTGCGTGGTAAGACTTGAGTATCCGGCTCTCGACCAGATGTCGTCAGCTCTCTCCCCAAGGATAGCAGCTAGAAGACCTTTAATGTCTCCCATAGCTAACGTGTTTCCTCCTATCATTTTCTCTAACTCATGTATCCATTTCCCAATACTGGAAGTTAAACTCAGAAGTTTACACCTTAAATTATCCTTATCCATCTGCGGCCAAGGTATATACTGCGGTCGGTCTCCTCCCTTCTCTAACAAAGGAAATAGCGAGATCCCAAACTCACATTCATCCCCCATCGTCTGTCTGTCCATAGCAGGGACAATGGTTCTGCACCGCCTTCTTCCCGGTAGCGACCTTAACCTGCTCACATATAGCCCTCTGGGTCGATCTAGCCACCTTAGATGTTCTCAGATGTTCTGACGTCTGAGATTTAGGTAGGTCTATATCTGACTATTTTACTTCCCTGTCTGTCGGAGAACATTCCACAGGACCACAAGCACTAGCTCCCTCCTCCCCATAGAAGGTTTCTCTGTCCTTGTCTGACATATCCTGTCCCCAACTTGTGTTACTTTCTTCCTTCTCATCTCTATTCAGAGTTAGCCTGTCCAAAGACAAAGCTCTATGCTCGAAATTGTACAAGCTTCCCTCCTTGACTTGCAACTGCGCACTTTCAAGTCTATCAGGCTTACCCTTTCCTTTCGGTTCTTTCTTGGTCCTCATATCATACACCTTATCGATTTGGATTAGGCTCCATTAATTCCTTTTCTATACAATCAATGTCACGTGCCCTTTGCCTTCTCTTTCGTTCTATTTTTACATCAAACTTTATTTGTTTACTTGCTTCTTCTCTTACCCTTTCCTCTTCTTGTTTTTTCACCTCTCTTCTCTCGTTTGCCCTATGTATTCCTTCGTCTCTATGTCTTTGTATTCTTTTATTGCTTAATTTCTGCTCTTTCTTTTCCTCTTTATTTCTAGCTTATCCTGATCTTTAATTACTCTCTGCTTGTTATATTTCCTTTGCTCCTCTGCTCTTTCCTGCTTTCTCAGCTGCTCAGCTTAATACAGCTGTACCGTCTTTGTCTATCCTTTCTTTTAACTTCATCTTCTTTTGATTGTTTCTCTCGTTCTCTGTATTTTTTGTCTTGCTCATCCCGATCTTCTCTTTGTCTTACTTCCTAAATGCTCTTTCCATCTAGTTTGAGCAAAATCTGACCGCCCATTCATTCGTTCTGTATGAGCGCTACCTCATCAGCCTTATCTTTCTCTCCTTTCCATCTTTTTATTTCCCGCCCTATATCTAAGGATGTTCTTGGTACATCACTTCTCTCCTTGTCCCATAGGACTTTAGGAACCACATCCCTTTCTGGAGTCTTTTTTGGACTCTCGTCACAGCTATGTGCTGGCGACTTATATGCCAGATTGCTGTACCCTAGCGCTGCCTTAAGCTCTCTCAATGGGTACACTCCGTTATCCTTTGTGCTATCGTCATTTATTTCAGACGCGGCGGGAGGAGCAGAAGGCTCCTCACCCCCCTCTTTGCACTGGTTAAGCATCCAATCTTCAGGCGGTGGGTCTCCCCTTTCCTCCTGGTACATTTTCCAGAGCTTTAAGCTCACTAGCCTTTTTTATAACTTTTTTCCTGTGAATGCTGCATGCAAGTATGTCGCCATGTGTTGCAAAACTGCTTTTGAAGTAAGCCAGGGCAGGAGCAAGAGTGTCGATGTGGTCCTTGATGGTTTTGGAAGAACAGGGAAGAACTTGTTTTGACGGGACTTTCATAGATCGGACTTGTCTAGAAACCTCGTCCAGGGAGATCAGAGGAAAGGAAGAGAAAGAGGAAGAGAGTAGAGGGAGGAGGAGGAGGAGAGGACAAGAGGGTGGACAGGATATCCTGTGTTTTTTAGAGCTGAAATGAGAATCCAGGGCCATGCAAAGGGTCTGGGAGGGGTCAGGCGTGGTAGAGACTGCAGCCGGATTGGCCAGCTCTTTGCATATTTTAAAGAGTTCGGCCAAGTTGTTAGATGCCACAGAGACACGGGCTTGGATGTGGGTATATATGCCAGTAAGTAGGAATGCTGTTGTAAGTCTACAGAGATGATTCCCTTATCTCTACCTGGCACCTTATAATCCTGGCGAAAAAATAGATGATACATGTTCCCCTCTACAACTTTCATCACAGGAACAAGGGCTAGGGAGGTTAAATGGTGGAAAGTAACTCCCATTGTGTTTGTGGATTCTCTTGAGTTTGTCAGGAGGCTTAGTTTGGGAGGTCTTTTCTATTGTGGCAGGGTTCCCAACTTGTTTCAATTGAACCGCATCCCACTCTTGACACCACATGTAAAGAATGGCTTGGTATCATCAATGAAGACCAACACAACTGAGACACAGTTCAAGGGTGTTTATTGAATTTTAAAGGGTTGGTTAAATGCCTATCTAAACCTAAATCTAAGGATGGGAGCAAGATGCAACCATCAAATAATAATTACGCATTCTTAGTCGAGTCTGTCAAATTAAAAGGGCCTATGCTAATAAACCTATTACTAATCCTTACTTCTAAATACAAAATGGTGTGGGACAATAGTGTATGCCAAAAAGGAAATGTGTTCAAGAAACAATATGTCAGGACAGTTCGGCAGTTGGCCTCCCTTTCCCACACTTTCAGCGCAGGATAAGGTAGCACGCTCAAACCTCGTGCACACTCTGGCTTCCTCGTCACGAGGACACAGTTCAATGGTTCAGCTGGTCTCACAACACGCTGGCAACGTCTTAAAGAAACAAAAAAGGATTCTCAAAAATAAATGTCTCTTATCAAAACACAGGCTTCCTCCACCTTTTAAAAAAAGTTCACTTTGCTTATCAATCGCAGACTTCATGTGTCAGAATACAGGTGTCATCCACCCTGAAACAGAAGTTCATTTCACTTGTCAAAACACACAGTATTATCTTCTTTCCCAATGACTGCTGGTACTTTTAGCTCCTTTTGTTACTTGTACAGTTCAATATCTCATTATCAGGACCTTCTGTTTTGGCAGTATTACCCCCCTTCTGCATTTCCAAGGTTCTTCCAGCTGCTTACTTCTGCTTCTGGTCCTCGTGGATTTCTTCAGCATCCCCTGCTCGCTCACAATGCTGTTTCTGACTGCTGCTTTTATACTCCCAGCTAGAGTTAATTGGAGTCAGGTGTGAGTAGTTGTCCCTCCCTTTCTGACTCTGCCTGACATCATTATTGGGACAACATGGAGACTGCCCAAAGGAATCCAGGAATCCATTGCCCATGGATTCCTATTGGTAATCCTCATGACTCCCATCTGCATCCTCTTCGTCCCAGTAGTTGGACTTCTAGAATGGAAGTCGGGATTGTGGGAATTGTAGGTTTTTCTGGAGATCATGGAAGACCCATGTTGGTTTTTGTCAGGATAAAGGGGGTAAATGTATTGTGGTGGGTGAATGGATTTTCTATTGGGTTCTTGTGATTTTATAGAGGGTTTTAATTTCCCTGGTTGTTTTCTGCTTTTTCTTACAGAAAGGAACTGGGGTATGATGGGACTCTGCTGAAAATATCCCAGGACAACTGAGGGGATGTCGGGTAGGGGTCTATCGGAATGAGAGGAATACCATGTCTCGCCCGACGGCGTATCTTCTATAGTCCCCAAAGACCCCTTGCCCTTCCCTTGTTCGTCCACCCCCCGGGTTGGGATCCAAGAGTGATGGCCCTTCCCTGGACACCTGTACAAAGGATCCCTGGGATTAGCCTGGGAGAAATGTCTCAGGTTTCTCGCACCTCCCCTTCACCTCTGTCATACTGTAATAGTAGCAAGAGAGTACTGCCTGTGACACCCGGTATCGTCCCAATACCACATCGAATATACGAGAGACATTATGTACTCAGACAACCGTATCGAATGTGCACTCACACTGATATAGTGTAAGGATGTCTGCATATACCATTGGACATAGAAGAGCTATAAAAGAAATCAGACCAGAGCAAAGTGTCATCATGAAGAGAAGAAACAAGGACGCACTGAAATGATATGCGAATACTTAACGAATGAAGATATAACTGAAGTAACAAGAGAAAAAGTATGTGAATAAGAAGAAATCATATACATTGAGAAGATAAGTGAAAAGAGGCTCAGTAAATGTATATACGCAGAAACACAAGGTAGATGATATATATAGAAGCTGACTGCAGGGGAAAATATAACTCGAATAAAGCACCCATGATGAAAATATGGACATCGATTGTGTTAAAAGTAACCAAACTACCTCAGAAACAGACCAGGCAGGGCTGCAAAGATGAAAGGTGCTGGAAAAAAAAGCTTAGTGCGAGGAACAAAGAATATCTATTGCTTTGGATCAAGGATGCCACATCAAGAAATAAGTGCAAGGCACAGTGGGAGTCAAAGAGGATAAGCTACATACGCACAACATATTTCTCTTAGATTCAGTAAAGAAGAAAACATTTGCAAGTGCCAAGTATTGTACAATTAAAGATGCAGAAAGCATTTTGAAGACAGATCAACCAAGTCTCCAGAGGCCGAGAAGAGTAATAGCACCCAGTATAATTGAATTAATAGCATTAAATTAATGGTCAAAATTGACAAAATTGTGGTCTCCTCACATGTGATTGAGGACTCGAAAACAAGGCCTATTCATTAAGCTCCAAATGAAGATAGCGATGTACCTAGACTCCCTTAAAGGTCCCAGAGAAGAGAACAGTCAGCAAGGTAAACTACAAAGAAGAGGCCTTGGCGTAGGGCCTAATTGGTGTGAGATGGTAGGCTAATTGACCAATTTGGTAGTAGTCTGATGTTGTTCCCCGCACCTGAATTTGGTTTTGCTCACGTACTGCTAACAAGCCGAATGTCGAAGGTTGGGAGATAATTCCAAACAATCATGAGGGCCTATGCAGTAGTGTACTATACAATGTTGCAGAAGCCAATCCACTGCTGTTATTCTGCTATTAATCTGTATTATACGTATTTAGAGGTAGTTCAAGTGTGCCTACCAGATAAGGGGTGACCAATTATGTTACTAACACCTAAACAATGTATAAGTATGTATGGTCCGTTAACCAATCCCTGCTTTCAGTAGGTTTTTCCTGTCTGCGACGTTGGATGACGTCAGAGCTGACGTACATCAAGGTATAAAGCCTTTGTGTAATAAAAATAGGAGAGTTTGTGAGCTGCAATTTGTCTGTTCGCCAGGTTTCCCTACTTTATTTGAGTTGATAATAAAGTCGTATATTTCCATATTCTTTTGGTCTGCGACAGGGTATGTAAATCTGACATACGAGCACCTGCTTATAACATTGAGGACAATATGGAAGAAAGCAAGATCAGAGAACACAACTATCTGTCAACACACAATTAATATAAGGAGCGTGATGAAAGAAGGGGCAGACATATAGAGATAGAGGAGGAAGCTAAGAGACAAGAACAAGGAAAGGATAAAGCCAAGAAAGTGAAAATAGTGCAGAACGAATGGATGGGAGGACAGCTGTTTCGCAAATTAGATGAAAAGGGGATCAATAGTGTTAGAGAAAGAGAAGAAAGAGAGGAACGGTAGAACAAGGCTCAGGGATGAGAGAGGATATACAAAGTGGAGAAGGAAGAAGAAAGGAAGCAAAAGGAAGAACAAAGAAGGTATGAGGACCAAAAGAAAAAAAAGAGAGACTACAGGAGAAAAAACAAGATGGGATAGAAACACAAAGATTGAAAGAACTTGGGTTGCAGAAGAAGGTGAGAGAAATCAGAGAAAAGGGAGATGAGAAGAAGGAAAGAAGAAAAGAGAAGGGGTAGTGGACAAAGGGACCATTAAATAGATCACCTTATTAGTAGGTGCATAATGTAAATTGAAGCACGAGGAGGATGGGAAGAAGAGAGAGGCTCAAAACAGCCCTGCAGGGAGCTGCAAGGGATACCAAGAATACAGACATGGGCTGATGAGCATGAGGCAGAAGGCATAGGGAAAAGGATTGGAGATTTATATAGGCAAATGAGAGATGAAGATGGTTATAGAACCAAAGGGAGTCCCAACAGGATTTCCACCGAAGGAAGCAAGAGGCAGATCAGATGGATGTACATAAAAAAATGGATGTAAAACAATCGAGCACAAACAGTGCGAAGAAGATTAGCGCATAGCACTAAAAGATCGTATTTTGATGTCGGAAGAAGAACATAAACATTTAGTATTGACTAGATAGCAGTATTGTAGTTTACCATGAGTAGTGCAAAAACAATTACGATCTAATTGCTGAAAGCATGCAAAACCGTAAAACTGGGAAAATAAATGTGGTTCCCGGAAGAAAAGAGAAGAAGTGCATATTCATGGTACCTGACAAAGGCCCCTTCCTCTAATTTTGTTCTGCTAGACGCTGAAACCAAAGTGGTGCTGCACTAGTAAGTCGTCCTTACTGACGTTCCTCTAAATTAAAAAGCTATTTTCATTTTTCTGAACATGGAGACCAGGGGACACCGCTGGAACCCTGGTTTGGCATAATGTGTTACCGATCATGGGGAGCAGGAGACTCAGCCGCAACTCCTGTTCATTTTAATGGCATTCGTCTTTGAATGGCAAACGCAGCATTCTGCTGTTCAGCTGAGAGCAGTAACTGCAATGCAAAGAAAAGTCGGCATTTTCGTAATTGTGAAATTATAGTGCATGCTACAATTATGGGCCATTCGACGTTTTTAATTCAGTATTTTTGGCCAATATTAATCAGATGATGCAATAACGGATGCGCATAGAAGGCTGTGCTTAAGTAGACTAGGCTCCTCATTATGGTCCGGTGGTAAAAATGTGGTGTTACCGTGATGGTGGTCCTACTGTTTCCATCTGCAAGGGTGTGGGTGTCACAGCCCGTAGAATCAAGCACTGCCACAAGTGATGGGATGACCTCCACCTAAGGGTGCAGAACCTTCCGGCAGGCCACAGGTGTCGATGCACTGCAACAGATGGCAGACCACACTCAACCCTAAAGCTGCTCACATGGGAGAACAAGTGCAGCAGTGTGCTGCATCTCGAGGGCATCGAGGGAGTCAGTGCAGCAGAGGCAGGTGCTGGGACATCTGACGAGGCTGGTGAGTACAGAAAGTGCACAAATAAGAAGCTGAGTCAAGCTAATCCTGCCCCCCCATCAACCATCAATGCACAGAAATGCCCATATCACAGTTCACATCACCCCGACCACACCCAGTACTCCCCTACCCCCTCACAGTACAAAAGCAGCCAGATTCCCTTCCCCCAAGTATGACCCATACATGCCCACATGACAATGCAGCACATATCAATGCGTGAAACCACAATGTGATCTAGCTTGATGACTGTGTTGCATGTAATTGTACTATACTCATCCTGTCAGTCCACTAACAGCATGCCTCTTATTCACCCACAGGAACATCATTTGAGACCAATGGCGGACAACCAGGGACATCGAGGGAGATGGGACCTGCACGTCACACAGCACACCGTCCGGCAACACCTGTTGCAGGCACCTCTGCCATTCGGGAAGTCACAACGGCCCAGGTACACCACGCCAAGGACACTGACACCCCTACTGCCCCTGGGACACAGCAAACACCACAGCCCAACATCCCTGCTGCCCCTGGGACACAGCAAGCACCACAGCCCAACATCCATGCTGCCCCTGAGACACAGGAAGCACCTCAGCCCATCATCCCTGCTGCCCCTGGTACACAGCAAGTACCTCAGCCCAACATCCATGATGCATCTGCAATCCCACAGTGACGTGCACCACCACCCTCCAGGCCGAGTCACGGACAGCAGTGCAGATGAAGTGGCCATTGAGGCAGCCGGAATCGGCAGCAGGGAGAACCCGAACACCCCTGAAGCACTGGGCAAATTCAGCCCCATGAGCCCCATGCGCTCCGCCACCCCATCTTTGCAGGAAATCAGCAGCCATATCCAACGGATGGAGGAACGGCAGGCCATGCTGGCCGCACTGGTTCAGTAGCACCTCGAGGAGTCTAGGCTGCAATGTGAAAGCAACCAGACCACTGGACGCCGGGTTGCACATGCCATGGGGTGTTGAGCCACATCAAATATGCAGATCTCACGCAGGGTCAGTGAGGGCAACAGTGTCCAAACGAACATAGCTGAAACAATTTTGCTGGCCCTACAGGCAATCATGATGTTCCTACCGCTGCATAACCACACAATGCCCTCCACCAGCACCACACCAACTAGCTCCGAGGCAGGCAGCCCCAGGAGAAGGTCCACGCAGCGGTGTGCGGCATCTCTGAGGGACAATGATGCGGCCAAGTGTGGTAGTAAGTAGTGTTGATTGACTGACACTTGTTGCACATGTTGCCATTTTTGGGCTGGGGCCTGAGGGCTCGGTTGGTAAGTTTGTGAGGTGGAAGGAGGTTCCATAGTTGGGGTAGGTAGTTGGGGCCTGGGAGCTGAGTGGGTACGTTTGGGAGTTGGAGTGGGTCCATAGTTCAAATAGGTAGTTGGGGCCTGGGAGGTGGGTGGGTACGTTTGGGTATTGTTGTAGCACCAGTGTAAAGGAATGAGTTCCCTCTCCCTCTCAAACTGAATGTAATGAAGATAGACCCACTCCCCCTCAAACCTAACATCGATAACTTGTTGGGGTGATCAATGACTCTAAATGTTGTAAAATTCAGACATTTTTATTTATTTATTGTTGTTTTTTTAGTTCAAAATAACTTTTACAGCAGTATAAACATGGTATAAATGACTTTCATTCATTTTCATCTACACAATGAGATCTCACACTACATCATTATAAATACATCAACATCTCATTTTCCAACAGACCACTCATTATATCAAAAAATAAGAAAAGAAAATATACATAATCATTCTAAAACATATGTTCATGACATCTACTAAAATCATTTCATTGAGTGTCATTGTGCAATTATTAGATCAGCATCCAGCTATTCACTACATTCATAACTATTCTCGATTTTCTTTCTCAATATGTGTCCTAATAATGGCCAAAATCAGATAATACTTCCCTCTAGCATTTTAGCACTTTATCTCCAAATTTACCAGAATTGTTGCAGCCTTCCATACAATATATATATATATATATATATATATATATATATATATATATATATATCAATGATCCTGGCTTCAGGGCAAGTATTCAAGCATAACTGCCAAAAATGTATTGTTGACACACAGTCAAAATGATGGTAATAGCGACTATACATTCTCCTATATATTGATTCCATTTTAGGACACTCTGTAAAGATATGTGTGACAGCCTCCAAATTATCCTCCTGTAAGCATATGCGGCACATGCACTGATTCAGGGCCAAATTCCACTGTGAACCATATGTAGCCCGGACAGGCAGAAGATTGAGGTGCATTGGTATACAGAATCTACGAACCTTAGGACATGGGCATCTGACCAGATACATCTGAGGGCAAAGAAATTTGAGCACAATACTCTCCAAATGTGCATAGTTATGAAGACCACTCAGATGTATAAAGTTATTGTTAGGCAAAGTTTGAATGCAGTACCCTCTGGGAATACTACCAGCAACTATGACTACAGGTATAGGCAACCCAACCTTTGGTATAAGCTTGTACTACACAGTTTTGGTAGCGTGTTGAGCAGCCAGGCTTATCTCATGTGGGGAAATGTGAGCTGTAGTGGAGTTACACTAAGATTCACAGTTACAGGTATTGAAATAAACTCTTACACTCAGGCTTTCTTGCATAAACAATTAATAATGTATTGATCAGTCAGTTATAAAGCCTTCTTCAGAAGGGAGCAATAGAATAGTAACACACAAATTTACTTCAATACTGTACACTCTGAGTTTCTGAATCAGACAAGACCTTTTTGGGATTGCCCACAGTTGCAACCTACACCCACAGGTGACTTCAGGAGCAAGGGTGCTGGGGACATTAATATCTTACTGTTTTCATTCAGAACACTCTTAAAATGTTGGTGAAAGCCAAAGGTTATTAGAACACAAGAAATTACAAATATTCATAAACAGGGCAAATACTTTCAGATAGCACTTAGAAGAGTCATTCAATTCAAGTAGGCTAAGCCAAAGTCAATAGGCAAAGGTCTTTGTATAGGATGCAGCACTTCAGGTAAGCAAATGGAAAAGTCTTTGCACAAGTTCTTAGGAGTATTTGATAAAAAGAAGAATCAAATGTAGGGCCACAAGCTGATTAGACATGCAAGTTGCAGAGGTTACAAGCACCTCCAAGAGGTAAGTTCTCTTAGACTTGTTTTACAGTACCTTGGGAAAGAAGAAAAGATGCAGCTGGAGACTTCTGTTCCTGTGCTTCTGTCACACTCACCTGTGTCTCTGCAGGAGCAATGGACGAGCCTCCCTTGACCCTGAGTCTTCACTTCCCCTGTTTCACCCGGAGGAATACCTGTCAAATACAAGGTGTACACTCAGATCTGAATTCACCCGATTCCCCTGGGCCTTTCCCTTCTCTTTACTGTGTGCTGTGATGTCCCTCTATGGGCTTACCTTGATCTTTAGTAGGGTGTGCACTCCATCCTGCATTTGCAGGGGCACAATTCACTCATGTGATTGGTGTGAATGTTGAGTGGCCGAAATTGTCCGTATTTTCTTTGTTTGCCAGTATTTTTGTGGGTGAGTAGCGCTGCGTGTAGAAGCTAGCTGCTGGTAGCTTTGCACAGCGCCTTCAATTTGAGCGCACCTGGTAATGTCTCTCTGTTTCCCTTGCAGGAGAAATTATGTGGTATTAGCACCTCGAGTCCGGGCTCAGCGCTACTGGAGACTTGGTGGTTAGGTAAGTTTGCACGGAGGCTTTTGGTAAGTATGCACCGCATAGAAAGAGAGAGCGCAGTGAAATAAGTGTCTGCGTTATTGGAGCGAGTGCAATCAATAATGTCTCTTCTTTCTTACAGGGGTTTGTGCGCTCATGCAACTAACCTGGATTCCAACGTCACGGGAAGATTTGGTGAGTATGCGCAGCGTTACTGATATGCGCGTGTTAAAGCTGCTCTTCTTTGTTCTTACAGGTGCCGGTGTAGAAGTCCCTTCTTGACTGGAGATAGCTGCGGCGTGGAGTAAGAAGCAGGTAAGCTGAAGCTGAATGATCCAGAATGGGTAAGCAGAAAAAGGATGATCCGGAGCAGGTAAGCAGAAGTAGGATGATCCGGAGCAGGTAAGCAGATGCTGGCTGATCCGGAGCACAGCAAGTGTGTTGCTAATACAGCTCACAGTAAGCAACACGAAGCACTGGAAGAATTTTGGGTGTGAATTATATAGCCAGCCACACCCAAACACTAGAGAGCTCATGAGTTATCATGCACTTCCTGTTTGGCAACAGGAAGTGGGAACCAGGAAATTACTACAAACACTAGGAAGGAATGAAAGGAGGGATTTGTTATGGGTTCTTTGTGTGCCTATGCCAGGCCTGCCAAGCCTACACCCAGCTTGCCCCAACTGGCTGATACCCATGACAGTCTTCCCCCTCAAGACCCCTCCCAACGGTGAGTATGAGGGCTTTGGTTTCTCAGGATGGTCCCGATGGAATTTCCGCACCAATCGGGGGGCATGCATGTGTGTGCTGGGTTCCCATGATCTTTCCTGGGGTCCGTACCCCTTCCAGTCAATCAAATAGTATAGGGTCTTTTTTACTTGTTTGGAATCTAATATGTTCTTTACTTCATATTCTGGCGCTTCTTCACCCACTTGTATGGGTGCGAGAGGTGTGGAAGTTCGGGTTCCTGGTTGTGCTGGTTTTAATAGTGACACGTGAAATATGGGATGTATACGCATATATTGAGGTAGCGCCAGTCTCATGGCTGCTGGATTAATTACTTTTTCTATTGTATACGGGCCGATGTATCTAGGCTGAAATTTCTTGGGACCCTTTAAAGCAATGTGTCTAGGTGCCAGCCAGACCGAGCCTCCCACTTGATAATCTGGGGCTTTTCGTTGATGGCGATCAGAGTTTCTTTTTTGTGTTTCTTTAGCTTGCTGTAGGTTCCTGCTGGTTTCTCTGGCTGGTTTCATGATGCTGGCATGTAGATTCTTTACTGCGGGCATTTCAATCTATTCTGGTGGATTGTAGACCGACGTTCTGGGGTTTCAACCATATATAGTAAAGAAGGGTGTTGCTTGGGTTGATGGATGTGTTGAGTTGTTGTAGACATACTCTGCCATCCATAGAACTTCTGTCCAGCTTTGGCTTGTTTGGTGTAATAGACAGCGCAAATACTGTACCATGGTCTGGTTCGTGCGCTCGGTTTGGCCATCGGTTTGAGGGTGGTGACTAGAAGACAGATGGACTTCTACTCTTGCCAGGGCACAACATTTTTTCCAAAAACGAGATACAGATTGGCTGCCTCTGTCAGAAACGTTTATGGTAGGGAATCCATGTAACTTGAAGATTCGGTCTAGAAAAATCTGTGCCAGGGTCTGAGCTGAGGGACTACCCTTTAGAGCTATGAAATGGGCCATTTTGGAGAAGAGGTCCACTACTACGAGGATGGTATTATAACCTGAGTTAGGAGGTAGATCAGTGACAAAGTCCATTATTACTGTGTGCCAGGGCGCTGGCGGAATGGTGTTTGGCTGAAGGAGGCCAGCTGGTTTTTGCTTGGATGTTTTGTATTGTGCACACACCTCACAGGTGCCTATGTAGGTGGCAATATCTTCTCGCCAAGTTGCCCAACAATAAGATTTGCTTACTTTCTTCATCGTTTTGGCTATACCCGGATGGACTTCTAACAGCGAGTCATGGTAGTCTGATATGATTGCTTGTTGCAGATCCTTAGTTGGAACGTAGAGGTCTTTTTGGTAGTATGGTAGTTTGTCTTGAATGGTGAACTGATCTCCCTTCGTATCCCAAGCCAGTAGGTCTTCTTCAGACATATTTTCTTTTATTGTGTCCTGCAGACTATTTAACAGAGATGGGACGATGCAGAGGCAGAGAATGTTATGACTGGGTATGATCTCCACCGGGTTGGGGGCATTGTAGACTTCCTCTCCTGTGCCAATGCGGAATAACGCATCCGTTTTCCCGTTCTTAAATCCGGGATGGTAGGTGATTGCAAAGTCGTATTCCATTAAGGATAGAGCCCAATGGAGCTGCCTAGAAGACTGAGCTTTTGCTGAGTATAAGTATTTCAAGTTCCGATGATCTGTTATTATTGTGATGGTGTGTTTTGCTCCTAGTAAGTAATGTCGCCATTCACACAGTGCGCTTTTGATTGCTAGGAGTTCTTTCTCAGAAATTGTATAGTTTAATTCTGCTGGGGAAAATATCCTTGACCAAAAGGCAATGGGGTAAAGGCATCCAGTTTCAGGATTTGGTTGAGACACTACGGCCTCCATGGCGATGCTTGAAGTGTCCGTTTCCATAATGTACGGTAAATCAGGCTGTGGGTGTTGCAGAATTGGGGCTGAGGTGAATTTTTCCTTGAGAGCTCAGAAAGCTTCTTCCGCCGCTGGTGTCCATTTGAATTTTCGGTGTTTGCGCAGCAAGGACGTTATTGGATGTATAATATGTGAGCATCCTGGTATGAAGCGTCGATAAAAGTTTGCAAACCCTAGGAAACTCTGTACTCCCTTTGCAGACGTGGGTGAGGACCAAGTGAGGATTGCCTCCACTTTTCTATTGTCCATATTGATCCCCTGCGTTGTCAGTACATATCCCCGAAACTCCAACTCGGTGACGTGGAAGGAGCATTTTTCTATCTTTGCGTACAGTTGGTTTTCACGCAGTTTGCAGAGTACAGCTCGCACGTGGGTTACGTGCTCTTGGGGAGTGGTGGAGTAGATCAGAATGTCATTGATGTAGACAAATGCACAGACATAGAGGAGTTCCCGTAACTCATCATTCATAAAATGCTGGAACGCAGCCGGGGCATTGCAAAGCCCAAAGGGCATGGCCTGGTATTCGTACAAGCCATAGTGGGTATGGAACGCAGTCTTCCACTCGTCCCCTTTCTTCATGCGTACCAGGTGATATGCATCGCGTAAGTCTAGCTTGGTGAAAATCTTTGCTTGTCTCACCTGGTCAATGAGTACTGGTATCAGAGGTAACGGGTACTTATTTTTATAGTGACCTGATTTAGAGCGCGTTAATCAATACACATTCTTAAGTCCCCCTCTTTCTTCGGTACGAAGAAGAGTGGGGAGGCGGCTGGTGACTTAGATGGTCTAATGAAGCCATTGGCCAGGTATTGATCCAAGTAGGTCCGTAGATGAGTGTTTTCTTTCTCGGTTAATGCATAAAGGCGGCTGCACAGTACTTGTGCCCCTGGTTGCAGGCCGATCTGGCAGTCGTAAACTCGATGTGGTGGTAGTGTATTAGCTTGCTCCTTCGCGAACACATCCTGGAACTCCTGGTATTCCTTTGGTAAAGTGCCCACCAAGCCTAAACCTGCTATCTTTTCCTGTGAAGCTAACAATGGGCTTCCTTTGATCCCTTTGATATCATAACAAGAGGCGCATTCCGTGGAAAAGAGTAAGGTTCAAGCTCGCCAATCTACCTTTGGGTTGTACATCTCTAGGCACGGTATCCCAAGAATCAGCTAGAATTGGGGTGCAGCGATAAGGTTGAATCTAATACTTTCTCTGTGGCCATCTTGGCAGATTAAGGTGATAGTGAAAGTACACTGTGTTACTGGTCCCGAAAGAAGTTGTGTGCCATCCACAGCTGTCACGATTTCTGCGGTTTCCTTACGGTGGAATGCTAATCCCAAGGTCTTTGTGGTTTTTATGTCCAGGTAGTTCCCAATAGCCCCACTGTCTATTAAAGCCTTGAGGGCATGCATTCGGGTGGGCTGTGAAGGGTCTACCAAAACCACAGGAATACTGAAATGTGAGCTCTGAGTACTCCGTTCCTGGCTTGACAGACCGACCTCTAAATCTGCTGGGCGTTGGAGTTTTCTGCTACCGCACCTGTGTCTTCCCCTATGTTGTCTAGTACCCCCATTGTCTTCCGTGGGGGTTTAATCGTGCAGTTCCAGAGGAAGTGACCAGATTGGCTGCAATGTAAGCAAAGTTTTTCCTGACGCCTCCATTCTCTCTCCGCCTTGGTGAGTGGTCCCCTCAGAACACCAAATTGCCTGGGCTCTGAGTGTATTTCTGAGGCCTGTCGATGGGACGCTTCCTTTGGTCGGACATACACTGGTCTATGCTCTGATCTGGTTCAGTCGGCCTTGCGATCCTGTAACCGGTGGTCTAGTTGCATACTTAGGTCGATGTATTCACTGCAATCTTCGGGAGGATTAACTACTTCCACCAAGACATCTTTTAATTCTCCTCTCAGTCCTCGATAAAATAACGTTATTCGTTTCTCCTCTGGCCAACCTGATTCCGCTATTAAGCGATTGAATGTGGCGACATATGGGATTAGATCCTGACCACCCTGTCACAGAGAGAGTAGCTCATCATCCAGGGCCTGACCTCGAGTCCAATAGGCAAATAGTTTTTCCAGTTCACGCTGAAAACCTGGGTAATTTCTCAGTAAAGGGTCATCCATAAGCACTAACGGGACAGACCAGTCCACCTCGTGTCCTCCTAAATAGGCGAGGACAAAAGCTACTTTAGCTTGGTCATTCAGAAACGTGTCTGGTTTGCATATGAAATATAGCCAGCATTGATTCATGAACGCTCCAAATTTCTTGGGATCCCAGAGAAGTGTTCCGGGGGTGCTAAAGTGATGTTGCCTGGAAGCAATACCTGAACGGGTGTGGATACAGGTGCCACGGTAGGCTGCCCCTGTGGCACTCCACCTGGTAGGAGTGCTAGACCAGCTTAGGTCTGTAGGAGCTCTCTTGCCAAATCGTCTGTTTTGTCCCTGTTGACTACCAGTTCGCACCTTAAGGCATTTGTCTCTGAGCGGGCTGCATGCACCTCGGCCCGTAGTTCACCTAACAATAGGGAGAGCTGGTCTACCTCAGAGGTTTCCATCGCTGGGGCAGAGGTATTGAGGATGGCTTCGTGTTCTGTCACACTCACCTGTGTCTCTGCAGGAGCGATGGACGAGCCTCCCTTGACCCAGAGTCTTCACTTCCCCTGTTTCACCCGGAGGAATACTTGTCAAATATAAGGTGTACACTCAGACCTGAATTCACCCGATTCCCCTGGGCCCTTCCCTTCTATTTACTTTGTGCTGTGATGTCCACCTGTGGGCTTACCTTGATCTTTAGTAGGGTGTGCACTCCATCCTGCATTTGCAGGGGCGCGATTCACTCATGTGATTGGTGCCAATGTCTGTAGGCTGAGTTCAGATGCCAAACGCTGTTTTATGCCTTCACAGAGAGGCAGAGAGTTCAAGGCGATAGTTTCTTCACTGGCTAGAAAGTCCTTCCCACAAGTGAACGTTGCGCGGAGAATGTTGAGTGTCCAAAATTGTCTGTATTGTCTTTGTTTGCCGGTAATTTTGTGGGCGAGTAGCGCTGCGTGTAGAAGCTAGCTGCTGGTAGCTTTGCACAGCGCCTTCAATTTGAGCGCACCTGGTAATGTCTCTCTGTTTCCCTTGCAGGAGAAATTATGTGGTATTAGCACCTCGAGTCCGGGTTCAGCGCTACTGGAGACTTGGTGGTTAGGTAAGTTTGCACGGAGGCTTTTGGTAAGTATGCACCGCATAGAGAGAGAGAGTGCAGTGAAATAAGTGTCTACGTTATTGGAGCGAGTGCAATCAATAATGTCTCTTCTTTCTTACAGGGGTTTGTGTGCTCATGCAACTAACCTGGATTCCAACGTCGCCGGAAGATTCGGTGAGTATGCGCAGCGTTACTGATATGCGCGTGTTAAAGCTGCTCTTCTTTGTTCTTACAGGTGCCGGTGGAGAAGTCCCTTCTTGACTGGAGATAGCTGCGGCGTGGAGTAAGAAGCAGGTAAGCTGAAGCAGAAAAAGGATGATCCGGAGCAGGGAAGCAGAAGTAGGATGATCCGGAGCAGGTAAGCAGATGCTGGCTGATCCGGAGCACAGCAAGTGTGTTGCTGATACAGCTGACAGTAAGCAACACGAAGCACTGGAAGAATCTTGGGTGTGGCTTATATAGCCAGCCACACCCAAACACTAGAGAGCTCATGAGTTATCATGCACTTCCTGTTTGGCAACATGGAGTGGGAACCAGGAAGTTACTACAAACACATGTATCTGAATGATCCAGAGCGGGTAAGCAGAAATAGGATGATCCGGAGCAGGTAAGCAGAAGCAGGATGATCCAGAGCAGGTAAGCAGAAGCAGGATGATCCGGAGCAGGTAAGCAGAAACAGGATGATCCGGAGCAGGTAAGCAGATGCTGGCTGATCCAGAGCACGGCAAGTGTGTTGCTGATACAGCTCACAGTAAGCCACACAAAGCACTGGAAGAATCTTGGGTGTGGCTTATATAGCCAGCCACACCCAAACACTATAGAGCTCATGTGTTATCATGCACTTCCTGTTTGGCAACAGGAAGTGGGAAACAGGAAGTTACTACAAACACTAGGAAGGAATGAAAGGAGGGATTTTTTATGGGATCTTTGTGTGCCTATGCCAGGCCTGCCACGCCTCCACCCAGCGTGCCCCAACTACCTGATACCTGATACCCATGACAGCAGCTCTGCAGATCTCACTGTTCCTGGTCCTCAGTCATGGGGACAAGAGATGGACGTTAGGGGACTTCTGCGCTGCACTGGCACTGTCAAAACTGACAACCAGCAAACTTTACTTTCAGTGGCTGTTTCGTGTTTCAGCTCCTTGGGGTACAGCAAATAGCAATAAGCGCGGTTCCTGGCTGTCAAGGTGGACTTACCTCG
This sequence comes from Ambystoma mexicanum, assembly GCF_040938575.1. Lineage (NCBI taxonomy): Eukaryota > Metazoa > Chordata > Amphibia > Caudata > Ambystomatidae > Ambystoma > Ambystoma mexicanum. The sequence goes on from NC_090929.1 coordinate 833,423,511, forward strand.
CATCTGAGGTCCTGCACTCAATGGAAGGGGGTCAGGCTTGGTCAGTCCTGCTTCGTGGGAGTCCGGAGGATCTTCCAAAAGCTTTAGGCCAGCTTACAAGCGACGCATACAATCTGGTGTCCCTCTCCCTGGCTCTATGGTTTCCTGCAGCAACTCTGAGGAAATTCATCCAGCTCCGAGATGGGTGTCCAGGTGGCTTACTTGGGAGTTGATTGGTCCCACCAACTCAAAGGGAGAAGTTGTCCTTGCAGGGCTTCTCTGTCGATGCAAACTTAGCAAGTAGTCACTGCAGCAAGGCTTCACCGGGCAAACCAATGGCCCAGGAGTTGCAGCAGGCATCCTCTTCAAGCTCTTCTTCGGTTCCTTCATCCAGTGGTCGACTCTGCCTTCCAACCCAAAGACTCACCTTTTATTCAGTTCTCTTCCATTCATTTCAGTCTAGCTGTCACTCACCAAGCAGGGTGGCTGTCCTTGTCGGACAGTCAGCCAGCCAATCACCACAGAGTGCATTTGGGTCTCCTAGGAGACTAAGCACAGGGAGTTTCGGGCACCATCCCTCACTTCCTGCCTACCCCAGACACTCTGGAGCCAGAGGCAATTTTCACTCCTGAAGCCCGTCAAAGGCGAATGAACAAAGAGACCAAACCTGGTTTGGTGCACAGAGAAACTCTCTAGAAGGACCTTTCCACAAAGATCTAGTGAAAAAAGAACAGCGGGCACCATTTTAGCAAAGATGGCTGGACGCCATTTTGAAATAGATGGCTCCCACCTTAACGTTACCGGGTCTGCGAACGGTCACCGTAAATGTAAACCTAGGTACTTCAAAACGAAACCACTGCCACCAGACAGTCAATTGAGGAAAGGGTAACATAAAAGATGTTACATGAGCATTTAGACACAGGGGATGCTAAGTAACCCCCTCCAGCACTCTATTGTAAAATAGGGTGTGCTGGGTCTAGAAAGTACAATGCTAAGTAAAGCGAATTTCCCTTTACTGCTCTGGGAAACAGTAGTTGATCCCAGATAAGGTATTTAAACCTTGGGAAATCTGGAAGACTTCCATGTGGCACTGCACTGAAGGTGCTTTGTGACACAATTGTAAAATATGAAGCCTATGGAGTTGGTTAGACTCCATAACCAAAAAGATACACAGTGTATACAATCACATTAAAATACATGAGAGAGTGCACAAAAATGTTGTCACTCTCTCCAGGTAAAAAACCAAGCCCTCAAAATCCAGCAGATTTGCTGGGGTTCTCTAAGGTGGAGGGAATTAACACATTTTTGAGAATTCTCCCTAACAGTTATTCTCCCAGTCTCTTATCTTGGCTTTGATTTTAAATGCCTTTTTAATAGCCTTATATTTACCACAGGTAGAATGCTTCACTGATCAATTAAAGTCAGCAAAATATGACATGCATAATCCATCATATAAGTTATCTTCCACCTTATTTTCTTTAAGATTGATCACATCCTTTCTGATAATTCTTAACATGTGGCTAATGGGATGGCTCAGAGCCTTCAATGGTAATAGGGCTCTTTGATATTGAATAATCGCTTTTAAGGAAGTCAAACCAAACTCTGTTCTTTTGTATTGCATTGGACATGTGGGCGGTAATCCCAAAATGGTCCGTCAAAAAAAGCCCTCAATCCTGTCTATCCAGGTCAGGTTTTCAAGAGTGAGGGCTTCAAGGCCATAGGATTTGCTTCATTCTCATGGTTCTACTTTCAATTAGCAGATTATATCCCAATTTACTATCCATCTCCACACCGAGATATTTATAGGAATGGATATAATCGATAGTTCCCCAGCTAACTTCCATGCATGGCCTATTCACATTTTTAGAAGAAATGAGCATGGATTTATTTTTTTTCAAATGTCTCATCATATCATGTTCACTACAAAATCTGCCCAATTCCTCCAATAGGTTTCTCATTCCTATTGTTGTATGGTCAACAATCACAAGATCATCAGCATAAAGTAGTGCCATGATCTTAGTGGTAGCAAATCTAGCTGGACTATGGGCATGTCTCTCTAATTTATTTATTTATTTATTTATTTATTTATTTATTTATTTATTGCATTTAATTACACGCCCAGACCCTTAGGTATCACGGCGTACATCATGGACATACATTTTCAGAATTATACGTTTGGAATCTTACATTTCAATGACAAGGTTATATACTTCATATTCATACATTGTGGTTGGCATCGTCTTGTTACAGTAGGATGCATGTTGCGTTGCAGCTCTCTAATCTTCATATCAATTCAGCAATATACAAATTAAAGAGAAGAGCAGTGAGTAGGCAGCCCTGCTTGATGCCATTGTTTATCTTTATAGGGCATGATAATCTCCCATTTTTATCAATGCGTACACAGGCTGTGTTATTCTGGTGGAGTTTTATTAAAATTAAAAAATCAGAAATGTAGTGCCTTACAGAAAAGCATTTTTGGAGGACAATCTATTTTATGCAGTCAGAATGTCATGTGCAGTAGAGAATGTGTCAGGAAGTACATGTTATGATACATTATCAAAGAATCGAGGTTTAAAACAAAGCAGGTCCCAAGTTTTAAGTAAAAATGGGGAGGGTCAGGCATTTTGTAATTGGTCACCATTCTTCTTTTAAGACAAAGTCAGACATTCTAAGATGGATGCTTGCTTTAGCATACAAAATGGTTGATTGTTTGCTAATTCATGATGACCTCAATGGACAGTCTTTTTTATAAATGTTCATACAGGGGACAATGCTGGGGCGAATGAGTGAGTAAAACCTGTTTAGACTGGGTATGAGTGACAGATAGGCCGACGAATCACAAGCAGGAAGGGGTTGTACATTAATCATGCCATATAAGTCAACGAATTTAAGGCAGGAAAGGGGTTGTGCTTCTGATCAGGCAATTACCTCACCTTCCTAAAGTGTATAAAAGGGACGGTGAGCCTAGAAATTTTAGCAGAGTCCCAGAGATGTCCTGTAAACTGTATGATGTGCCTGCTGGAAGAAATAAACTTACTGTCTTTGAAAATTCTGCTCCAGTTTCCTGATTTGCTTCAGAGTGTCTTCCTTACCCAGAGATGCCAATGCCCAGGAGAGGAGGTGATGGGACCTTTATCTATACCTTTTTAGCTTTGTCATCCTAATATACTGGGTTGTTAATCTGAATAACAAGTGGACAATCTTCTGTGTGTGTCTGTGAATTATTTAATGTAAGTGTTACAAATTACATGTGCGATAATGTTCTCCATGTGCTTGTGATGAGTGTTCAGAAAGAATTATGAATAAGTGCTTGCCGTGCATGTTGTCCATCCATGGCACCCCACCCTGGTTGCACACCCACCTCATCATCGTCGTCATCCTCATTCTCCTCATCTGCTGGGTCCATATCCGGGGGAAGTGCATGTTCTGGCGTATACACATATTGTGCAGCATGGCACATACCAGCACAATTTTGTAAACCTTTACAGGACTATACATCAATGGATTGTGAGAAAACTGTATAAATACTCATGTTTTTGAAATGTCCATCACTCTCTCATCTCACACTGTCTGCTTGCACACATTGCGGGGTGTTGAGAGTGAGACAGCTGTTCTGTTAAAAAAAGTGCACTTGTACCTTAGTACTCATGACTGGCATATTTCTATTATGTGGTATTAAGCCTCAATATTCATTTAATCTTTCTGATAGCTCCTGAATAGGGACCCTCAAGAATGATGTCAGATCGCTAGACGAAGACGAGGCTACTGGTCAAAGTCAGACGCGGTTCCTCTGCAGTACTGCACCCACGATCCCTGGACGGTGAGCAGCGTTTAGTAGGACATCACGACGAGGGTCCCTGTATCGAGGCCTGTTTTGCAAAAATGCCAGCCACTACGATTTGTAATCCGATCTGACCCCTTTGAAATTTGAAATCAGTTGAGTCGTGCCCCAATTCTTAAAAGTCCTAACATTGGTTGCAGTTTTGTTTTTGCAAATACAAACGACGCCAGGTAAAGACAGTGATTTGATATGCCAGGGAAATTGTCATCCAGTTTCAGTGTAATATTCTGCAGAGAGAGACAATTTTTGAAACAAAGCCAACTGGCGCCACCCAATGGGTCACCGGCTTATTTAATGTATTGTAAGTATGGCCTAGGAACTATAGTATTTAATTAAATTTGGCACAGACAGACCAGATATGTTTCCGAACTTCATTGGCCAGTCTATGGTAGTTTTGAAATTGTCCGACTAGAGCATTTAGAATCTGTATTGTTTAGAAAAAAAGGCTCGGCCTGCAGCATTTGATGCAGTTAGAGATTGGAGGAAGGGAGCTATGCAGCAACTCAAAAGTAGAGAAAAGCCTGCACATGGACACATGACGAATGGTGAGAAAGCATTGCTGCATGATCAGCAGGTACAGTCAGAATCCATTAGAAGTATGGTAAAGTAAGGATAAATTATTGAATGAACATAGAACTGTTTCAAGTGCACCACCTCTTATGTGCCTCCACACATTGTTCCTCCTCTTCCCATTGTTGTTCCTCTCTTCCTCCCGTGTTGTTCCGCCTCTTGCACCTCTACCCTTGCCGACAGTTGCTGTCCACATAGTTCCGTCTGCACCACCAGCAGTATTGCCTCCGCTATCTATTGACTCTTTGCCAGGTGGTTCTGCTCCACCTGTAGTGGTTGAAGGGGCGGAAGCTGATCCAAGAATAGTGACTCGTGGCACAGTATCTAAAGGCAGAAATAGAGAATTGTATAGGTGGGCTAAAAATTACATAGAAGAGGGTAATGAATCGGCTGTTTTAGTTGCGATTTCTGACCAAGGGTGTATTCCTGAACAGAATATATTCACAGAACAGATGGGAACGTATTTAGTTGACATATGGAGTAATTTAACGGACATGAATGTCCCACAGGGGTTGAGGGATTTGAATGTCCTTGTCCGCTCAAAGGACACTGCAGAGAAAGTATATGAGCATGTAGAGAAGGTGTTTGAGTTTAAAAGGGATGTAGATCGATTACAGGAAGATGAAATGGATTGTAATGAATGGCAAGCTTCATATGGGCAGAAGCAATTTCTTCCTCCATTGAAAACAATGAGTGGCGAAATTCGCATTTGCACAAGAGAAGCTCTTAGATGGATTTGAGATGTTTAAATTTCTCCCATTGAAGTGCATTACCCGTTTAGTCAGTATGTCCGGCAATGCAACGGAAAGTGTTACAGGTGATGGTAGAGCATCTACAAGATGAATTTATGAAGAGAAAGGAATGCTGTCCCGCAAATTTGATGGTTATTTATAAAAGAGCATTTTCGCCCAATTCTGCTTTGACTACTTTGTCACTTGATTTCGCCTTGTTGCTTAAGAGACGTTCAGATATGCCTACTTTACAATTGCCGATGAGGGAGGTTTCTCCGACATTTGTTCCAAAAGTAGAGATTCCACCTAATGCTACAGCAGGAACACCTGCCACTACTATTGAAGCACATTATGTCTCACAGTTTGTCCATGTTCCATTTTCTAGACAGGATGTGAATACCACTAGGCAATCAATTTACATATTAGGAAGAATCCAACAGGATTTTATAAAGAAATTGAATCTGTCTTGCATTTGTCAGTTTTCATGCTGGGTGATATAGATTTGTTGTTTCCTGTGATCCTTCCTGCTGATTTGTGGAAGCAGATTAGAACTGTAGACGATCAGGCAGGGATGGGTGATAGATGGGATGCCTTAGTACGAGTAGATGGGGAAAGGAATGCCAGTGAGCAACCACCAGAGGTGATACTGATGTTGCCAGATAGAATAGTGACTAAATTGAAAACTCTGGTTCCTGAAAAAATAATCATATGGGATAAGCTTACGGCTTGCATGCAATTGAAGTCAGAGGGTGCAACTGAGTATTTTAACAGATTTGAGCAAGTATTTTCAGATTTTAGTGGTCAAGACTTAAATACAGAACCAGGAAGGAGGCTGTTCATTGATAAGTTTGGGCGTGGATTATTGCCTGAAATCCAATCACAGATCATGACTTCTAAGAGGGCATGGCAAGCAAAATCACAATCTGTAGTGTGACACATGGCTACGTACTATGACAATAGGGTTAATACAGAGTGGAGAAGGTGGAAAATAAGAAGGGAGATCTGAAAACCAGAGTGTTATTGCAGCAAATAGCTAGAGGAGCCAGAGGTGGGAATACACAGTTTAGAGGTCCATTTACAGCGCAGGGGGGCGCACACTGAATCCTGTACATATGAACCAGTGTGCATATTGTAGACAGGAGGGTAATTGGCGAACACAATGCCTGATCCTTCAGCAGAGATCAAATAGCATGTATGGTTCCATGGGTAGACAATCCAGAGGCTGTCCTGGAATAGGGGGTCCTGGTAGAAGTCAGTTTGCATAGAATCAACAGACACCATCACAAGATAGTCAGCAACAGAGTGTTACTAGTGGGAATATGTTTGATAATCCTTAGAGTGTCTATTTTTGTGAGGATTTTGGATCTGACGATATACTGTTCTGTTAGGACAGCACGAAGCAGGGTCTGGAACCGATACCTATTCCCGTCGATCAGAAAGGGCCCTACGTTGAAATGAATGTGGGGAATAGGGAGCATCTCTTTTTGATAGATACAGGAGCACAGAAGTGTTCTATTGATCATTCACGGGTTCCAGATATTCCACTGTCAGGGCAGAACAACATTTCTGTAAGGTTCTCTGGTACACCAGTGGTAAGTCCGGTTTCTCGGCCGGTACCAATTTCATTGCGACCATTCATTGATTCTTGTCCATTTCTGTTGACGACAAATTGTGGTGAAAATTTGTTGGGATTGAATTTATTAAAGGAATTGAATGCTGTGATTTACTGTTCTCCATATGGAGTATACTTAATGATTTCACCCCAACAAACCTCCGTTCCACATTTTGTCTATTCCTTTACCAATTGAATTGAATAAGGTTCCAACATGTTAATGGGCTGTTATGATAATGACTAGCCTATTCTGCATTGTCAAACTAGCCTACTCCGCATTGAATTACTTGTGCATTTGAACTAGCCTATTCTGCATCGTTGAACTGACCTAGCACACTGAACCAGCCTAGTGCAGCCCCTGCTTTGTTACCTATACTGATGTCATCATCACCTGAGCATACTGATTTCCCTTCCATATCCACTTCACTTCAGCCCTTCTAGCCATTTGTGCATTGTTACCCGATCCAGGAATTAAACTGGACACCGTCCACAACCCTCTTACACCATGCATTCACATGGTCTATACAAAATCCTTCTAAGAACCATTCTTAAGCTGATCTGCACGCTCAGCCACACCTACCCACACGTCACTAAAATATACGCCAGAATTTTGCTAAAACAATACCCCTAACATCAGAGGAGCTCTAATAAATACCCGTTCTCTATTTGCACACGCCACAGAAATGTCCGATCTCCTACAACTAAAAAACCTCGACTTCCTAGCTATCACGGAATCTTGGCCCCACTCAGCGGCTTGTATATGCTATGCTAGCTGTCCGAGAGGACCACACCTTATTCAGATTAGATAGAAATGAGTTCTGTGGTGGAGGCATCGCCATAATACCCAAAACGAGTATAGCTATGAGACTGGCCCAATCTCCCAACTTAGACTCCTGTGAATCCCTCACTGCCAAAATACCACTTACTCACTCCCAAACCCTCTCTATCAACCTTCTATACAGACTCCCTAGCCCCTTCGGATCATTCAAGGAGGACCTAACCACCATCCTTTCTGACAACTTAAAAATAGGTCATTGAGCCTACTCCTAGGAGACTTCTGTTAAGACGGATTTCTGAACTCTGTCCTGGTGGCGCAGAAATTCAGAAGGCCAACCTAATTACTTGGAACAGGGTAACCTCTGGACAAGCCAGACCAATCAGGGTAGCGATCGCGGCGGTCAAGACTAGGTCTCAAGAGGGGTGAGGGTGACTGAAAGCCCACAATGAGCACACAAAGCAAGGACACTTACAAACTACTCCAAACAGGTGTTATATTAAAAATATATACACATTTATTCCAGGGCCTTTAAAACAATGACCGTAGCGAGAAATCACAATACAACTCTAGTAAACCAACACATACCATACCAATACAATATATATACAAATACAACAAATCTCAAGCGTTATATGCACGAAATGTGTAGTCCACCTAAAAGGGAAGGAAAACAGGCAGTGCAAAATAATGCTTAGACCCAGTCCGCCTTCAGAGGGACCTAACTAGAAGGAAGTCCGAGCCCTACGAAGAGTGGAGCCTTGTGCTCAAAAGTACCTGCACACGCTGGTGCCAACGGGCAAAAGGGGAGTCTCTTCGAGGGAAATCAGGCAGTTCAGGTTAGTGCACAAATGAAGAAGAACAGTGTTCCGCAACTCAAGCGCAGCCTCCACTGTGGGCAGAAGCAGAGCGCGAGTACGGAAAGGCGTGCTGTTTTGACACAGCGGGGAAAAGCTATGGGCTCCTGCAGGAGGGCGACCAGTTCCTAGCTATGCTACTCACCGGTCCCCGATGCAAGCAGACCCATGCTTCTCCGCGTCAGTTTCAGTCGCTGGCAGGTTCAGAAGAGCAGGGGACGTCTCGTCGTCGTGTTGAGTCTGCAGCAGCAGAGTTGAGTAAAAGACGTCCCAAACGAAGAAACCCGCACAGTTTGTTACCACAGCAGGGCAATGGAGTGGCCGTGTGTATCTGAGCCAAATGTACACTACTCACTTCAGACCTGGGAACGCCAAGTGTACGAAGCGTGTGAGAGTGACAAGGACTCGAAATACTACACAACCTGGCGGCGGTTACAGAGCAAGACTCCTGTGTAAGCTGATCAGTCTGCTGGATGGCCCAGAGACGCTTCCGAAGGCTTACTAGCAGGAGATGGTGAAGATGCCGAGAATAGCTGTTCCCGCTATTCCAAGGGTCGAAGTACCAGTACAGGCTTTCTGGTTCGATCAAAGGTGAAAAGGGTTTCACAAGGCGACGGCAGTGCCAAGGAGCAGTCCTTCAGCGGGTCACCAGCGATTCCTCGGTCCAGCCTCTTGGTTGCAGGATACTTGGCTCCTGTATTCCTTCGTTCGTGAGAACTCAGGAGATCGACATGGAAGTGGTGTTTCCAGCCCCCTCTTATCCACGGTTCCCTTCGCCCCAAAACGGAGGGGACCCAATGGGAAATCCGCTCATCAACACTCACACCATTCGTGGACCTATCACGGACCACGGTGGTCCCAGGCATTCACACCACCCTAGACTCTCTGGCACCCAGGATGTGTATTGGGACCAGACATCCCAGCCCACATCCTGGAGGCACACACCAGGCATGTAGAAGCCCGCGAAAGCATCCGTGTTTCGCGGGAAAGTACATGCCCAAATAAGGAAGGCCCCGGGTCGGCTCGACCTGGGGAAGGTGAAGGGAGCAAGACAGTCAGCGGACAGGACAAAGGAGCCTCGTGGTCTGGCCATATTGGGAGCCAGGCCACCATTTTGGGTTAAGCGCGAAAAACGCGCTTAGAACGCCAAAAGGAGCTCAAAACACAAGAAACAATCGCTGCCACCATTCCCGTCCGTGAATCACTTGCACCGATCAGTTACAATCCAAAAAGAGTCTCTAGGGCCTGTAGAAGGCTAGAGACCCAAGAGAGCAGTAATTTAGCTTACAGTGCCCTCTTGTGTCATGTTGCACTAAAGCTGCAACATGATAAAAGAAACTACGGAAAACAGCGTTTCCCGGTACTGACTGTCTTAAGGGCATGTCAGTTTCCCCGTAAGAAAGGAGCGAAAGCCCAGAGGAGTGCGGCAGAAGGCTGCACTTCTCTGGCAAAGTCGAGAACAAGGTGAAAAACAACAGCAAAAAGTTTAGGGGTTGCCACATGGAAGGAAAATTACCTACAATTACGAAATCTTTCCTAACACTCGACCCTCCCAGACTATGGACAGGGGGAACTAATCCACCCCTGGATGGGTCTCTTGTTCAGGTCGGTTAAACATTCTGGACAACCCATCAGCATTGCTATGTTGGACACCTGGCCTATGCTCAATAGTGAAGTCGAAGCCTTGTAGACTTATGGACCACCTAAGCAACTTTGGATTCTCCCCCTTCATGTTCATTAGCCACTTTAAGGGCTTATGGTCAGTTTGCACAGTGAAGTGGGTCCCATAGAGGTAGGGCCTCAGCTTCCTTAGGGCCCACACAACAGAGAAACATTCTTTCTCTACCGTGGACCATCTGAGCTCTCTGTCCTTAAACTGGCGGCTAATAAAACCAATAGGGTGTTCCTTACCCTTCTCATCTACTTGTGATAGTACAGCTCCTATCCCAGTGTCAGAGGCGTCCGTCTGCACGATAAAAGGTCTTTGATAATCAGGGGCCCTGAGGACAGGGGCCTGGCACAAGGAGTCTTTTAAGCCATTGAAGGCCTTCTCACACTCGTCGGTCCAAGTTACCTTCTTGGGATTCTTCGGAGTGGTGAGGGCAGTCAGAGGTGCAGCTATGGTGCCATAGTCTGCCACGAAATTGCGGTAATACCCCGTGAGTCCTAAGAAGGCTCTCACTTGGGTTTGTGTAGTGGGGGTAGGCCAGTCTTGTACTGCTTGTACTTTACTGGGTAGAGGCTGTATCCTCCCTCCACCTACTTCATGTCCAAGGTAAACCACTGAGCCTTGCCCAATCTGGCATTTACTAGCCTTTATGGTCAGGTGTGCTTTCTGAAGAGCCTGGAGCACAATCCCGAGGTGTTTCACATGGTCTTCCCAGGTGGCACTGAAAACTGCTATATCGTCCAGATATGCAAGACAGAATTCGTCCAACCCATTCAGAACATGATTCACAAGCCTCTGGAAACTGGCAGGTGCATTTTTCAACCCAAACGGCATTACCCTGAATTGGTAAAGGCCGTCTGGAGTAGAAAACGCTGTCTTCTCCTTGGCATGTTCTGCTAAAGCTATTTGCCAATAGCCAGCAGTGAGGTCAAACGTGCTGAGGTACTTGGAGGCACCCAAAGTATCCTCCAGCTCATCTGTTCGAGGCAAGGGGTGTGCATCTGTCTTGGTGACAGCATTCAGAGCCCTGTAGTCCACGCAGAACTTCAATTCAGAAGTGCCTGCCTTTGGAACCAAAACCACAGGGCTGGACCAAGGACTACTAGAGGGTTCAATCACCCCAAGGTCTAACATCTTGTTGACCTCGGTCTTAATATAAGACCGTACTTTGTCTGACATCCTGTATCCCCTACATTTGGTAGGTACACTGTCTCCTGTGTCTAGGTTATGTTTGCACCAAGGTGTCAAACCAGGCGACTGTGAAAACAGGGGGGAAAACTGCCTAAGCAAACTTTTCACCTCAGCCTGCTGATCAGAAGTCAGATGAGGGGCCACTCGGACACCCTCAAAGGAGCTATCTGAAGGACTGCTTTGGAACAGGTCGGGGAGAGGTTCAGACTCCTCTTCCTCAACATCTGAAGCCAGTAGCAGTGCTGCGATTTCGACTCTTGGGACGAAAGCCTTCAGCCTATTTACATGAAACACTTTTGGAGCCTGTCCAGGCCTTCCAAGGTCCACTAAATAGTTAACCTCACCCAGGGGCTCCACCACTGTGTAAGGGCCTGACCATTTGTCCTGTAAAGCTCGAGGCCTTATGGGATTCATGATCAGGACTTGCTGACCAGGTGTAAAGTTTATGAGGGAAGCTTTCTGGTCGTACCAATGTTTCACCAGCGCTTGTCCTGCCTTCAATTTATCACTAGCCAAGCCCATCAGAAGTACCATCCGTTTTCTGAGCCCTAGCACATAATCAACCAAGTTGGTAGTAACAGGGGGAGTGGGCATCTCCCATCCCTCTTTGACGATGGCTAAGGGTCCCCTTACAGGGTGACCGAACAGAAGTTCGAAGGGGCTGAAGCCAACACCCTCCTGTGGTACCTTTCAGCAGGCAAACAGTAAGCATGGTAAAAGAAGATCACATTTTCTTCTCTGGGGTTCTTCCAGAGCCCCAATCATGCTCTTTAACGTTCTGTTGAAATGTTCCACCAGACCATTGGTCTGGGGTGGTATGCAGAAGAGAATTTGTAGGTGACCCCACATTCTTTCCACATAGCCTGCATATACTTTGACATAAAGTTGCTGCCACGATCCGACACAACTTCTTTAGGGAAGCCAACCCTAGTAAATATGCCAAGTAAAGCTTTTGCAACTGACTTGGCAGCTACAGTTTTCAATGGGATGGCCTCAGGATATCTGGTTGCATGGTCGACCAGCACCAGGATAAACCTATTGCCTGAGGATGTTTGTGGGTCAAGGGGACCAACGATGTCGATCCCTACCCTTTCAAATGGTACCCCCACAACTGGGAGCGGTACCAACAGAGCTTGGATTGTCGCGCCAACCTTACCAGATAACTGGCAGGAGGCAAAACTCCTGCAGTGACTTTCTACTTGCACCCCGTCTTGGGCCAGTAGAAGTGCATGGATAACCTTTGCTTGGTCCTCTTAATACCAAGGTGACCAGCAAGGGGCACTTCATGCGTCAACTGCAGGAGGAAGGGCCTAACAGCAAGGGGAACCACCAACCTCCTATGGTCTCCTTCTGTAGACTCTGTGGGCTCACTATACAGGAGTCCACCTTCCCAATAAATCCTATGCGTCCCAGGAGGTTCACTCTCAAGCTGGGAGCAGGCCTGTCTCCTTAGGCCTTCCAGAGATGGGCACTCACTTTGGCCTTTACTGAATTCGTCCCAATCAGGACCTCCTTCAACTAACAAGTCTTTTAGTTCAGGATGATCGTTGGGGTCAAATACTTCAGGCATCGGCACCTCCTCGTCAGGCCCGGGCGATTGACCAACTTCCTCCACCGCAGTGGTAGGCGAGCTCGGGGGAATATTCTCTTTCCCTCATCTTGACTTGTTTACTCCTTTCGCCTTGGGTTTCCCCTTCGGCTGGGGCGGCGTATTGGTCTTGGCCAATGCTGCCCGTGCTTGAGACCGTGTGTAGGGTCTTTCGGCAGTGTCTCCTACGAGCCCTAAAGCTCTGAGATCATTACCTAACAAGACCTTTCCTGGGACGTTTCTCTGAATGCTCACTGGAATCCTGACTGCTGTACCATTTAAAGTAAGATTTACAGGTATTACTGGGAACATACGGAGTGGGCCGTCAGCCAACTTAGTGGGCATCAGAGTAGCTCTGGCAACTTCCTCTGAGTCTACCAAGGTAGAATCCACTACAGTACGACTGCACCCACTATCCTTAAGAGCTGGAGTATCTACTCCATTGATCAGCACACTGTCTTTAAAGTAGTGCTTGGTATTATCTGGAATCCTAGCATAAGCCTCTGCGACTTTAGGCTCCCAGGAACCCAGGGAAACTAAAACTACCTCAGCCTCTATCCCGCTGGGAAATGAGTCTGAGGAGAAGGATGCTCCTGTAATCTCTTCTTCCTCGTAGGAGGAGAAGGCCAGATTAGCGGAGTGGACCCCCAAAGGTCTAACCTTACACCGGGGATCCCCCTTCACGTGGTCAATTGCTCCACAAGCAAAACAAGATCCATTGGGTCTGTTTACATAGGGAGGCTTATTGTAACCAGAGTTCTGTTTCGGAGGCTGACCTCCACTACCCTGCGAGTTCTCTTGTGTCTTACCCTTATTTTTCTTTTTGTGGCCCTTTTGAGAAGAAGATTTATCAGATTCTCCACCCTCCTTATCTTTGGACTTTTTCCCTTCCTCCTGCTTACCAGGATGAGTTTTGTCCTTATGGGACACTCGATGTGACACCCATAAGTCTGCTGCAATGGCCATCTTCTTAGGATCTATCTCCTTCGAATCGGCCAAATGCTGCTTAAGCTCCGGGGAAGAAGATGCAAAAATGTGTTCCAGCATGACAAGATTTATCATGCCTTCGAAGGTAGAAACCTTATAACCTTCGACCCAGCCAGTTAAGTTTTTCAAGGATTCGGTGACATAAGATACCCAAGTACCACCTTCCTTTTTCTTATACTCTCTGAAACGTTTCAAATATTGGGCCGGAGTCTTCCCAAACTTAAAAATGAGAGTTTGCTTTAACATTGCGAAATCAGCTCGCTCAGCCTTCGACATTTCCATAATGGCACTACAGCCAGAATGGGGCAGTATGCTGAGTAACCAGGCAATCTTATCAGCATTGTCAACTTGTTGAACTTCGCATGCATACTCAAACGCATTCAGCCAGTCCATAATGTCATTCCTTTCCTCATACACACTGAGCAGATCTTTCGGAAACCGTGGATGAGAGGAGGCCCCAGACCCATGTCCAGGACCCTTGGACCCATTTGCAACCTGAAGCTTGGCCAGTTCCAACTGGTGATCCCTGTCTTTCTGTTTTTCTGCCTGTTCGATTTTTAGTTTGGCTATGCTGAATTCAAGCTCCTGCTGTCTAAACCGCAGCTCTTGCTTCTTGAATTCAAGCATAGCCTCCCCATCAGCACTGGCAGAGGAAACATTAGACATCTCATCCTCCCTGTCCTCGTGGTCGCGGTGGATCAGTGCAGCGGCAGAACCGTCGGTTCTACCAGTGAGAGCAGCCCCACCTCCTTCCGCACTGTCCTCAGAAGTTATAGCGTCAAGCTGCGCTTCTTGCCACGCCACGATTCTTTGGATCATATCCAATTTCGTGCCTTGAGAGGAAACACCTTTCTCCGCACACATCTTTTTCAATGTTTCTGATTTGGAAGCATTTAAAGTTAACAAGGTATTTGTTTCCATACTGTTAGATAGGAATATGGCCTTTTTAAAGTTATACTACAACAATTCACTACGTGTCCTGGTAGTAACTTGAAATGCCTTAGTTCGTGCGCAACACTGGATACCTTCAGTCGTATCCCACCGCTGTACACCAATTTGTTAAGACGGATTTCTGAACTCTGTCCTGGTGGCGCAGAAGTTCAGAAGGCCAACCTAATTACTTGGAACAGGGTAACCTCTGGACAAGCCAGACCAATCAGGGTAGCGATCGCGGCGGTCAAGACTAGGTCTCAAGAGGGGTGAGGGTGACTGAAAGCCCGCAATGAGCACACAAAGCAAGGACACTTACAAACTACTCCAAACAGGTGTTATATTAAAAATATATACACATTTATTCCAAGGCCTTTAAAATAATGACCGTAGCGAGAAATCACAATACAACTCTAGTAAAACAACACATACCATACCAATACAATATATATACAAATAAAACAAGTCTCAAGCGTTATATGCACGAAATGTGTAGTCCACCTAAAAGGGAAGGAAAACAGGCAGTGCGAAATAATGCTTAGACCCAGTCCGCCTTCAGAGGCACCTAACTAGAAGGAAGTCCGAGCCCTACGAAGAGTGGAGCCTTGTGCTCAAAAGTACCTGCACACGCTGGTGCCAACGGGCAAAAGGGGAGTCTCTTCGAGGGAAATCAGGCAGTTCAGGTTAGTGCACAAATGAAGAAGAACAGTGTTCCACAACTCAAGCGCAGCCTCCACTGTGGGCAGAAGCAGAGCGCGTGTACGAAAAGGCGTGCTGTTTTGACACAGCGGGGAAAAGCTATGGGCTCCTGCAGGAGGGCGACCAGTTCCTAGCTATGCTACTCACCGGTCCCCGATGAAAGCAGACCCAGGCTTCTCCGCGTCAGTTTCAGTCGCTGGCAGGTTCAGAAGAGCAGGGGACGTCTCGTCGTCGTGTTGAGTCTGCAGCAGCAGAGTTGAGTAAAAGACGTCCCAAACGAAGAAACCCGCACAGTTTGTTACCACAGCAGGGCAACGGAGCGGCCGTGTGTATCTGAGCAAAATGTACACTTGCAACGCCAAGTGTACGAAGCGTGTGAGAGTGACAAGGACTCGAAATACTACACAACCTGGCAGCGGTTACAGAGCAAGACTCCTGTGTAAGCTGGTCAGTCTGCTGGATGGCCCAGAGACGCTTCCGAAGGCTTACTAGCAGGAGATGGTGAAGATGCCGAGAATAGCTGTTCCCGTTATTCCAAGGGTCGAAGTACCAGTACAGGCCTTCTGGTTCGATCAAAGGTGAAAAGGGTTTCACAAGGCGACGGCAGTGCCGAGGAGCAGTCCTTCAGCGGGTCACCAGCGATTCCTCGGTCCAGCCTCTTGGTTGCAGGATACTTGGCTCCTGTATTCCTTCGTTCGTGAGAACTCAGGAGATCGACATGGTAGTGGTGTTTCCAGCCCCCTCTTATCCACGGTTCCCTTCGCGGCAAAATGGAGGGGACCCAATGGGAGATCTGCTCATCAACACTCACACCATTCGTGGACCTATCACGGACCACGGTGGTCCCAGGCATTCACACCACCCTAGACTCTCTGGCACCCAGGATGTGTATTGGGACCAGACATCCCAGCCCACATCCTGGAGGCACACACCAGGCATGTAGAAGCCCGCGAAAGCATCCGTGTTTCGCGGGAAAGTACATGCCCAAATAAGGAAGGCCCCGGGTCGGCTCGACCTGGGGAAGGTGAAGGGAGCAAGACGGTCAGCGGACAGGACAAAGGAGCCTCGTGGTCTGGCCATATTGGGAGCCAGGCCACCATTTTGGGTTAAGCGCGAAAAACACGCTTAGAACGCCAAAAGGAGCTCAAAACACAAGAAACGATCGCTGCCACCATTCCCGTCCGTGAATCACTTGCACCGATCAGTTACAATCCAAAAAGAGTATCTAGGGCCTGTAAAAGGCTAGAGACCCAAGAGAGCAGTAACTTAGCTTACAGTGCCCTCTTGTGTCATGTTGCACGAAAGCCGCAACATGATAAAAGAAACTACGGAAAACAGCGTTTCCCGGTACTGACTGTCTTAAGGGCATGTCAGTTTCCCCGTAAGAAAGGAGCGAAAGCCCAGAGGAGTGCGGGAGAAGGCTTCACTTCTCTGGCAAAGTCGAGAACAAGGTGAAAAACAACAGCAAAAAGTTTAGGGGTTGCCACATGGAAGGAAAATTACCTACAATTACGAAATCTTTCCTAACAACTTCCACCTGGGGTTCAAGGACCCCAAAGTCCAGCATGCCACACTAATTGCAGGCACCCTGGTAGAATTAGCCTGTTACTCCACCCACGCATAACAAAGGTAGAACTTTCAATGGGTGGCTGTTTATAACTGGCATGCCTCCATCACCTCTATCGCTCCTCAGATATGGACTGACTATCACCTGCTAACCTTCCTACTAGAAACCCCTGCACCAGCCCCCCTAAATAACTTGCTGGCCCCGCCATTCCCAACAGAAACAAAAGAAACATTACGGACGAAAAACTTGTTCGACTTATTCTTCCCACACTGAACTCACTTTCTGAGTCAACAGATCCTTTCACCCTTGTCGAGGAATATAACAAAACTATGACCACAGCTCTAGACTCCATTGCCTCCCTCAAATTAAGAAAGAGTAAACCCAAAAGGCACCTTAACTCCTGGTTCTCCGTGCATCTTAAATCTCTTAGACTTGAAAAAAGAAAAACTGAACAACTATGGAGACACTCACCTTCAGATGACAATAAGGCCAATCTCAGTAAGATAACTTCCCTCTAGAAGAAATAAATATTACTTGCCAAATAATACTCATACAATCAGAGAATCTCCCATGCAAACTCTAGCATAAAAGAACTGTTCACAATCCTCAAAGAACTGGAAACTCCTATCTCAGCCCCTGACACCTGTACGAAGGATAGAAACTGGTGCACCAGTATCCGGAAAGCCCTAGGCAATGAAGTAGCTTCCTTCCAGGTCATGATTAACAACAAAAAAGGAACCCTCCGCCTCTCCACCCCCTAAGATAGTACACCCCCACCGATCCTCTCTCAACAAGCCACTCCTAAACCCACTCATTGCTTCAACATCTCTAAAGTATAGATCTCAGAGGTGGAAAAAGTTATTCTCACCTTAAAACCATCGAACAGTCAAGGCGACCCATGCCCATCCCAAATTATGAAAGATGCGGCCACAGACCTTTCACCATTAAAGTTTAAACTCATGAATGCCTCTTTAACTACTGGTACCATCCCCGGTTACCTCAAGCAGTCTTGGGTCCTCCCATTTCTCAAAAAACAATCACTGGACCCGTCCATACCCACTAATTACAGACCCATCACCATAGTTCCCTTCCTTCTCAAGATCCTTTACAAGATAGCCTACCTCCAACTCAAGTAATACTTAGAACATCATCACCTCTTGGGAGTTCATCAATCTGGCTTTAGACCCCAAAACGGGACTGAAACAGCGCTGATAGACCTCAAGGCTCAAATTGACACACTCAGAGACAACGGCAAAACCGCCTTGCTACTACTTCTTGACCTATCAGCAGCATTCAATTTAGTAGACCATAATATCCTCTGCAACCATCTGGATTCAGCTGCACACTTCTCGCAAGAAGCCATAGGATGGATAGGATTGTTTCTTAACAATAGGACCATGCGTGTATTCTCACCTTCTACATCGGCGGATCCCATCCCCATAACCTGCGGGGTGACCCACAGATCTTGCGTCTCCACTACCTTGTACAATATATTCACAGAGCCCCTTTTCGATGATCTCGATGGTCACCTACATGAATTATGCCAATGATACCCAGATCCTCATACCGATGACGGGAGATTACGACAAGGATTTGGCCTTGGTGAATAAAGTGTACCTCATCATCCAGGCATGGATGGCATCTCATTGACTATGCCTGAATGATGACAAGACTGAGCTCATTATCCTCTGCAATTCCTCTAACATCAGCAAACTCAGTCACAACTACGCAAGCTTTCCTTTAGATGGTAACACTATTAAAGTAGCCAAAGAAGACGCCACCCTGTCCTGTAACAGACAGGTCAACTCTATGGCTTCATCTACCGCCTACACATGTAGACTAATTAGAGCAGCCAAGCCCTTCCTATCCACCAACATTTGCACCACCTTGGCTAGAGCCCGTATTCTATCAAAACTAGATTATTGCAATGCTCTATATCTAGGGATTAACAAATACATAACCAACAAAATCCAGATTCTACAAAATAATGCTCTCAGAGCAGCATTAAGCATCTCGAGGAAAGAGCACATCTCCAACACAAGGAGAGCGAACAATTGGATCACCACAAATTACAAAATCTCTCTCAAAGTAGCATCCCTCACTCGCAAGTGCCTCAACAACGCTGCCCCACGCTACCTCATAGACAAATTCAAGAGACACTCCTCCAACCGCCCCACTAGAACAGCCAATTCCAATCTCCTCACAGTGCCCAGATTCAAACTCTCTAAAACTGGAGGCAGCAGTTTCCTGGTGAAAGCAGCCCAGTTGTGGAACTCTCTCCCCCCTGCCTTAAGGATAGACCAGACCTACTGACATTTCAGGCACAACATCATTCACTGGATCAAGAACGACCACTAGCCTCCCAACACACAAATGCCCCCTTCTTGCCTGTCTACATTGTCCTATTGTATTCTATTGTATATATTGTCCTATTGTATTCCATTGTATATATTGTCCTTTTGCATTCCCATACCACTGACCTCCCCTACTTGCATCTGTTATGCATATGCCCTCTGTGAATTCTACATTTTAAACTGAATTTGTATGTTTACGACTGCACAGCACTCTAACCAAAGCTGAGAAATGTCTTGTTGCCTCTAGCGCCCTGATACCCTCGGGTCTAGCGCGCATTATAAATAATAAAACAAACAAACATTGGAATTTTACAAATTAAACCCATTAAAATTGTGTTGAAACAAGGTGTTAAAATGACGCGTATACCACAGTATCAGATTTCGGATGAAGGTGAACAGGCATTGAAGAGTATTATTTCTGATTTCGTACACTTGAAGAAATTGCAGGGAGTGTGTGTAAAAGTCAAATTTTTACCAGTTTACAAGAAAGGGGATAATGCGATTCCTTTTCGTTTTATTATTGATTTGCGCACAATTAATAAGGTTGTTGCTCCACAGTTTCCGATTGTGCCTGATGTTCCCACAAATCTTACTATGGTTCCAGCCACGGCTACACATTTTAGTGTTGTGGATTTGAAAAATGCTTTCTTTAGTAGCCCTTTGCATGTTGATAGCAGGTATTTGTTCGCGTTCACCTAGGGGAAGCTCGTTCACATTCACTCGTGTACTGCAAGGGTACACTGAGAGTCCAAGCATCTCTAATAGAGTGTTGAAAGAACAGCTTGATACACTTGTGTTACCTTCCACTTGTACATTGTTGCAATATGTTGATGATCTACTTCTAGCTGCTGATTCTGAAGCAGCTTGCAAAGAAGGCACTGTGTTGCTGCTTATACATTTAGGAGAGCATGGGCATAAGGCTTTGTTAAAGAAGTTTCAGTATTGTCGACAGGAGGTCACCTATTTGGGCTATCTCCTGTCGTAGGATGGAAGAAGACTGACACCTGAACAGATACAAAGAATCTCTGATATGTCTGTTCCAAATACACCAAAAGAGGTGAGAGCTTTAGTAGTCATGGCCTCATATTGTAGACAGTGGATCCCAAATTTTTCTTTTTTTGATAAAACCTATGTTGGCACTGACAAAGAAGGACATTTCTTTGCCTTTACCATGGAACATGGATTGCCAGAACGCTTTTGACCTGCTTAAGGCTGTGCTGTGTTCAGCACCAGTTTTGAGCATACCAAATTACGAGAAAGGCTTTGTTTTGTGTGTGAATGAACGTGATGGATGTGCTTTGGCTGTTTTGACACAGGGACATGGGGGCAAGAATAGGCCATGCAGCTCTTTTTCCTCCATATTAGACCCTTTTGCATGCACTTGATGAGATGTTTGAGAGCTGTAGCTGCTGATACTGCATCCGTGTAACAAAGTGAGGGTATGGTTTTAGATCATTCTTTAACCGTGATGTTACTCCGTAGACGTTCTATTAAACAGAACGCAGACGCAACATCTCACATCAGCCCGATTAACAAGATACAAGCTGATTCTATTTGCTCCGCATATGCAAATTAAGAGATGTTGTTCATTGAATCCGGCTGAATTATTGCCTTCTCCACAAAAGAAGGATTGCAGTGACAAAATGTCACATGATTGCCTCTTTATTACAGAACAAGAAACTAAAGGCAGAATTGATTTAATTGATACACCCTTAAATAATCTGCAAGGGGAGCTATTCTGTGATGGCTCCTGTTTTAAACTTCCGGATGGTACATCCACCGCTGCTTATGCAATCACGACGTTAAGCACTATTGTGGAGACTAAATGAATTCTGCATAATTCTGCGCAGCCCGCAGAGATTATTGCGCTAACCAGAGCTTGTGAAATTTCTGAAGGGCTTAGTGTAAATATATATACAGATAGTCAGTACACATTTGGGGTGGTTCATCATTTTGGTCTACTATGGGCTGAGAGAGGATTTGTGACCTCACATGAAACAAAAATTCAACATGGCACTCTGATAGTCTGGTTGCTGTCAGCACTTGCGCTTCCTATGCAACCAGCAATAATGAAGTGTGCCACACACCAGAAAGTGACAGACGATGCAGGAAAAGGGAATGCTTTTGCTGACAGAATAGCCAAACAGACTAATATTGATTTGCACTCAAAGATGTGCTCAATCCAACAAGATGTGTTACTGACACTTGTATGATGGACAAAGGAATTAGCTGTATAAAAGAAATTCAGGCTGAAGCTACCTCCAAAGAACTTAAACAGTGGGCTGATGTTCCAACGGGTCTAGATAATGAGGGTTGTTGGGTGGATAATGAGAATCAAAGATGGATGCTACCCAATGCCTATGTCACTGCTATGGTCACCATGGCTCATGGCCCAACATACATATGTGCCAAAAGAATGTGCCAACAGTTAGATCCTGTCTGGTATAACACTAATATCCAGAAAACTGCTGAATGTTTGGTCCAGAGTTGCATGATATGTTTGCAACTTAATATTGGGAAGGGATCACTGACACTGAAAGGCAGTTTTGGTCCCCCCTCCATGCCTTTTGAGGTGATCCATTTTGATTTCATTGAGATGGAACATTGTCAGAACTATAAATATGTCCTAGTGTTAATCTGTGCCTTTAGCAAATGGGTTGAGGCTTTCCTACTGAAAGATGCCACGGCAATGTCAACGGCAAAGACCATGCTTAAGGAATATTTTCCTAGGTTTGGCTTGCTGAGAGTAATTTGGTCCGATAATGGTCCACATTTTATCGCTGCTGTCATCCTGCAAGTATGTGCAGGATTACAGATTGATAAACGGTTCCACTCGGCCAGACATGCTCAGAGTGCCGGCCTTGTGGAAGGCCATAATGGAATTGTAAAAAACAAAATTGCCAAGGTGTGTGTGCACGGCAATCTGAAATGGCCTGATGCTTTGCCAATAACCTTACTATCAATGCTGGCAACCGCACAATCAAAGACAGGGCTCTCCCCCTATGAGATTGTCATGGGGAGACAAGTCAATGTATGGAATGCACTGAGGCCAAAGCAGTTGAAAGAAATTGAGTACCTGCTTTTGTCTCACTATTGTGAGCAGTTGACTCAAAACTTACGTTTGATTCACCAAATGGTACGAGCAGCCCTCCCTGTAAAATATGAGGGTCCAGGTCATCTACTCCGACCTGGTCAGTGGGTCATGGTGAAGAATTTCAAGAGGGGCACCTGACTTACACCTCGTTGGAAAGGACCACATCAGATCCTCTTGGCTACGCAAACTGCAGTACGAGTGACTGGAAAGAAACATTGGATCCACGTGACACATGCGAAGAGGATTCCTTTCCCTCTGCCCAATGACAAACGGGAGGAGAAGGGAATTGATTATCCCGATGCTCACAATGAACCTGCTTTAATTGACACTGAGTGTCATGAAAGTCCTTCCTGAGCCCGTGGGGCACAGGGAGATTTTTGCTTCTTCTTTGAAAGTCCTTCCTGAGCCTGTGGGGTCTGGGGAGATTGCTGCGTCTTCATTTTCTTCTTCACCGTCGATCAATCTTGTTTCTGCTCCTTCATCTTCTTCAGGAAATGACGCCGCTTTGTTCACCAACCATTCAGTACCTGGAGTTGTAAGGTACAATCTGCGAGCACAGAACAGGATTTAGATTTAGAGTTTGCTGACATTACATTAATTTAATAGAATATGAAAGTACAGCTAGTATTATGTGCACACAAGAAACCCACAAGAAACCACTGTTGAGCCAGTCCCTTGTCATTCCTCTGCTGCACACAATAAGAGGCAGGGACCGGCAAAGTTACCTTCAATCAAGATAGGCCACGTGGTCAAGTGCCACTCAAGGATGAACTAAAAAAGCCTAAAAGTGAGGCTTCTTAATGGACGCTGAGAAACTATGCCTATTTTAGAGGCTACTCGTACTAATAAGAATACTGATCATTTTGCTGATAATGAGTCTGCCCATCAAGGGCCATGGTCCCCGAGGACCAAATGGATACTGATCACAATAACAGCTGGTATTATAATTGCATTGACATTTGGGTTTTGGCATCTGGAGAGTACACATCAGCTTGATGTTTTATTGCCAACTACAAGTGTCACCTCTGTGTCTCCACCATATGTGCATTCGCACACCCTCCATCCTCGAGACCTCCAACATAGAGGGGGTTATCATAACAACACCCTCTTGATGATCATGAACGCCACCCATGCCATTCTAAATAAGACCAGTTGTTAAATATGTTCACATCTGCCACACATGGGGAAAAGGGATTGGGCTGGTATATACATCCACTCCCTCTAACTACTGCTTGTTATGCTTCACTTAGGGCATTATTCTTTGGCCGATGGAACGATAGTGTCACTGGGAATTTTGATGCGCTGCGGTCTGGGTACCTGCAAGACAAAGCTTACACAGGCCGCTGAGTCCCCAGCAGGGAAAGAGGGTTAGGGTCTCGTTGGTTGGATGGGTCTGGAACAGAGGGTAACCGGAGTGAGGGTTAGGAGAGGGTCAATGGACAGGCAAGGGAACACATGGGAAAAAACAATAATAACATATGCACTATCGTCCCAACATACACACAGTGTTTTACAATAGCTTTTGATGCAAAAGGCACTTAGCTCTGTGGTTGAGTGCTGGCCTCCTGCCTGCGCACTCTCAGGTCCGGAGCTCGGAGCAGTTCCAATGCTGCAAGAGAGTTTTGGTATTGGTGACCTGTGTTAACTCACATAGGCATAATACATCACACACACATACAGTGCTGGCACATGCACATTACACATTGGAGACAATCTGCTCACTGAGCTTAACTGTACCCAACTATAGCGAGTGGTTCAGAACATGTGGCCCAAGTTCGCCGCACGTGGCTTAAAGGGAATAAGATTCATCGTGCCGCCAAAGTTTTGCTGCACGTGGCCTTATATAAAAAACCACGTGCTGCCAAAGTTTGCCGCACGTGGCTGTGGTCAGAAATCCTCTCCGTGCTGCCAAAGTTTGCCGCACGTGGCTGAAAACACGTTAGTAAATAAACGCTACGCGTGTTAATAGTAATGGGTCTTGGTAGCCAAAATCGGCATTGGTTAAATGCTAGGGAGTGCTGATAGGCACTTAGCTTTTGCCCCTTGCAGGGGACAGAATATGGCTGGGCGGTGCCCCCTGCGCGAGCCCCTCATTCCAATGCTTCTCCGCTTGTTCCGCGCTCTCCCCCCGCAGCTGCGCTTCTAATTCCCATGTGGGGGTTTATCGCTCGTTCGCTATGGTTTTGCTGCACTTATCTGTTGTAAGCGAGGGGCCGGAATGCTGGTTCCATGGGGCGTGGCCCCTCGCGTGATCCCCGTCGGCAGGAGCTCTGAAGGATGCGTCCGTTCCGGTCGGGAGCTTAAGCACAAGCCCCGTGCCTTTGTTCTGCGCGCATGCGCGTGCGCGAGCCCCTCCCAACCTGGGAGTGGAAAAGTAGTTCCCGGCCCGGAGGCTGCTGGGAATTGTGGTCCGGCGAGCCTTCCGCCTGCAAAAGAGACAGAGAAGCCTCCTATAAGGCTGGAGGCTGTTCCTTTGGGTCTGTTTTGTTTTGTATCTGGTTCTTCTGCGCCCTGGGCCCCTCACTAAGCCCTGACTCCCCCTTACAACTCCCTGTACCCTGACATCTAATGTAGGACATCGCTATAAAGGAGTTAATGGCGATCAATGTTTTTGAAGATAGCGATTCAGGATGTTCTGACGATGATACGTGGTTTTTGTATGATGCTAATGTTTGAGTAATGTTCTTGGCTTAGGCCAAAAGGAGGTTTTGTAAAAGTATATTTTGCATGAGTACGGCCTGATAGTAAACATTGGCCTAAACACAAACTCATCGCACTATAAATTGCATTTGAATAAAACTGATATAGGCTGACTACGCCACCATTTTAAGTTATCCGCCATTTTGATTAACACCTGTTTTCTGTCCCATGTTAGAATGTGTGTTTTCGGCTACAGCAGAGCAAAATGAACTTTGTACTGTGTCAACGTAGATAAGCATGCTGAAGCTGCTAAGGTGGATTGTTTGTCCTGCACTAAGGAAACCTAGGAGCTAAACAAGAGTTGTGCTAATCAGTAATTTAGATGCCATCTGTACCTTCAGTGTCTCCCCCGTTCAAATAGTGAAACAGAATGATGAATAGCTGAACATGTGCTTTTGCAGAAATCGTTGTTTCCGCTCCTTGAAACTAAGCTGACTTTAAACTTAAGAACAAATGGTAGACAAATATATGTAAATTAAATAACGACTGTTACCTTTGTGTCCAATGTTTGAAAAACATGAAATGTTTAACAGGAAACAACCAGCTATTCAAGGTTGTTTTAACATGTATTAGTATTGTGAAAAGGCTATGTACCCTCTGTAAATGTGTTACACGAAAAAGGGCTGGACAATGTGTCAGTGATTGACAGAAAACTGTATAAATACTGATGTTTTTGAAATGTCCAGCACTCATCTCACTGTGTCTCATTGCACACATTGTGGGGTGTTGAGAGCCAGACAGCTGTTCTGTTATAAAAGTGTACTTGTACCTTAGTACTCGTGACTGGTGTATTTGTATTATGTGGTATGTGGTCTGACACATGGTGCAGCAGCGCATCCAGTACTTGGAACATTATCCTTGAAAAACAGGGTTGTGACAGTCTGCACAGCTCACTGATGGTGTGCTAGTATGTGCCGGTTGCAAGGAAGTGCAGTACCACACTTCCTTCAGCAAGGGTGGAATTGCAGTCCGGATTTGTATGATGCTGCAGATGTCGTCATTGATGAGGGTGACTATTGATATAATGGTCTCCCTGTCAAGCTGGTATAAGGTGTGGATTTGGCTTGGGGTCAGGTTCCAGGGCGAGGCTCCGATGCGGGGTATTGGTGGTTGCCTGCTGGGTGGTACCTGCTGCACAATAATATTTGGGATGGCCACCTGGTTCCTCATTTGCCTCCTGTGCCTACGCCTCCTCCTCTGCCTCAGTGTTGCTTCTGCCTCAATATCTGCATGCAGGTTCCAAGCCCAATTGCTGTTAGACTGTCAGTATGGTTGTGTTGGGAGGTGGGTTGGGTGTGGATGTGGCCCTTTTGTAAGTTCCCAGTGGCCAATGGTGTGCAGCTGTGCTGGTTTTGTACACCTGTGGCCTGTTTACCAGCATGGTGGTTTTGGGTGGTGGGTTGGGTGTGGGTGTGGTCCTTTTGTAAGTTCCCAGTGGCCAATAGTGTACAGCTGTGCTGGTTTTGTACACCTGTGGCCTGTTTACCAGCATGGTTGTTTTGGGAGGTGGGTTGGGTGTGGGTGTGGTCCTTTTGTAAATTCCCAGTTGCAAATGGTGTGCAGCTGTGCTGGTTTTGGACACCCGGGGCCTGTTACTGCTCACCTGGCACTGTTTAATGGCTGGTCCGCAGTGACGGCAATACAGACGCAGTGGTCACTGTGCTACGCCATTTTTATGGTAGTGTTTCCGTGTAGGTGGAACTCCTAATGTACCCGGTATACCAGCATGCCGGTAATTCAGGGACGTCTGGCGACTCGTCCCACTGTTTGCGGTCACGGTGCTACCGGGTGCAGTAGCACCATCAGGGTCACTTTTTAGTGACAGTGTTTCCACCATTGTGGGTTGGAATGTACCAGTTCAGAAAATGCTACCAGTATGGTGCTACCAGCATCGTTGATTCCAGACCGGACAGGTTGTAATGAGGTCCTAGATCTTGATGATGAAGAAAGGGATGAGAGCCATACAAGTTGAGGTGTAATGATGTCAGATGAAGAAAGGGAGCAAATCGAAAGAGTGCCAAAGGAAGGCACATGCAGTTTTTTGATAGACTCTATTGTAGAAAGATGGGTAAAATTGTCAGATTTAGAAGACCCCAAAAAAAACACCAGTACTGTACAGAATTACCACAAGTATGATCGCACAGTGCAGGGGATATATCCCTGCCTTATGTAAGCATTTTTAGGTCGCTGCCAAGATGGAGGCGAATGGGCGAAACTAGCCCTACCTGGAAGACACAGAGTGTAGGAGCATATGATTGTGGAACAGGATTTAGACAAGGCACATTGCTTGAGAAAGGGGGAGGACGACCACAATATATACTGTGGCCACAAATGGATAAAGATAATCGTTAATGTAACTTAACTAGTTTGACTGCAGGTGCAGGAAAATTGATATATGAGCTAGAAGGAATGACAAGGGGAATGACGTTAGCAGAGGGCGACATAACACACCTGCTAGTAGCCATCCAAGGGGAAAGAGCTGACAACATTTGGAGACAAGCAGGGTATGTGAGTGTAACAGCGCAAAACACGACACATGAAGGAGTGCCATTTAATAATTGTAGAGCAGACGTATGGAGGGCTCTCAGAGGACAATATCCTAATTCATCAGACACGGGTGCAATTATGACAAGAAAATGGATGAGGATGAGGATCCCATTGCTTTTATTCAAGAGATTCAAGAACGTTGGCATCTTGAGATGAGAGTACCTAGGGATACAACAGTGGCATTCATTTATCATATTTTATGTCAGGGACTCCCCGAGCCAGAGCAAGGGCAGATGAAGAAACAAGTAGACAAGTAGAAATGGAAGCAAAGCCATGGCCAGAGATACAGTTGACTATTGTACACCATTGTCAATTGTTACAAGAGAAGACTAAGAAGAAAGCTGAGAATAGAAAGCAGGAGGAAGCAAAGTTAGTTCAGAAGAAATTGTCAACATTTTCCATAGAAGGAGCGGTATTGACAAGTGGTGAAGGCACACGATTCACAGCCAGTGCAGACAAACAATGTAGGGTACCCTATCGATCAAAGTGGGTGCAACATTTGACCATGAGGTAGATGGAGTGGACTTAGAGGAGGATGAAGTGGATTTCAAAATCCTCAGGGAGGAGGAGGATTTAATGTAGGATAGCCACAGCAGTGCTCGAATTGTGGGAGGATAGGACACACAGCCCGAAAGTGTAGAAGTAGAGGGTGCATGCAGCAGAACTGGCAAGCTCCAAGAGGCTGAATGGGCTATTCTCCACAGTACAATACAGAACTATAAGAATATTATTCCCAAGATCACATGCTGAGTCAGACATGTGCACCGCAAATACAGCAAGTGCAGTAGGTTCCAATGCAAGTACAGTTGCCACAAGGGCAACCACTGCAAGCCCCTATGCAAACACAAGTACTGACTCAGCAGGTACAAAAACAAAAAGCAATGGTGCCACAATGGAATTTGAACACAGGAGTCCCACAAGCACACACACCCAGGATAGGGAATGTGACCGTGGTAGGTGGAATTCTGTCACAGGTACAGGAATGAATTATTTCCACAATAGGAAAGCCCACAGAGTGACCTGATGTGTTCAGTACTATCAGTGACACCAGACCCCCAAGAAGAACCAAGGGTCTGGGTAACGATAGGAGGTAAGACATTTTCATTTCTTATAGACACTGGAGCAACTCATTTCTGTGTTCGAGAGGAAAATTGCCCAATGTCTGGCATTGCCATAAATGTGCAGGGATTCTCTGGGGCTGTGCGTGTAGTTCCTTTTACTGACGAGTTACCAATTTCTATAGAAGAACATGACGTGTCTATTCCACTATTGTATTGTCAGCAAACACCAGTTAATATATTAGGACTTGACTTGATGACAAAACTAAGCATGATGATATCTTTTACTGTGTTCCACTCCCGGGTTACACTACATTAACGTAAGAGAGTTTATATTAGCATGTACAGGCCAGGTGGCATTACAAGGAGTTCCTTTGGATCTAGAACTATTTTTATATGGATTAACTGTTTTGTTAACGTGGTTACCTAGATTGGTAGGTAAAACACTAAGAATACCTAACAAATTTGTATTTAGGCCACAAATACCTATGGATGACCAAGAAGAAGAGGTTATCCCCCTAGCACTAGAAGCAGCAGTTTTCAGAGAGGAAAGGTTGGTTATTCAAGGGACAGATGATGAAGGAAGAGGTTGGAGAGCAGTAATATCTCTTCATAAAGGACATAGATTAACAGATTTGACAGACAAAGAACTATTCAGAGATGATTATTCAGATGATGAATTCATTCAAATACTGCAGATAATGGCATTGGTAAAAAAAAAGTCATTGTTCCAGGAAGATTTAGAAAAGGTGCCAAGCATCTTATGGATCAGAAGTCCATCTGACGTGGACCTATTGAGTGGAGCAGGAGCAGTTAAAATTAAGCTCAAACCTGTTAAAATGTTCCCACGAGCAAAGCAGTATCCCATGTCCAGAGAAGAAGATAAAGGTATATTTCAAACCAGTTCCACTTTAGTACAGCAGGGAATATTGGTGCCATAAGAATCCCCATGTAACATGGCTGTGTACCCAGTGAAAAAATCAACAGGGGGGGTCGTGGAGATTTATTCAGGATCTTAGTCCCCTAAATAATATAGTCAAAGCACAGTTTCTTCTGGTCCAAAATCCAGCAATGATATTATGCAATATTTCAGCCAAAGCCAAGCATTCTACACTAGTAGACTTAAAAAATGCCCCTTTCTCAATACCCCTTCATGAGGATTTAACCTCACTGTCATCTAGAAAGCAGTGGTGGAAACACACCAGACTGCCTCATGGGTACTGTGGGTCCCCCTCAATCTTTAATAGGGTCCTCCAAATGGACCTTGGTAATTTACAACTTGAGAGCGGCATAATTCAGTACGTAGATGACATACTAGTGTGCAGTGAGACAGAAGAAAAGTGCAGAAAAGACTCAGTTCAACTGATGACCATATTAGCAGAGAAATATGAAACAGATGACAGGACTATACAAGTTGGTAAAGGAAGGCTTTAACATGATGTCTATTGTCCATCGAATTGAGATACAAGGACACAAGAGGAAATGGAGTTATGGAAGAAACAAGGGTGTTCTTTATCCCCACTAAAGCAATTTGGAGACAGGATTGCACTGGAAAGCCAGTTATGCCTTTAGCATTATCGAGGAAAGCTTTGGAGCAACTCCACTATCCCCAGATATGGCTCGAGAGAGAGAGAGTCTAACTGCAACAATTGCAGAAGAGTGGTACTCGCCAGATCTGTTAGAGCATGCGGCACAGTTTATTGTAAATTGCATTGAGTGCCAGAACTGTACTGCAGGGCACACTTTGCGAACAGTGGAGGAGCAATTCGCAGACCCAATGGCCCATTTCAGCACCTACATATAGATTATGAAGACATGCTGCAGATATGCAACGGTTGTAGATACATGCTGGTCGTGGTATGTCCTTTTTCTAGATGGATCGAGGTAGGTCCATTCACACCCTGACACCACGTTCATTGTACGTCAAATCTTTCCAAAATGGAGTTTTGCGGGTTGACATGTGACTGCATTTTGTAAATGAGCTTTTTGAGCAAATAGTTCTCCTATTAGGCATTATGAATACATTTTCCTCCACGTACCACCCACAGGCAAATGATATTTGCAAACAATTAAGCTGACTGTTGAAGGAGAGGATAGCGAAAGTCAAAATGACTTTGAAGAAGGGATGGCTACCTTGCCTACCCATTGCCCTATACACCCTAAGAAACAAGCCTGGCTCGGATCATCATCTACGTCCTCATGTGATGGTGACTGGATGCTGAATAAGAACTCCCCTTGCTCCTCCAACTAGGTTAAAAATGGATGCCGACAGTGTAGCGAGTGATTATTATGGCATTTAGACATGTTATGAAAAATGATGCAGACATGATGGGGAACAATGAGACAGTTACTATTGCCTCTGATGGAATTACAAAAAGCTTTTTTATAATCTTACTAGATATCTATTTCGATTTAAAAAGGGATGTTGGGGAAAACCATGAAGATATAAATACATATCTTGAGAATTTGGCTCATTTGAAAAATGACCTATGGTATCAGCACATGAAAAAGGTGGGAAGACGAATCTCAGATGAAAGCTGCTATGTGTGTTCCCTAATACCTTATGCTTTGGGGACCTCTAAAATATTCACAGCCACAAAAGTATCAGTGAAAAAAGCACATTGCCTGACGCATCTTGCACTTTGCAAATTAACAAGGGGGGTCCTGGGAGTCCCTCTGCCAGACATTAGTCCTGGTTACGAGAGACTTACGAAGAGTCTTTAGCTCGCTATCTTTCACAGAGAAGAAATATCCCAAACATATCAGTCTTTGTCCTGCCCTGGGGCAGTCCAGCACCGAAATGCTAGGCAATTCTCCTCTGAACAAGAGTACCAACAGAAACCCCAGACACGTGTTTCGGTCTGGTTGGAACTCATCAGTAGGGTGGATCTGTGCCTCTCTAAGAATAGTAAACAAGGGGTCCACGTCTGGATTCCCCTAGTGACTTAGGGTGAGACCCAAAGTTACGTAAATATGCAAATTAACAAGGGGGGTCCTGGGAGTCCCTCTGCCAGACATTAGTCCTGGTTACGAGAGACTTACCCAGAGTCTTTAGCTCACTATCTTTCACAGAGAAGAAATATCCCAAACATATCAGTCTTTGTCCTGCCTTGGGGCAGTCCAGCACCGAAATGCTAGGCAATTCTCCTCTGAACAAGAGTACCAACAGAAACCCCAGACACGTGTTTCGGTCTGGTTGGACCTCATCAGTAGGGTGGATCTGTGCCTCTCTAAGAATAGTGAGCAAGGGGTCCAAGTCTGGATTCCCCTAGTAACTTAGGGTGAGACCCAAAGTTACGTAAATATGCAAATTAACAAGGGGGGTCCTGGGAGTCCTTCTGCCAGACATTAGTCCTGGTTACGAGAGAATTACCCAGAGTCTTTAGCTCACTATCTTTCACAGAGAAGAGATATCCCAAACATGTCAGTTTTGTCCTGCCCTGGGGCAGTCCAGCACCGAAATGCTAGGCAATTCTCCTCTGAACAAGAGTACCAACAGAAACCCCAGACACATGTTTCGGTCTGGTTGGACCTCATCAGTAGGGTGGATCTGTGCCTCTCTAAGAATAGTGAGCAAGTGGTCCACGTCTGGATTCCCCTAGTAATTTAGGGTGAGACCCAAAGTTACGTAAATATGCAAATTAACAAGGGGGGTCCTGGGAGTCCCTCTGCCTGACATTAGTCCTGGTTACGAGAGACTTACCCAGAGTCTTTAGCTCACTATCTTTCACAGAGAAGAAATATCCCAAACATATCAGTCTTTGTCCTGCCCTGGGGCAGTCCAGCACCGAAATGCTTTTTGTTTGAAGTGTTTCTATATATTGTTCTACTTAAGTTGATCCTGTAGCCCAGGATTTGGCTCTGTGGCTTCTAAATAACTTGATTTTGTTGATTGAACTCAGTACTTACATTGAATGCTCATATATATGTTGACAGAAGGTGTGCTTCTCTACATCCCTTTACGATTTAATATAAAGAAAAGCACCCTTGCACCTCCAGGAACTAAGTTCTATTACCCGAAGGATCTTAAAAAAATATGGAGGATGCTGGATATTCTTGAGGGGGGTGACAAAATAGAGATCCAGAAGAAATTACAGTGTGAAGAGAAGATGAAGGAGATTGAAGAGGAGGATGTGGATGAGGACTCAACCAGGGGGGACATGTAGAGGAGCAGGTAGACACATATACCCTAACTCCCACAACCTCACTGCCATCAAAGTGGAACAGCAGGAGAAGAGCTGCATGTGTGACCCCCCGGGTTGTCCCTATGCTGCATCGAGTGTATGAGTGATGCCATGTATTCAGACAACCATCTCGAATGTACCCTCATGTTGAGAGAGTGGATGGATGTATGCACACACCATTAGACATCATGGTGCACTGAGTGACATCTGACGAGGGCGGAGTGATGTCATGAAAACAGATATATGAGAACATGCTGAAAAGATATGAAAATACTTAAGAATGACGATGTAACTGAGGCTATAAGAGAAACATGTATGAAATGATAAGGTAATCATGTATGCAAAAAGAAGATAAAGTAACTTGTGGATCAATTAGTGTAAATACGCAGCAATGCAAGGTAGATGAGACGTATAGAAGCTTGGTATAGAGAAATATATAACGTGGCTAGAATGGCCATGATTGGAAAATGGACACGGCTTGTGCAAATATCCACTCTAACTACATCGGAAATAGACCAGAGTGAAGAGTTAGGAGATGCTGGAAAACAGCTTCATGTGCAAACGAAGATGAGTCTATGTTGGCCTGGAATCAAGGATGCTATTTCAAGAAATAACTGCAAAGCACAAAGGGAGGCAGGCGGATAAAGCCATGAGCATTAGACTCATTTATCTTAGATTAACGAAGATGAAAACATGTGCAAGAGCCAAGTATTGGACATTTAACAGTGAATAAGGCTCATACAAGATGGGGTGAGCAAGCCTCTAGAGGGCAAAGAGCAATAACATCCAGAACAATTAAATCAAATAGCAGTAAATAGTTTGAAATGGACAAATTTGCAGTCTCCTCAAATCTGATGCAGAAATAAAAAAAATAGGCGTATTCATTAAGCTGCGGGTGAAGATAAATGATGTGCTCATACTCCCTCGAATGTCCTAGAACAGAGAGCAACAGCAAACCCAACTATAGACAGCAAACATTGCATATGGTCAAA
Organism: Ambystoma mexicanum; assembly: GCF_040938575.1. Lineage (NCBI taxonomy): Eukaryota > Metazoa > Chordata > Amphibia > Caudata > Ambystomatidae > Ambystoma > Ambystoma mexicanum. The sequence goes on from NC_090929.1 coordinate 833,457,436, forward strand.
CTGATGAGAGGTGATGGACTAATTGGAAAAGTGGGGAATAATCTGATGTTACACAAGCACCTGGTTTTCGATTTCCTTACTTGCTGCTAGCGAGCCGGAAGTCCAAGGTTTGGTGGGATGCCAACCAATCAGTGGGTGTATGGGGCAACCTGCTATACAATGTTCCATAGACCAAATGCAGTCATTTTGTCTGCTATAATCAGTATTATACATATTTAGAGGTAGTTTGAGGTTTGTTTTACAGATAGGAGACCGCCAATGTAATACTAGTCTGTATACTTTCTATAAGTAGATATATTTCCCTAACCAATCCCTCCCGCCAGTAGGTTTTACACTTTGCCATGTAGGATGACATCATTGATGATGCATATTGAGGTATAAGACTTCTGTTTAATCAAGTTTTTGTTTGTGTGTGTGCAAACGTCAGTCCGATACTTGTCGTACCCTGCTTTATTAAAATGAGAATAAAGTACTACTTAGCCATATTCTTTTATTCTGGCTGCTTATTTGGTCTGAGATCTTTATTGGTAATTAAATCTAGCACAAGCGACGCTTCAAGGTGCTAGAGCAAAGTATCATAAAAATAAATAACTATATTCACAAATCCTATGTTTCATTTTTGTAAAAACTTTGTTTTATTTTAAAACATATGAAATGTACAGAGTAGGTTATGCAACCTCAACCAGGAAACCGAGACATATAATCTTACTATGTCATCAGTTTTACAAAAAACATATACAGACATGCCAACATTATACAATTATTTTGAGTGTAAATCTTTTTAATGTCTAGTCATACCAGTATTTCTAATAATAGAAAGACAAGAAAATGTTCTCTGTATGTAAATACATTAATGTTTCTACAAGCTACACTAAGCATCTTAGAAATGTTACTTCAATAGTTCTTGTAAAATCTGTGTGTACGATTGTGTTGGCCACCTACACAGAAGAAGTTAATCATTACATTTCCTAATCTTCACTTCAACTTTCAAAGATTTTCTTTAAAAAGGTTTTATTATATATGTGGAATATCATCCTCAAGTTGTGAACCAAATGTTAAACTACATTGTTGTGAAGTACTTCAGGAACACCATAAACTGATGTTTAAACAATCTGTGCAGTGTTCCAAAAATAGGCTAGGTCCAAGGACCATCTAAAATGGACATCATAACTAGTAGTTACCTTGATTTTTTAATTATAATAAGAACATGTAAATATGTGCGTCTACAGCACAGGGGCTCCACACATGGAGTGTGGAATCCCTTTTGTCCTATTAACAGGAACTTCACTTTCAAATATTCTAATTATGTGTAAATTGTCATTAAAATACTTCTTTTCAAATCTGTATATGTCCTTATTTTGGACACCTACACACATAAAAAGTTAATAGCAATTTAGTTTTATCCGTTCTATAAACATGAATTGATATTTCTTCAAAAATGTGTTCTTTTAAATATTTTATTTTCCAAAAAAGTCCACAGTGTAATCAAAGAACACATTACCAGACTTTTGTAGAGACTACCACATATGAAATAGAAGAGCTTCAGAGAACCACCAACTAGTACTTAAAGTACGCTGATTAAATTTTTTATTTTATTACAATACATCTTGTAAAGTTTGTGTGCATTCTTATTTTGGCCACCTACACACATATGAAGTAAATGACAATATAAATAAATCTCCCCATACAATTCTAATTAGTGGTTAGGACTCATTTCTTTTGAAAACTCTGTACTTTTCATTTTCTTTTTCTACCTCGTACTGTTTACTTGTTTCAGATGTAAACAGTTATCAACATCTACACTCTGTAACACTAAAAATAATGTACAATTAACTATTTAAATAGCCCTGTAATTATAGGGAACATTTGTACATTAATATATACAGTGATTTACACATAAAACAGAAGAAGAGATTGCAGAATGCTGTTTTTGTAATTTATATAATCTTGAAAATCTAATATACACATTTATTTTGCATTGATTTTATATTGCAACCTAGTGAATGTCTAACCTTTAGTTTACATAAAAGACATATTACATATTCCCCTATTCCAAACATCCATTTTGCATGTCTATATTCACAAACAATATACATGTTTTAAAACTTTGTTTCTAGCAACATTAAGTAAGCATTCTTTAAACCCTTTTGAAATCTAGCTTTGTGTGTGACTATAGAGACCATGAAGACAAGCCAATCTACTTCTGTGCGCACCCATGTTGTGAAATGTTCACAGTGAATCAATGCTTCCTCATGAAAAATAATTATGCGTGTTTTAAATGTTTTGTTCCGAAATAGAAACCTGATTATTTATAAAATGTATAACCAATTTCTTTAACATTGCGAGTAATTTGATCTTTGTAACCTTGTGGGCACTCATGCTTCCACTCGTAAGACATTCCTGCATATCCATCTGTACTGTTTTGTGAACTAGCACCTCAAAAATAATAATTATCAATGATCTTCCTGTGTATTATGAGGGAAATGTTCTCTTCCACTTGCAACAGCTACTGTATTTCAGATTGACATTGTCGAATGTGTGGTGTGTGGTCTTTCATCTACAGATGCTTTAATAATTGCAAATTAATTCCACACATAGCTGTTTCTCTACTGTTGAAGCTATTTCTTGCATCATTGGTGTCATTTGAAACAACATATGCAAAGCTGCATTTGAATAGCATTCAACTCCTGATTGATTACTAAATCTGCAGTGCAAGTATGTCATATTTGTTTGAATATCAACATTGCTAGATTCCCTTGTTTTCCAGACTTAAGTGGAACCACTTTACTTGAATGTAGCTTCAATGGATGCTTATTTTGTCTTTCAGGAAGCTTAGCAGGAAGAGCTGTATAGTATGCCAGAGGATCTAGGATTTGCACCACAAAATCACAGTTTAGCAGAGTACCCAAGGCCCATCAAACCCTCCCATGACAATGACAGGGGACTCAACCATGAGGCAAGTTAGTCCTGTCCTTTATTTTTCCAAACAGACAGGGGTCATACCCAAAGTAATAGAATCTGTGGCAATCACAGCTCCTGAGCCCTTGTCACAAGCTTGTATCCCAAAGTGACGTCACAATTCCCAACCCTTCCCAAAAAACCTAAGAACCTTACCCATTCGGTGGTTTGGGTAATAACACCTATAGAGATGCCCTATATGAATTATTCAATTGGTCTTCCCATTTCAGATGGGTGTGCAAGACACTTCCCCAAAAACTGTCTATTACATTGTTGCAGGGTCGCAGGACTACCATTGACCTTTGCATCCTCACACACCACTCCAGTATTTGAGTATCATTATCGGCTGAAGCGGGTCTCCCAAGGCTTGGGATCATGTTCTATTCAAAGGCACCTTTTCAAGCTAAAGAGAAAAACCGTGTGTCTCCATTGTTGCCATTGATATAGCCACCTAGCCTGGCAGAGTGCCTGCAGGTTGTAATGTTCTGTGGACAACGCGTGTATCAAATCTGTCTGTCTTCGCTGGGAACAGCTCCTCTTCCCACTGCGAGTAAATGGCCATTGTTCGGCTTAGCTGATTCACGTGGGTGAGGACCACAAAACGGAACTTTTTGGCCTGCAATTAGAGAGGATTTGATTATGTTATTTGTAGGTGGCTCCCTGCCCCAGGAACCAGAAATGTTCCACCCGCCCCTGTCATTGGCTGAGAGCACTGGCTCTCTGTTTCACACTGTAGAGTCTGTATCTCTTCTTCCTATATGGTGAGGCCCGTGGCTTCATTTGAATTCACTACAGTCATTCTATGGTCTTGAACCCATTAGGGTCCTTTAAGATGAGGTAACAGTATCTGAGATGGATGGGGATGCATATCTTACTCATACATCAATAATCAGACTGACTCAAGAAGTTTGGCAAAATCAAGGCTGTTTTATTAACAATTATCTAAAACAGGGATTACAGCGGACATCAACAGACGTTTGCTCAAGTCTCTCAATGATTACATGAAAAAACACAATCTTTATACTAAGAATTCATCATAAATGACCTCATACTACATGGCAAAATTAGAAAACCTACTAGGGGATGTGACAAGCTTAATGGGAACATCTACATATAGCTTTGATGGGTATAGGGTTGTGATTGGCTCTCTAAGAACAGGAGGACAACTAAGCCCACCCCAAGTGCAAGTCGTCTACTGTGTCAGACTAATACACATTGTTCTATTGGCTTCTCAAACTATAGGGATCATTGCTTTGTGGCCTTCTACAGTTGGTTGGCATGCTTGTACCCTCCTGGAATATTCCACTCACTAGCAGCACGCAAGCTGGTACCCCCAGGTGCTGGGGGGTTGGCCTGGTCATGCCTCCCAACCCAATTACCCCAACATCCATCATCACTTCTGCATTCTGCCATTCAATTAATATGTTTGAACTTGGCCTTGTAGAGGCTCACTCTGCCTGAGAATAAATGGGAGTGAAGGCTTAGCCTAATCTTCTCGTCTCAGTGTAGCTCACCCAAAGGTCTATTTTCATCTGACCGTGTGACTAGAGAGATTTTTGAGCTTCTTTGTTACATTTAATCCTAGGAAATGAAGAAACCTTGGCCTTTAAGTGTTTTTCCATTACACCTCACACAGGAGCTCAACTTGCTTTTCACATTAATTTATCTTCTCGAGTAAATAACTAGGCTCTCGGCGACCCGACTCTTGACACTGGGCCAGGCAAGCCTTCTCGAATCTTCCTTCACCATCAGCTATTCGATTATGCTGCTCCACAGTTCCAGCACTTTTATTCATGGGGACCAAGTTTGATAAAATACATCGTGGAACATCCAGATTCTATACATTCCTATATTTATATATACACATTGGCTCCGTGCCTGCAATCTATTCACTATATAGCCAGCCTTATGATTACTTCATCTACTTGCGTTACTGTATCTGTACATTTGTAAAATGGCTTTGCATTTTCTTCAGTGCTTCTCCATACATGCAATCTTCATTTCGCTCCCAAAATGTTGCTTAATTCGCTGCTTCATCATCAGATTCTAAAAGGTCTATATTCTTTCTCCATTGGTATCTTTTCTGGGTGTGTCATTTCTTCTTCATGTGATGTCACCAGTCTACTCTTTCATTCATCTTCACACCTCTTCTGGAATTTCCTTCAGAAGACCGTCATTTCTCCAAAGATATATAGGGTTTTCTCAATGGATACCTTGTTTCAAGGACTCCTCGTGATATAGGTACCATTATTGGATTTGCGCATGTGGATAGGGGACATGAGGGCCATTCCAGCCATTCTGGGGACCCTCTCTTCAGTTCCCCCTTTGGTCGACTTGTCGACCACTTCTCGAAACGTATTCACCTTTGCATTCAGGAATCTTTCTCACTCCTCCTAGATGTCCATAGAATCTTGCATGGTCATCTAAACTCCATGTCACATAACAGCAGTCTCCTTCCGGGATGCACCACACCCATTCCCCCCAATATTCTTTGTAGTTGTTGAGGTCCTCAAACACTACTCCAGTTGTGAACAGTGGACACTTAATGCATGCTTATGGTATCTCAGGCTGTTGTTTCTACTAATACTTTAATTCCTACAGTTTTCACTGTCGTTTTTCGGCATCGTGTGATGCATATCCTGATCACACACAGTTTCAGTAGTACTAAAGTTAATGCTGCAAGCAACACTTTCAGTCCATTGGCCATCCATGTAGGTGTCCATGAAAAGAGGTATGACAGCCAACCTTCATCTTTACCTGAGTCTTTTGCTTCTTCCTCATTTTGGCATGCAATTGTGATAATCTGATGACTGCCTCATTGTGTGTCCTATTAGCTTCATGGTTTGCTGGAACAAACATTCAGCAAGAAGATCCGATCTTGGCGCACACTCCTCCTTCCATCACCGTGAAAAGAGCCAGAACATACCTGTTCTCGAGGGCCATTAACCTTATTGCTCGTAGCTCTTCTTGTATGGCGTTGAAGCCGCTGACAGTTGAGTTTATTGTTTGCATCAGCTCCCACTTTGTAATCTGGAGCCATTTTGGATTTGTAAATGTCTGTAATGCAGGAACAATGGACTCAAGGAACATTTCTGTTCTGCTGAACAATCGGTGCTCAGGTGGTACATCGTCCAGCGAGTCTTCCATCGCTGACGATATGGAGTTCCCTCTTTTCACCCTAGTTAATTCGACAGACCTCTTCTTCCTTCTGGCAGAGTCCATGTTGTGGAATGTGTCTATTTTGATGTCTTTCTGTGGAACTTCTAATGCTGCCGTGTTGATTTGCACCAGTGAGCATACTCCTCAACAGTTAGGATATGCAAGCCCAATAGTGATCCATTAATACTGCTGTACTGTCTGCCTGCATTCTTTGTTGTCTCCAACCTTTACTGCTCTGTCATTCTGAAAACATAATGCTGCTCCCTTGAGTGGTATTGTGGGCATCGGGCCAGTTTTATTTTCTACCCACGTTAGTAGTTTTACACTTGCTTCCTATTCCTTCAGGCATTTATTATGTTCTTCTTTTACTATACGAACTGGAACGGTTAGGAGCGTATGCGCTTTGCTCCCCACTACTCCCTCTTTCCATCCTTCGGCTGTGTATACTTGGCCATATAGAAGCATCTGTGGTCTTTCCCAACATCATGGTTTTCCTTCTATTTCTATTGGTCCCTTCTTAGGACATGGTAGTTCTTTCAATGTTATTCTTTTTGTCTCTCCTTTCTGTGGGCCGTCGGTTATATATTATATAGCCTGGTCTTTTTTCCAATAACCTTCCATCATGTCCAGTGTTTTCATAAGCTGTCTTCATAGGGAAATTTTGCCTTGGACATCCATCTTAAGGTTGTCATTCTACCCTGGACCCTTCTTTGGGTGGTACACATTGAGTGGTACAAAAGGCACTGTGCTCTTTCTGGTGGTATTTTGGTTGCCACAAATGTTCTGGAGGCACTCCTTGCATAGGACATGAGAGAGCAGATATAGCAGTTCTCTCCAGTGGTCTGTTTACCTACTCTAGTCATGTGCTTGTACCACATGTTTTTGGATACTCGAGTAGTATCAGTAAGATAGGAATCAACCCCTCTTACATCTACATCAATACTGCATCTACCTCTCCTTACTGGTCTGTCAGTACTTACCTCCTGAACTGACATTGTAGCCACACCTGCCGGGATTTGGGTTGTGTTAGTAGGGGTCACAGCTTTATTTTCTACAACAAAATACATTTGCCAAGAAATAAGGGCAAAGATACCAAGCAAAAAGAAGACACATGTCAGGATTGTCACACTTTTAGTAATGCCATTCATTACTTACTCCGCTTCGGAGCCTTGTAAAGTTTTGAAGATATTGATGAACTGCCTGAAATGTGCTAGAAATGTGTTAATTTGTTGTTAGTATTTATTATTTTAAGATCCACAATCACAATGTTGTTCTACTGCAATAAAGAATAACTGTTCCCAAACAACACGTATTCCAGGATCACCAAGTACTTGAAGTATGGACAGATTTCATCGATGAAGTTGTGCAAATGCTTGGGATAGATAGGTCAGGAAAACACAGAAAAATAGACTGGGAGAAGTTCTTCTTAAATGGTGGCATAGCCTAACAAAGAGGACAAATTGGCCTTGGAAGGTCGCGGGGTGAGGGTCTTTGGGAAGCATGGCACAATGGAGGGATAACAGTCGCAACTTTTTCTCAAAGAATGCTGTCAGTGTGCGAAAAGAAAAATAATAAACAGTGTATCCTCACTCTGGATCTGTAAGAAGTTCTTTTCCTATCTCTCTCACTCTGGAGCTGGTAATCATGGGTTGGCCCCTGCTGGGTTGTGATGCTCCTAAGTGATACTTTTGTTCTTCCTCTTGTTGAATGTTGGCCCTTTCACTGCCGTTGCTTGGAGAGGCCGCTGCTCGACAGGGCTTGACGTCCCCAAGGTAGTTCCATGCTTTCTTACCCCTTATCTTCACAGCATGATCAGTTATTTCTTCAACCCAATGGGGACCCATAGATCTGGGTTTAAACCAAGACCTCATAAAATCATGCAAGAAGACCGTGTTCCCAGGATAAAGTTGTGGTGGTTTCAGTCATTCCTTGTTAGTTTCTGTATTTTTACTTTTTTCTTTTCCTTTGGGTCTCTCCCATTGAGCCTGCAGTTGGTGAGAAATAATAATAATGATAATAAGAATAATAATTTGGCATTTATATAGCGCTATGAACCCTCAGGTATCTGAGCGCTGCTTATTATTACCCATGGTGTGTGGTGCTCCTTTATCGATCTCGGAAGGATGAAAGGCTGAGTTTGGCTCTGCCAGGATTCGAACCTGCGTCAGCAGGCTCTACACAGATGTCAAAACAAGCGCTCTACTCACTGTGCTATCGGACTGGCTAAAAGAGGCACTAGCCATCAAGGCAGCAGTGTAATCATACATTTCCTGTCCCAATACATTAGACATGTCCTTTGCATCTGTCAACGTGCTAATGGGATGAGTCAGGGGGATTTGCGCCTCATGTGGGTTTAAGTGGTGGTTGGACCCTGGTTTGTGGTGCAAGGTGATTAAAGCTAAGGGCAAACTGTGTAGCTAGCTCTTATTCAACATTTTCTTTATCTTGGCTTTGCTCTCCTTGAGCGGCCCTTTGAGGCACTCACACACCCCGTTGTATTGCCGATTATTTGCACAGGAGAATTTGTGTTTAATTCCTAGCAAAATTGGGATTTGATGGAACATCTCATTGGCGAAGTGCAGACTGTTGTCAGACGCAGGACCTCACACACGCCCCATCATGGAGAAATTTCCCTAATCAGGAGTTTTGCCACTTGAAAGGCATCAGGATGGGAACAGGGATCAGCTTTGATCCATCAGAAAAATGGGCAAACAACCACTATCATGTAGCGGTAGCCCTGGCATACTTCGAGCATGTCAACATAGTCGACATGAAGGTGATGGAATGGACCCATTGGATGAGGATTGCCTCCTCTCACTACCTTCAACATATGGCCTGCTGGAAACATTTACAGATGATGCAATTGGTTGTAAATTCTGCCATGTGTTCCGCCTGGTTGTGACAGAACCAATCTTCTCCAAGTGAGCAGCAAGTACATCCTTCCCCATATGGGTAGGATGGTGTAACTGTTTTAGTGCAGTGTGTAATAACGATAATGGCATCACTACCTTCCCTGTGCATTCCTGCCACCATAGGGAGTCTGTTGGAGATATGGAACATCCCCTTCTCAACCATAATTCCTTTTCCTCTTTTGGTGCAGCTCCCTGCAGCTCCATGATTTGCATCAATAGTAATGTGTTGTACCCATCCTTTAACACCATTGTTCGTACATAGGTATGCATCAGTGATGGGGTGTCCATCTCTAAGATGTCATCAAAGTATGTGGTGCGTTTTGCTTCTGCATATGCTGCTTCGTTGCCCCTGGAGACGGGATCCTCCCCCCACGTGTGGGTCTGGCATTTCACGACCACTATGCTCATTGAGCATTGGAGTGCTTCAATGAGTCTACCCAATAGGAGCGCATGCTGCACCGGTGACCCGTCAGCACGTTCGAAGACCCTCCTTAGCCAGCGTGACAGCCTAGAATACACTGTACCTGTCACATAGGCCAGGATATGAATATATTGTTACTTCCTTGTTCTTGCTTCATTCCAGTGCCAGCATTAGAGCTACTAACTCAGCAGCTTGTGCTGAAAAATGTGACAGTAAGCATGTGCTTACTATCACCTGGCTTGTCCCATCCTCCTTTAGCTTCACTACTGCTGTCCCAATATGTCTTCCTCCTGTGGTATGATCTATTGTTGAAGACCCGTCAATATAAAGTACTTCTACCCTCTCAAGGGCGTTCTCCTTTACCTTCGGTATGTCGTCATGGTGTTCTATGTTTGCGGCACAGTCGCGTACATAGTTATCCTCCTCTATGGGTTCAGAGACTGTTAGGAAAGATTTCTCTTTAATGCACCTTTCCTTCCATTTGTATGGACCCTTAAACTGTTCACTTTTATTTTTGATCCTGACCTGTACTTATTATAGTGCAGTGAAGCCTTAAGCTTCAGTACACTGTATTTTGCTAATCTTTTATGGGGGAAACTGACATGTCTTTCAGGCTGTCAGTATTGGGAAACATTGTTTCCCTTAGTCTAGTTACTTTATTACTACTTTTAGTAACTTGTTATCACTTGTGGTAACTTTTATCATTGGACAATGCATTTTACAATGCAGTACAATGGGGTGCACATTTTGTTTTTGCCCTAGACTAACACTAAAAAGATTTTTGGTTACTCTAGGTGTGCTAAATGGAAAGCGAGGGGCAGCAGTGACTTTTTATCATTTTTTGATTATGTTGGTTTTAGCCTTACTGCATTTACTGCTTTTGGTTGCTGACTGTGGCTAGTGACCAAACATTGCCATGCCACAAGGTTTTTCGTTTGTCCTTTGGCTATCTTGTTTTTTAGCCTTCTCCCTGGCCTGTGAGGCCAGGAAAATCCTTACATGGACTTCCAGTGCCCGGGAAAGCATAGGATTTCGGCGGACTACTGGAGGACTATGTATGTTTGCTGGCAGGATTTGGGGTGGAATTGTCCGGTCCCAAACCACAAACTGGTTTTTGGTGTGTCTGAGTGTTATGCATGAGTGTTCCTGCCAGTGGTCCTGATTGGACCACTCCTGGGGTGTGTTTTGGCCTAGTTCTACTATTGACTAGTGGGAGTTTCTGCTCTTACTTGGCTTTTGGGATAGGAAGAGGACCCCTGCACCCCCACTAGAGAGATCCAGGAGTAACCTGAAGGAGTCAAGACTGCTGTCCACCTGTGGGACCTGTGAAGAGACCGGAGACCCATCTGAAGGAGGCCTGGCAACCAACTTCTTCTGCTGTCCTGGAGGAGCCTGGTTTTGCTATTGATCTTCAGCAGTCCTGCAAGGGAGCTGCAACACACCATGGAGTGGAGCGAACATCCATTCCTGATATCTGCTTGGTACCCTGAGAAGAGAGCCGTCGGAAGTGTCCCGAGACCGTCTTGGGGCTGATGAGTTTGGGGTACTGTGCTGCCGACGTTGCCATTCTGCATTGAAACCTGGAACTTGGGGGATCCTCAGCTTGTCCTACTAGACCAACCTCAGAAAAATGTTTGAGGCCTAGCGTCAAAGGGACCCGAGACAGGAGGAAAAGTCTGACAGTGACGAGTGAGTCCCTTTGCGTCACCGTGCTGTGGTGACCACCATCAGAAACAGATTTCCTGAGTCGATTCCCATCCTGGGAGGGGTCCTGCATCATGTTCCTCTGCATTCTTCATCTGAGAGTCCTTACACCAGCTAAAGACACCAACCAGAGATCTACTCAAACCTTCAACCCCTGCGAATCAAGGACTGAGGCTGGCGGCAGGAAAAGCAACCTTGGACCTTCTTCCATTGACCTGCCAAGCCCTGCAAAGAATCGGTGTGGGGGGTTTACAGTGATTTTTACCTGCCCCTAATCTCCCATTAAAAGTGTTGCTAACTTTAAAAAAAAATTGCTATACGTTGGCTTTGCCAATGCTTGCTCGTGCAAGCCTTCCAAAAGTTAGGGACACTTTTATTAGTTAGAATAAACTGTCCTCTAACCCTTGGAAACATTCACTCATCCCCAAATACCCTGACTTCATTTTTTCCTGCATCACAAACTTTGTCTGAACTTTTCCTGAACCTTTGGGCATAAGGACCTGTGATGCATAAGCTAATCTGTACTTTCTTTTACAGGAGTTTGATTTGTTTTATGCCATACTCCAGTGACTATATATATATATATATGGGAAAACAATTGTCAGCTCCTAGACTGCGCTCGGCCTCATTATTGAGCTGGTGCTATTGGGCTAGAGCGGGCTGGGCTCTAAACATTACAAAAAGATGTCAGGAAAAGGGTGCAGGTAGACAGATGAATAACACCTCCAACTTTAGCCAAAAACTTGCCCAAGGACTCACGACCATATACTAAGTTAAAAATTATATTCCTTTATTTTATCAAAAAGTAGTGCAAAACATCATAAAAAAGCATACAAGGCAATACCTGGTCAGACCAGGCATAAGGCACCACTCACCCCAACGGGTGGAAAAACGCCACCCGTTCTGCTCGACTTGCGAGCTTCCTCAAGCTTGTAGTTGTTCCCAACTGGTGTGTTCTCGTATTTATATTGACTCATAGGCCATGTCATGTGTTTCTCCCATTTGTTGCTCACGCGTCACATGATACACTGTTCAAATTTCACTACAAAGAACTCTATGGTTCTATATGTCGAAAATTCCACCATCTAGGAGTGGCTAAGGTCTAATGGACCATAGGATAAAGTCTATGAAAATAAAATTAAAATGCTACTTGATTATTTGAAATAGAACAAGCGCGTGTGGATAGCAAACACAGGGGGAGTCAAACATGACATGCCTGAGCGAGAGCGAATTTATATCACCTTAATGACGAGATCTCGCGCCAGTGCACAGTTACAATATGTGAGAAAAAATTCTGCGATGCAGGAGAGAGAAGATAGATCTCTCTATCTCTAAGAATACCCAATCGTCTAAGAGTATATGAGGTAAAAGACATAGCATAAAGGTATCAATTCCTTTATTAATCGATGCCAGCAAAAGTCCGTGTGATGCTGCCCATAATTACTGCTGTGATATATGAATGGTGTCCGCTATGATAGCTTTTAAATTTATACTAACAGCAATGTTGCTAACCATTCACATAATAAAGTAAACAAGGACTTTTGCTGGCATTGATTAATAAAGTGCATAGTACGGTGCAAAGCTGCACTGTAAACAAACAACCTGGTGCAAATATGCAAAGCAGCATCAACCCGGATATATTACTCCGAGTTAAATATTTGATAGTCTATAAAGTGCTTAGTGCATATAAACTATAAAGTGCTTGGTGCATGTAAACATCTGTTGTAAACATTGGACTTGTGCAAAACAGTAAAAAGGTGATGCCTGTCTCCATATTGCTCCTGAAACCCTGTCCTTAAAAAATAGTAATATTAAACAGCATGTAAAAAGGAGCAGCATAGTTCCACAACGTAAATCACTAATGGGTACAAAAGAAACCAGTAATTTTTATGGAATATAAAGGAGTGTCTTTTTTAAAAACAAGGGGGAGGAATCACTGCTATAAATGTCCCAGTGTATCTGTGGCCTTTATGCACTTCCAAAGGAACGAACTTAGAAAATAAAATCAGACAAAAAGCAATGTGCTACAATTCTAAAAGCTAAACATGATAATATCCTCTGGTATGACGGGGGGATAACAATAATGTCAATATAAAATGATCATTGTGAATCAACCTGAAATGTAAATCATAAAGGTTACCCCTATTCATAAACAGTGCGACCTCAAGCAAAACACCAGACCAGAAGGAATCTATGTGACCCAGGACATTTAGAAACTCAGCCACAGAAAGAGAGAAAATGGAAAAAGGAAAGAAGAAGAGAAAATGCCAGTGAGAAGTAAAAGTGAAAGGTATGAAAAATAACATGACAATGTAACAACAAAACCTCTAAATAAACACTTCAACCAGAGTTAGTATGTGCAACAAGGCTTTACGCTAAACACTGAACATTATTGGCTGGAAAACACCTAGAAAGAATGAAGAGGGGGGAGAACAGCAAGAGACAGGGCATCAACAAAATTGCTTCTCATGGAAAGAAGAACATCTATATTACTAAAAAAGATCTTATTGCTAAAATAGTTCATCATAATTAAGTCCCTAAAAAAGGATAGAGTTCTTCATCTAAATTGTGACCTCTTGGTTTCTTCGTTTCTAAATCCAGGATGCATTTAGTTTCCAATTGTCTCAGTGCCAATTCTCTGTTCCCACCCCTAGGGTCTTTGGCTATGGTATGGATGACATAATATGTAAAGGCATTCAGCTTTCCATTGTGTACTTCTTTAAAATGCACTGCCATAGGTTATGTTGCATCCACATTTTTAATAGCTCGAATATGCTGAAGCATACGTAGCTTAAGTCCTATAGTACTGTCAACGTACTACTTGTCACAGGGACACGCGAGCACATAAACCACGTACTCAGTGTCACAAGTGATTCCTGATCCGATGGAACTACTCTTTGTCAAAATAGGATGTTCATAATTGGAGACATCTTTGGCATCCTGGCAGGCCTTGCATTTCCTGCACTTGTGGAAGCCTGCAATCGGTGTGGGGAGCCAAGTTGAGCCAATAGATGGAATGGATGGACTCATAAAGCTGGAGACAAGATTATCTTTGAGGGAGACAGAGCGTTGAAATGTAATGTTCATCCTGTATCCAAAATCGCCCCCAAGTGTTCATCCAGCTGTAGGACATGCCAATGTTTGTGCATGATCTGTCGTATGTGCTGGGAATTCGTGCCATAGGTGAGAATGAGTCGAGTCTCACTGTTGCACTCATCTGATGGTGGCAACACTTTACTTATTAAAAGTGAGGAGCGATCCTGGTCCCTCCCTTTGTGGTAGGCTCATTCAAGTATTCTTTTTGGATATCCACGCTGTTTGAATTTCTGGCCCATACACGCACATTCTGCATCAAATGTCTCCAACTTAGAGCAGTTCCTTCTAATAAGAATACATTTGCCATTTGGTATAAACCATTTTAGGGAGGTGGAATGATTGCTTTTAGCGTTTAGCTGTATATTCGAACTAGTCGGTTTCCTATAAAGTTCTGTGACTAGTTTTCCTGAGCCACCTTAACAAGAATATCCAGATACACAATAGCAGTCTTGTTATGGCTCTCTGTAAACTGGAAATTTAATTCATTGGTATTAAGTTTCTTAACAAATTCTAACCACTCTGAGCTTGTCCCATCCTAGATAATGAATAAATCATCTATATGCCGCAACCAGAGTATTAGTTTGGCTGTATAGCAATTGTTCTCTGTGCCCCCAAGCAACAAACTTTTCCCACCAACCCATGAACAAATTGGCATAACCAGGAGCAAATGTGCTCCCATGGCTGTGCCCTGAAGCAGCACATAAAATTCTATGTTGAATAAGAAGCAGTTATTTGTCAGACAAAGATGAATCATGTCTAATATCATTCAACTGTGTGATAAAAAGTTCATAGACGTTGTATGAAGAAAATATTCACACGCCCGCAGGCCATCATTGTTCAGGGATACCACATCCAGGGTAGTGAGCAAGTATGTAGGTTCCCAAGTAATGCCATCAATTTTATTCAAAAAGTCTTTTGTGTCTCTCAAATAAGATGGAAGTGTGGTCACAAAGGACACCAACGTCTCATCTAAAAATCTAGAAGTATTCTCATACAATGCCCCACAAAGTGTCACAATGGGACGTCCTGGGGGTTTCCTCATGCTCTTGTGCACTTTGGGCAAAAAGTAGATGATAGGCATAATAGGTAATTTTGGGTGTAAATACTTGCACATATCATCCTCTAGTAGCCCCTTGTCTTTGTATGTATTGAGCAAGTCAAAGAGTTTCATATTCATACCTGCAGTGGGATCTTCTTCCAATTTAGCATAGCAGGAATGATCATTAAGTTGTCTTGCTGCCTCCTTGATGTAATCCACGCGGTTCATCGCGACAATATTCATACCCTTGTCTGAAGGTTTGATGATACAGTTAGGTAATGTACTGAGATCTTTCAGAACACTCTGTTCATGGCGGGTAAGGTTACCCTTATGGCTCCATTTGGTCTTTCTGATTTTCCTCAGGTCGTTAATCACTAAATCCTGGAATGCTTAAATGTGTCCTCCTGGATTAAACATGGGATTAAATCTAGATTTGCACCTGAGTTGGCTGGTCCCTGGCCTATCTGTATGTATACTCATGGAATTCCAGTCTAAATCACTGTTGTCATCAGATGCTACATAGTCTGATACCAGGCTTATAAGATTGTCATATGTTGCCATGTCCTCAATGGTAACTGGAGTATACCCCTCTGATGTTTCTTGAACAGGTTGCTTGGACGGATTCATGGCAAAAACCTTTTTGAGCCTGACCTTTCGCATATATTTATCAAAGTCTATGCGCATTTCAGCATAGTTGTAATAGCTGGTAGGGCAGAAATTGGGGCCAAATTTGAATACTTTTTGATGGTCATTGGAAAGTGGATACGAGGAGAGGTTTATAATGGACATATCTTGATGTTCCATATTGGTCTCTACAAGTTCTTGGTTCCAGAGCGGGTCTTCCGTACTGTCTAGTCCTTGTCTCTGGAGTCCGAGCCTGTTGCCCCTCCTTGTTTTCTTCCACCTCTTTGTCCCGTTGATTTTCCACGGCCTCTGCCTCTTGTTTTTTTGTTGCTGTTTGGTACGTCCATCCCCAGCAACTGCATTTCTTCTAAAAAATGCAGTTTATGTGTAGGTTGCTCACTTTCACTTTCTGTAGTGTCTACTTCAGAGGATGAGCAAGCGGCTGGAAGTTTTGTCACTGCTGGTTGTGGACCAGTGGGTAATTTAAGCCGCAGGGTATCAAAATGTTTGGCGAAGGTGAATACCCTTCTTTTTTCATAGTCATCCTTGTCGCGTATGAATTTACGTTGTTTCTGCAACTTGATGTCATCCTCAAATGTTTTGTATCTTTTTTCCATGCTGTTTCTTATGGTTTTACCCTCCTCACTGGGATCAATAGAATTAAGCTGGTCTTCCATTTCCTGTATTTTCGACTGAATCTTCTTTCTGTCAATTCCTGCATACTTGATGAGAATCTTTAGAAAAGTGACGAAAAATACAAACCACTTGCCTCTCCCCACTCTTGCAGCATTTCGGGGTCTTTCTCATCAAATGTAGGTGTGGTGAGGATGCGTAGACCTCTAGGGACTCGCCCTACGTCTATATAATTTTACAGTGAAAACTCCTCCCACCATTTTGAAATTTCCCATCGCTGCAGTTTTTCCAATTCTCTTAGCAGTTTCACTTCTGTGTTAGGCAGTGTCTCTGCCTCTGGTCCTTTCAGTTTCCCCACAGTGGTGGTTGCTTGCTTCTTGCAAAACAGGGAAGCTGCTTGTTCCCTTCTGGTAGTTTCCTTGTCCATCTGTGACATCATATTGACTACTTACAAGGGTAGTCTGGCTATGGTGTATGCCCCAACTGGAAACAGTTTCCGTTCTTGTCGCTGTAGACCCTGAATCTCACAGGTACTTGCAGCTGCCTGTAATGGAGTTCCCAAATGTCGTGTAGCTTCAAAATGAGAACCAGACAGTGGCAGGAGTGGACAGGCATGGTAGTCGGAAGTAATCCTCACCCTCCGGTGCGAAAAACCATTCCGGACGCTTCAGCTGCAATGTCTCACCCCATGCCAGTCTGTTGCTTCACCACACCACGTGGCCAGGGAACCTCTGGAGCACTATATACGGCGACACAAAGGAAAAAAATAATGTACGCCGTGCCACACTTCAAATACTAGGCGGGTGCAAACTCCAACACCATTTTTCCCACGGCGTGAAAATATTAAAAAATAACCAATTCCCAGATCCATGATGGAACCGGGAGAAAGTTGCCGGGATGCACTCCCAAGAACAGTAGGGAAAACCAAGGTGACTCTCTACAAAGAGACAGAAACTCCAAAATTCATCCAGACTGACAATCCTTTATTTTTTAAGTCAGCATGGCAAGGAAAAATAACAGAAAACAACGTGTTTCGCGGTGCACAGACCGCTTGGTCACGTTGAAAGTGCAAACATAGACAAGGTGACTATTAAAAGGCTCCTTAGTCTCTATCCCCTTCAATCCAGATGGAGTGTCTCCGTTGAAAGCTCATATATATATGTATTCTATTATTAGTGTTGTGTGGTACCGCTACATGTTAGTAGTCATTTTTCATAATCTTGTTGGCCATAAATAAATACCTGTATTTTTATACATACTGTCTAAGTGTAATTTGTGATCCCCATTGTGTGTACTCACTGTGGACCCTTTAGACGCTCACCACCTCTTGAGATTTAGGGCCTCATTATACGGATGGCGGTAAGGATTTACCGGTACCGGTAAAATACTGGTACCGGTAAATCCTTACCGCCTTACTACGAGGTCCCTTTGCGGGTTGGGGGATTTAACGTAGTCTGGGATCCCTAACACTCAAGCTGTGCATATTGCTAGCTTCAGCTCCTCAAATGCCTCAGTCATTTCTGCTGTCCACTGTAATGTACCCTCCCCTCTTTGTGCTTCTTTCAGTGCACTTAACAAGGCTCTCATGTATGTTCTGTAGTCGAATACCCATGCACTGCAGTGATTACAGAGACCAAGAAACTTTCTGATGTCACTTTTCGCCCCTCTTCCGGTATCAGTTGCCCAAAGTATAATTATGGCAATATTGTAATTTGGCTTTGTCTACCTTTTACCCTTTTTTCCGCCAGTACAGTTAAAATGTGCACGGAATCATTTCTACACTGTGTTTCTGTTTAGCTACAGATCACGATGTTGCCTACGTATTTTATAACAACACTTTTTAACTGTACATTCCCTAAGTCCATCTGGAGGACCCTGTTGAATATAGATGTGGACTCGCAGTAACCTTGTGGGAGCCTAGTGTCTTCCATTTTTTATATCTGTATAGGAATGAAGTTAAATATTGTGAGTCTGTGTGGAGTGCTATAGAAAAGAAGGCATTCTTCAAATCTATAACCGTGAAGTGGGTAGCTTCCGTAGGAATGCTAAACAAAATTGTGGATGGATTTGGAACCAGAGGAAATTCTGCATCAACAATATGTTCAAGGGCGCAAATCCTGTATGAAATGCCACAACGCCCCTGTGGCTTTTTTCACATGGTACACTGCTATGTTGCACAGTGACTCTTCTGGTATTAGAATGCCTTGCTTAACTAGATAGAATGGCTCCTGGCTTAAGCTTTAACTTTACTGCTCCTATTTCCTTCAAAAGCCCCACATCATAAGGACTTGGGGTCAATAAAACACTGGGGACTTTGGCTAAGTCTTTCTTTAGAAATGACGGCAGTGCTTGTAGCATCATCAACATTATCTGTGGTACCTCTGTAGTGTATTTTTACCCAGTATGTAATGCTAATGTCAAACACCATCTTGTGATCTGAGCAGTTGTCTTTAAACAATTCTTCATCAGTCATGGTAGTCAGCCTCTATCCTTCTCCCACTGCAATCACTGTCCTCCATGTTTGTCCGGTGTCATCTGTCCTC
This sequence comes from Ambystoma mexicanum, assembly GCF_040938575.1. NCBI lineage: Eukaryota > Metazoa > Chordata > Amphibia > Caudata > Ambystomatidae > Ambystoma > Ambystoma mexicanum. The sequence continues at coordinate 833,476,525 of NC_090929.1, forward strand.
TGTACTGTTATTCTGTCTTCCCCCACTATTGCTGCCTCCAGTTCTAGTGCAATCACTGTCCTCTCCTGCTCATTTAATGGTAGCTCTGGTCTGAATATGTACTCATTTGGAAGGTGCCATAATTTTGCCTGAATGGCCGGGAGCCACGCTATTATTACCTCCACTCCATACTAGAATAGCTCTCCATCTGCTGGCACCTCTCTCTATAGCATGCGTCCGCAATAGGCTTCAATTCTTTCCCTCACATTTAGAAAGGGAATCCCAGGTGTGGAACACACTATACCTTGGTCAGTGAATGAGTGGATGGTAATGTTAAGTTTGCTCATAATGTTTCTTCCCATTATGTTTACTGGTGTCTGTCGGAAATACAACAAGGGTAGAGATAAGTCATGCGCCCCTATAGAAAGTATAAGATCGTCTGTAAAAGGAACCAAATCCGTCGCCCCAGAAAATCCCTGCGCATTAATGGTGTTGTGTGACATTGGATACCTTTCCTCCCAGATGCAGGATCTAGTCACCCCTGTGTCTATAAGAAAGGGGAAGGTCTTGTAAACTATTATCACCCTATACGTGATTCCTCTGCTGGATTGGGTGTACCCGATAGAATGGAACACATCAGGTCTGTCTGTGGGCTGTCCTATTGTAGGTACAATGACATTCCATTCCCTGTGAATGGGTTGCCACCCACCACGGTCACCCCTCCCCATTTCCGAATGGGAGTCGTTCCCATGGAGTCTGTGGGTGTCACTGTCCTGTTGTTTTGCTGTGCTGTGTATCATGACTGCGTTCTATTCTGCATCTGTGGTGCAGATGGTGCCTGTATGACTGTGCGGGCACCTGCATCTGGGGTGTCTGCATCATGGGTTTATATGTCTGCGGATATTTGTCCAATGTCTGCACTTGTTGTTGTGTTTGGTCCTGAGCATAGTACTCAGTCTGTTTTCCCTGATATGTGGGCTGATATTGCACCCTCCGTTCTGTTGCAATCCCCCTCTGCTTCTAAATACCCTGGAAATGTGTCCCATTTGTTCAAATACCCAGCACTGGAGTGCTCCCCCCATTGTCCTCTGATACCCTCCTGAAAATCCCTCTTGGCCGTGCTGTATCGGGTGCTCGTACCCCCACCCACTAGGTGTCCCCCCTCTTCCTGTAAACCCATGATATGAGTGTGAGGAAAACGGGCCTGTTACCTTGAAAAGTGTGAAAACAATGTGTTAAAGGAGTGTTTGGTGCAAAAAGGTGTTGAAAACTACAATCCTCATGATCCTTCATGTGACACTCGGGCCGAGCAGTGAATTGCTGGAACTCGGGCCGGCATTGAAACGCTGCTTTCCTTAGCAGCTCTCTGTTCTTCATGTAGAAGGCGCAGGAGCATGGCAGGAGACAATCACTGCCTGGGGAGCAGCCAGCGTGCCCCCCCAGGCCTCAGATAAGTGCTTGATGGAATGCATGTCACACAAGCATGTATCGTTGTTTTTGTTTGAAGCTGTTCGCATTACTTGAAGACACGCTTATGAGCATTCCTCTACAGTGTGCGTTTAACAGCAAAGGGCGTTCTGCCTCAAGCCATACGAAATAACGTGGGGCAGACCACCATTACTTCTAGAGGACTAAATCACGCTCACATAGTGTCAGCGTGGAGCAATTACATGGTGTGAAGTAACACTGTGTTTATTGTGCTGCTCATGTTTCCATTACGTTTCATATCTAGTCATTACAGTTCAAGTCCATTGTTATGTGTAAATCTGGTTCAGGTGCCTGTAAGAATAATTGGGCAGTATCCAATGTCTAAATGTAGCCATTTCAAAATGGGTGAACAATAGGTGCACAATAGGTGCAAAGCAGTTTTCAGTAACAGCCAGCAGCAATTTTTCAGAGCATTTAGTAAAATGTTTTAGCACAATGTACTGTCATTTTAAAATGAAAAGGTGCACATTTTTACAAATAGGATGCTTTCATGTGTGCGAACTGCATTAGAAATACATCATTAATTAACCTTGTACTAATTGTATTACTAATATATTAACTCCAATTGCTCTAACATTAATGCAGTTTTTGTGCACAATGAAATGCATTCTATGTTTTTACATGCACGGTTTAAAATTCACTTTATTTTCCATGAAGAGATGCACAGTCTGAAATTCAGTCCATGTGAGAGTTTTTCCGTGAAGAGCAGAAATATGACACTGGCAGGAAGGCAAAACAGAAACAGTTGCTTTACAGAGCTGAAATCTTCACTGTCTTGAAAAACGAGGTCTGGTACAAGACACATTCTTTTATTCCGATTGGTAGAGATTGGAGGTGGATGGGCCACGTCAATAGAGGGCTGACCTAGGGGTGATAGGCAGGAGTTTTCTTAAGGAATAACCAGGGGGAAGAATTCAGTTTGAACTGGGACAGAGGTACAGGCGTTGCTTCAAAAGAAATGCTGCCGGTCTCCATGTGGGTGTGAGCGCTGGTTACAAACTTAAACAGCCGCGATCTCCCCACACATGCAAAGGAGTTCTTTCCACTGGGTCTGCAAAGCAGCGAGGTCGTACAGATAAGATACCGACAGCGAGAGTTTCAGACTTCACTGGCCTGGGTGAGTTAGGGCCAAGTGAGGAAAAAGAATGAATGGGAGATGACATCATTTGTTGGCAGTACAGGGAGTTAGAAAATAAATAATATTACATGCTCATGTCTCTCTCTCCACGTTTAAAAGGGCTGAACACCAAATTTGTTTTTTTTGCAATTTGCCTGTTGTTTTCAGTTCTCTCTTATATATTGTAGGTCTGATGCTGTGATATCATGTGGTAAGATGTAACTATGTTTATAATGGTTGTATAATACATAGTTTACAAAAAAACAAAGGCTGGGATTTTGGTGTCATTTCTTTTCTGTGAATCATTTCTGTACAAGGGAATCATAAAGGTTTTTGTTCATGCTGAGGCGATAAAACATTTACAAATGTATCACCAGTGCTTAAAGTAGTAAACAAAACTATCTGCCAGACAGAAGATTGTGTGGGTGTGAATGAGTCCTTCTTTGCATGTCAAAAAGAAGGCAGTGTCAGATAAAACACATAGATTACTGGATGTAAATAAGCCAGTAATACCAGCCACATACAATAGGTGGTGTTCTGAATAAACTCACTGGATTATCTAAGGGTGTGATGGGTCTAGGACAGAAGACCGCATCACAGGGGGGCGCCAGAGCCCAGCATGAAATGTAAAAAAAAACATTTTTTTTTAAATTGGAGGAAATGTGAAGGGGCAGCTCACATGGTCAGTCTGGACCATAAAACGGTCTTAGGCACGAATGAAAAAATGGCCAGCAGTTGAAAATGGATATTCAGTCCTTTAGTCACAGACTGTTTGAATAGTACCCAAGGGGTTGTTTTTTGTTCAAATGTAAACAAATTGTGATATTTAAAGAATATGTATTCAGCAACAATGGTCAAAACTACTAGCTGCATATTGAAGTACCTCCTCAAACTGGCCCATATTGGCCAAAAAAGTGGCCCATTTTGACAAACCTACACTAGCATTTTGGGGATGGTCATCGCCCTATAGGCCAGTCCAAGCCTGCCGGCTCATCCATAATGGGTGAGGGGGCGTCCACGCACTGGCCACCTCACCCATTATGTAGGAGCCGAGGAGCCAGCCCAGTAAAACACTGAGCCCTCCCTCAGCTGCTTTTTCCAGCTGAGGGAGTGCTCCTGGGCTGGCTGAACTATCAAAGGGAAACACTGTTTGCCTTTGACAGTTTATTTCCCCAGCCGCACATGCTCACTGAGCCATGCAACGCTGGGGGTGTTTTGCTTCACAAGCCTTGCATTGCTCATTGGAAATGCTGGCTGGGGCACTGCATGTATGTATGTGCAAGGGGGTGCTCCTGCACCTCCTCGCACATATGGGCAGAGCAACCTGGAGCGGGGCATTTTATCAACCACACGCAGGCCCCTGCAGAAGGTACGTTTATGGCGATTTATTTTTTATTTAAATGTGTATGTATGTGTGTATGCTTGTGTTATGGGACTGTGGTGGGACCAGGATGGGCGGCAGCACTGGGATAGTGGTGTGAGTAGGGTGGGGAGAGCCCAGGGTCTGTACTGGGAGTAGGGTGCAGTGACGGCACACAAAACTTCATAGCGATTTCTACATACTGTCCATCTGGCACTTTTGGGGGGGCCTGGCCTGCCCAAACTTTGCTCAGGGGGGGCCCAGGTCAAAACAGTTTAAAGACCACTGGTCTAGGGGGTTCTCTACAGGTGACGAAGAGATATTCTAATAGAGAGGAAATGATGGGGCTGTAGTGCAAAAAGCCATGCTCACCACTAAAGCACAAAGATAAGGTCATTCTGAGAATACCACAAAGTAAGATACCACTAAAAATTACCACCAACATGAGCTAACACTATATTATCACAAAAATAAGGTAATTCTGAAAATACAACAAAGTAAGATACCACTAAAAATGACTGCCAATACAAACTAACACTATATTATCACCAATATAGGGTAATACTAAACTATCTCTAAATGTAAGGCCAGTTTACTGCCAGTGTAGCACCAAAATATCACGGTAAGAAAATACCGCCAAATCCCGAATTTGCCCCAATAAGACACATCCTCCTACACAATGGTGCGTTGTGCCTGTGGGAACAGACTTTAGAGCAACTACTGGGTGTGACAAGTGTGTTCCACACTGCCATACGTACATTAAAGGGAACTAATTTTGTGAGACGCAGTGTGACACTGAAAGTGAATCTCAGAATGTCTCAAATTGTTGCCACATTCCCAGAGTTGGTAAAATATGTGGAGGCAAAATTATATGCACATGGAACATGGTCATCAAATAATGCCACAGAATGGCATGGCCGTATCTATGGGGAAGTTCAGAAAGAACCACTGGACAATATTTTTGAAGAGGGTAGCATAATTCAGGTCTGTCTTCTGAGATTATTAAATGCTGCTGACAAACCTGCAGAGAAAGACTCTTTGATACGGCTATGTGCCAAAACATGGTTAATTTTAAATAGGTCTCTGCAAATGCAAGAAAACAATCCCAAGCTAATTAGCAGACTAAAAGTCGAATTAGATGGAACTAGTGAACAGGAGAAAAAGTTAAGAGCTGAACTGGAGGTATGTCAAAAGGACATGCAATCAAAGTGTAAAGAATTCGACACTCAATTGTCTGAAAGGAGAAAACAGTTTGAGGACAGTGAGCAAGAATTAAAACACTTTAAAGGATTGGTAGGTCACATTAGACAAGATAAAAAGGAGGCTATTTCAGAGAGGCAAGTTTTACAAAGAGAGAATCTTGAGAAAGAAGGTGAGCTCCAGAATGTCGAACAAGAGATAGCTAAAATGTATCAAGAAAGGGACACGCGGGACAAAGAGTTTAATGAATGTCAAATGCAGATGGGCGATATGCAAAATGTTATTAATAAATTGGGTGATGAAAACACATACTGCGCAAGTAGGCAGACTGACTTCTTAAAATGTGCAAGGATTTGGAACAGCAGATATGATATTTCAGGTCCCAGAACAAGCGACAGGGCACCACATTCACTGGGATTGAGGTGAATTCCTTTTCTACACGGGGAGATAGCGCCCCAGTGTCTGTGCCTGTGTCTGGGCTTGGTTTCAGTGCCTTTGGGGGGTTTGACTCACCCATTGGGGGTTGCCACCGATCCCATACACCTGAAACAAGTGTTGAACCACAAAGTAATTCAATTCCAAATATAGCACCAAGTAGCCCTCTCAAGATAATGAAGTCAATCAAGGCCCTGATCAAACCATTCAAAAAAGGAGGGGAGTGTTGTATAGAGGACCACTTAGAAGCGGTGCATGATATATTTAAAGCCCTACACATACTCAAGGAACAATACAGACAATACTTTCACTTAACTCTGGATGCTCCCACAGCGAGCATCATCAGGGGATTGAATGAACAGGAGAACATGTCATGAACAGGAGAACATGTCCTGGGCAGAATTTGAAAAAGAGGTTAGGTACCATTTTTCTCCATTCCAATCATTACAGAAGGTGAAGAAAGTTGCATACACAACCACAGCTGGGCCAAATACATCATCTCGCCAATTTCTTCAAGACTTAAAAAGAGCTTGTTCTTGTTTTGATGTATCTTTTAATCCCAATTCCAATGAGTTTAAAACTGCCTATTTTTATGGTTTGCAGAAAGACATCATATTACAGTTAATCCGTGAGTTTGATTGTGAGAAATCCCTTGAATGGATTGTGCACCAAAGTACAAAACTGTATGAAGTGCTCTACTGTCAGGGTAGAGAGGGCAATAAAATGAAAGAAACAAGATCAAAATCTAAAGAATCCTCTGCAACAGTAATGGAGATCAGGTCGGCTAAAATGTCACTTGAGTCCGCTCAAAGTCCAGGCAAAAATAATATGAAACCCGAACAGAGGGGTACTCCACAGAGGTAACCACCCTCGGCGCTGATGTTTCGTCACATGATCCTAGTAATAGGGAGAGTTACATTAGCCATACATTAGGTACTTAGGAGACAGACCCCGTGCAGGATATATGCCCGATATGTCAGGCACGAACAACAATCAGAGACAAAATGAAGATCAAAGAAGTAATAGTCCCTATCAGACATTGGGGACACAGAGCAGATTTGACCCCAACACCGTGATATATGGTAACCAGGACAGACCGCGGTATGTGGATCGTTTTACTGAAAATGGGAATCAGCATAGGGGACAGTACTCACAAAATGAGAGACAGGACACGAGGCTGAACATGAACTATGCTCCACGTAAATACAATCAATCACCGCCACCAGCGGATTAAAAACAAAGAATAGGTACACCCCGCTCCCCACCCCACATGAATCAAGAGTTCAGAAAAAATTCAAATAGGAATCACTCTCCTGAGAGATACCAGAATAGATTTAACCCGAGGGAGAACAACCAATATCAGCATAAGCCACAAAGAGATGATTCTAGAGAAATGGAAAGATTCCAGTGTCTCGAGGCCCAAGTAAAAATATTGGCTGAAGAAATAGGAAAACTCTGCAAAGATCAAAAACAGTCATCAAATGAAGGGGCAGAAGTTCATAGAAGTGACGTGGTGGCTTCCAATAATAAGTGACTAAATATTCATGACAACTGCAATGGTAAAAAGACAGAATCCTCTGAGCGGTTTTCCATAATGACCCTGAGCTGTTTAATGATTTAAAAATGAAAATACCTGCAAATGAACATGAGGCAGAAATTGCAAACATATCTAAAAACGAGGTTTGGTTTAACCTAGCATTGAAAATGAAAAAGGAAAAGGAGAAAAACATGAAATCCCAAAGGAACAAAGAGACAGATTTAAGAAAGACAACTCATGCACTGATAAAATAATTAGTGAGGGAGTAGTTGTGAATGTTAGAACACCCTCCCTAGACAATCAAGATGCTAATAAAATACAGGCAGGAAGAATAAGTACTAAAAAGGAGGGTACAGATCAGTCACCTGAAGAGTTCTTTGAGCCACATATTTGTGAAGAAATTAAAAAGACTAATATCATGCCAAATACCCGCAAATGCCCAGAATTAGAAAATGACAACTTATCAGGTGATGTTTATATGCATATTCATTTGGAGAATTGCAGTGTGAACTCTGATGATCCCACGATGGAAGGGCAAACTGTGGCCACACTCCAAATGACCTGTGAACATGGGGAGATGGGTAAGGTTTCTCAAATGGAAATGGACAGAAAGGAGGGAAAAGGGTCCTTTCATTTACCGATGTGCTTAGCCACGAGTGAGAAGGGTCTGAGAAAAGTGAATCCTGAAATCAGTAAAAATGTGCACTTTTTGTGTGTATTAGAGGAAGTTGAAGACAGATATTATGCTCCCATTTCTGTGGAAGAGAAGTGCAATACATTTGCAATGATTGACACAGGTGCACAGGCCACAATTATGTCCAAACAATTGGTAAAACGTATCAATGAAGGGAGATCTCCACAGAATCAGATCAAAGTGAGACAGAGTGAAGGCCCAGTACATAACTTTAACGGTGATGAGGTGTCTATTGAAGGTGTCACTGAAGTTGACATAAAGATAGGGAAACACAGAATGAAACAGGAAGTATTGATCACATCTATTTATGAATTTCCATTTATGAAGAGAAGAGATTGCCTGTAAAGATTGTCTCCTCTCATTGATGGGGTAAATGGGGTCCTGTGGTCTTTAACCGAAAAACCATTAAGGTCTAAGAAAATAAAGTCACAAAACAGCAGCATAAATGAATGCCATACTGTTTCCAAATCGAATGATGCAGTGGAAGTGCACCTCCAGAATAGCTGTGTGCCTAGTGTTATTTTGATGTGTCAGGACAAAATGCAAAGTGAAAAAGAAAAACAATCTGTGCAGATTTATTTGGATCCTAGGAAGAAATGGCAAACTTAAATAGATGAACACACATTGCGCTTCTATTTAAAAGAGAAGAACTGCAAACAGAACACCACCCCTAATGCAGACACAGAAAAACACATCACCACTCTTGCTGAAATACATATGGAAGATGAGCAGCCATGGATTCATATTGGTATAAATGGACATTCTAAAATGATAAAAGCCACTTTGGCACTTGAACAGGAAAGGAGTTTTATTAATGAGAAACTACTGCAGAAAATAATGGAAAGAGAGGAGATCCCAAAGTTTAGAATTAAAAACCAATACATCTCTGGATTGGACAGGAAGATGCATGCTAAAGATTAATGTTGGACAAAAAACATCTACCATAATGTGTGGATAGTGAGTGGAACACAAAATGATTTTTATCTGGGCAATGATATCATGCACAGGATGTGCATGGTGTTAGATTTCCTTAACCAAAAAGTATGGTCCCGGCTAGGCGGACCTGCGCCCGAATTTGAAGACAAAAGAAAGGCGTATCATTGTGCACAATTGGTGCCATATAATTGAACTACAGGTGAAGAAGGATATTACTATTCCTGCATTCACCAAGCAGGTTACTTTAACACTAAAGCGCAAGAATGAACAACAAATACAGGATTCTGATGCATTTGTGTGCTTGAATGAATCCATGAAACAGCAAGGGCTGGATTATGAATATACCCTATTGGTAGATATTGGGAAGGGGTCCGTCAAAATTATGGTGGATAATAAAGGATGTCAAGATGTTCATTTAGAAGTGAATTCTGTGCTAGGAATGGCAATACAAAAATCACATTATGCTGCAGATTTCATCAATATGGTGATTGGAAATACCCCTGAGAGATATGTAGATGCACAAGGTGTGTTGCCAGAGTCCTTGGATTCTCAACCCAAAGGGATGTTCAAAATTGAATCTGTGTACCCTTATGATTCCAATGAGACAGTGTGCTGTCACCAGGAGAATTGTATATTATTTGATTTAAATTAAAATGAAACAGGACACCAGCACATTGAAATGGAGGCTGATATGCCAAAAGATTTAAAAGTGGCAACTCTGCAGAGAGATACAGCCACACAGTTGGAAGAAAGCACAGAGGTTCCTCCATTGGAGGATTTCCCAGAATTTTCAAAAATGGTAGAGGAGCAGATTCTGTTAGCAGATGCCTCTGATAGCGAAGAGGACAAGAATGAATTGAGAAAAATATTTATGGAATTTAAGGAGGTTTTTGCTAAAGACGCATATGATTGCGGCCTAACTGATTTGCATGTTGCCACATTACCAGAGGAGTGTGGTAGAAATCCAGTATTTGTGTGGCAATATCGATTACCACTGGCATGCTTAGAGTCATTGGTAGAGATAATTAAAAGTTGGAGTCTAGGGGAATTATCAGACCTTTTCATAGTACCTCCAACACTCCCATTTTGTGTGTATTAGACCAAATGGTCAATGGCGTCTGTGTGCAGAACTGAGGGAATTAAATAAGAGTGCCAGTGTCTGGCAACTAAAGAGTTGTCACTGTAGCCTAACTTTGCAACAAATAGAGAAGCCCATGGAAATCCAAATGGGGGATACATCTGAAACAGGAATATTTCAATTGTCACTGAATGCATGCGTATCCCACTGCTGTCATCCCGACTGGAGGGAAGTTAGTGATAAATTGTAGTAACCTGGTTGTGCTCTCTTTCGAGATTTGTACTGGTTGCACCGTCCTTACCAAAAGGACCTCCTCGGGGCCCGGAAAAGAAGAAACCCAAGGAAAACCGAGGTGTCGCTCCACACCAGAAAGGAAGACCCAAGAGAAGTGTCCCAACTCCTCCCGCGTCCCAAAAGGATTATGAGACACACCCAAGAGCAAGGTAATAACTGCTGTTAATTAGAGTAACGGCAGGGATACGTTCAGACCGTATGCATCCGGAGAGGCTCTCGTTGTTCGTGGGGCTCACAGGCCCTTTTTACAGCAGTATGATGCGCTACTTGCGTCACCTGGGAAAATCATCACAAAACCTATCGCCACTCCGGGTTGGTTCCCGAGTGGTACGGTTAGTATAGTTACCCTATGGGAGGAAATGTTAGTGGATAAGGACGGGTCAGGTGGTACACTTGGGCTGTCCCTAACAGTTGCTACATCGGAATTGTTACAAGGGGACCATTGGTGATTGGCTAAGAGTGATGGCGTCAGTGATGAGCCCCCTGTGTTCTGATTGGTTCTCCCGTGAAACCCCAAGCCTAGGACCATCGCCGTTCCCAGCTCGCACTGTACCTGACATTAGCAACAATGTGCAACTATGTGTTTGTGGCGGACAATGGACAGGTCTGCTTACGGGCTGGTGTGCATGTCTTTCCCATCGCTGTAGGTGTCCAACTCATCACTTCGTTGTTGAAGATTGTGTCCCAGACGTGGGACCCTGGCGATTCTCTGTCTTGTGAGCTTGGCACCTTGTCAGTTTGGCTTGGACACATGTGGGGAGACCGAAGCTGGAGTAGAATTATGAGCATTATATTTTGTATTCTGCCTCTGAGGGCTTGGCACCGGCAGGTATAACCTTGGCGCTGGGTGCGCGGCATGTGGGTTGCAACATCGCGGCCTTGGCTGTGGGCTCTCGTTGGGGGCTCGTTCTGCATGATCAGCACTTGCATTTTCATTCTGGGAGGATTTACATTTGCGAGGCTCTTCCCTGGGGGCTCTTGCTTGCGGCCTACTTGGGGCTAGTTCGTGGGTGGCGGTACATAATCCATACTATGAAGGTCACAGGGAGACAGAGTGTTATACGCAGCATTAGGTATATATGGTGGCGTCTTCATGGGAATAGGTAGCAAGAAAGCATCAGCAAGCATATACACAAGGTCTTCAGGCGTCTTGCTTTTCTGCGGTGCTGTAGAAGGCCTATGTGAAAAATAACAACGATGCATGTCCGTGGGTATGTCAGTCAGCTACGTCATAACACTGAGTATATTCTTTGTGTGGGTTGGTGCGTGAGTGACCAGTGTGCATGGTGGCACGTGTGTTCTTGTCTGTTGGCTATGTCATCATGGCATCTCTAACGATGGTGGTTTTCGTAGTTGGTGTCTAATCGAGCTGGTCCATGGCGCATGCATCGGCTTGACCAGGGCGTGCTAGTGGGAATGCTCCTCGTATGTGTATGCCTTTGAAGCAGGATATTTTGTCATCTGGTAAGGAAGGGAATTGTTTGAACTCCTCTCGTGGGGGTGTTGACGAGGAGAGGAAATTACTGACGGGCCCACTAGTCAGTACTCATCCTCGAAAACTAGTAATACAAGATAGCAGCACCATGTGAGGACAGAGTGCAGGATTTACATACTCCAGCAAGGTTCAATAATCAGGACGCAATAAATTGGCAAAGGGAAGTCTGTTTAATGATACATACATCAGCTTATGGAAATCAGCAGCATCACAAACACCTGCCTCACCCCGACTTCCTCGAACATTAGTCAAACAGCCTCATTTATGGACAAAATCCATCATCATTGACGTCTAATTCTACAAAAAATCATCATGCAATACAATTGGGTGGGAAAGGTAACTTAAGTATAGGTGCTATATCTCTATATGGAAATAATGCAAGTGGATTGGATAACTCTTATCGGGTGGGTGTCTACGCCCTTCCATCTACACCACACGTGATTGACGTCACTACAAGTATGACGTCTCATTGGTTACAGTGTCTCTAGGACCCTAGATTACATGGTCCCTTGTGATTGGGCAAATTACACCCCTAAACATAAATCTCCATTTTAATTAGCAGCTTTAGAGTAGACACCCAGGTGCCTAGTGTCCCACGATTCACCCTTCCTCCCTTCCATCAATCAGTGTTTTAGGGCTGTGTGTCAATTAGTTGGCTGGGTATGGCCTTGGATCTGTAGTCTCTTATCAGGAAAAGTTATGGCACCCCCTGGTTCTGGATGACATCAGGCGGTGGTACATCTTCGCGCCTGTCTGGTCATGTGTTGGTTCACCGTGAATCTGCTTCAGTTTCCAACCTTTTGTGCATTTAATTATGTGTGCGCTTGGCCACCTGCATGGGCCTCTCTTATCTTGACCTTCATGGGCGGGCTGGTATTCTCTGTAGTTGGAGTCTCGTGAGCTCATGCTCACCTCCCCTTCTCTGGTTCACCTCGATCTCCCTGACATAAGCCTCTCTTTGTTGAGTTTCGATTCCGCTCCTTCTCTGGTCTATGCTGGGTTTCTAAACTCGGCCTGTCAGGCCTTTGGCCGCCTGGGTACATTTCTGCTTTCACAAAATGGAGTTGCATGTGTACATCGTGCAGTATTGAGGTAGATATATGGTTGGCGCTTGCTGCTCTACTGTTCTACTAGGCATTGCAAGCAGTATCGATTTCTTAGCCTCTTGCATTTCAAGCTTATTTACACACATTCAGCAGGGCGGTTGCTTCCATCTTGTCTTATGGCACCATTCTCTTACGTTTTAACAGGGTCTCTCCCCTGCATCCATTATTATTATCCTTGCAGTTACTAGTACTGGCATTCGTGCTTTCAGTAGCCAAGTCTGTTTGTTCTCGGGGCTGCTCGGGTCCTTGGTTTATTTTCATTGGCCTTCCATTAAGGTTTTAGGGGTCTCCTTGTGGACTGTGTGCAGGTATTCCTCATTTCGTATCAGTGGCTGGTATGGCTGTCTGATAGGGTATAATGCTGCCCAGGGTTGTCGCTTTATGGCTGCTTCAACCGGTATTGATCTCCTTACGTACAAGGGGCAGACTCCCAGTGCGGCTCTCTGTTGGTTCATTTTCTCCTCATATGTCACGTACCACGGCGAGTACTTTACTGGCAACTCGCAATGGGGGCAGGGGTGCAGGTCATATCTGGGACCTCCTCTACAGGGGGTGCTTGGGCTGTAATCCCCTAGGCCATGCTCTGGATGAGACTGGGGCGACGGTGTTATCCCATTCTCCCACTTCAGAAGGTTTCCGGTATCGTTCCAGGTTCCAACCAGAGGCAGCAAGGAGAGCGTGTTGCATCGTTCGCTGATGGAAGAAAGACTCATACCCGACAGACCCTGCCTTGTCCAATGAAGGAATCCCACTTGCCTGATTCTCCCTCAGCTCAAAATCTCAGGAGACTCGTGGGGGGGACGTGTGGGATATATTGACCCATTCTGCTGTGCTTTACCACATCACTAAGCTGCATTTGTGCAGGAAACAGCAAAATGACTGTGCTGCATTTTTGCAACAACCAAAAAGATGGCTGCATCATCCTGCCACACACAGTTCAGGGAGGGTGAAACAGGGGACACACTGCAGGAGCGTGCCAGTGTGCCCGGACTATATAAATGAAATTAAGTCAAGAGGCAGCCTTGCTTTGCTGAAAGCCCAATATTCCCCTTCAAAATGAAACCTTTTTTCACCCTTTAAAAATGCTGTTTGATGCCAATTCCATCCATTCATCTGAAACCATTGTGATTGAAAAGGCCCTGCCGTGCCCAGGAGAATTCATTGTGCCTCAGCAAAACCGGTCATAATTCCTGGATGACAGGCCCAGTCACATGAGCTTTGAAAAAAATCAAGAAGAATCTTTATTTTTCACTCACACAGGAACGCATGTTTTTATTTTCTTCATAATGTAGCAAAACACCAGCTGTCTTCAATGGAACTCTAACCATCTGAGCCTGGTCAGTTTCATATATCAGTGTTCTGATAAAACTCCTGTCTTCCAAGAAAAATGACTTTAGCTGCAAAGACATAGTGGAAATCTAATGAAGGTGCCAAAACCGATTTAAAGAAATAAATGTCAGGTTGGCACTACCTTTAAAAATAGGCCTTTGCAAAATAAAGAAAATGAATGCTTGTGTTTTAAAACAGTACACTAGTAAATGAAAGCTTCACAGTCTTCAACAATATGAAGGGGTTTGTTACGGGTGAGACTGTATCACGTGTGTTATTTGATGCAACAGGTTTGTTTAATTCTGGATTTAAGATCAAAAAGTGAAGGATGTTAAACCCAGGGTGGCTTAAGTTGCAAAGTTGAAAACAGGTTTCTGCCAAAAGGGAGGGCTATCTCTCTCAGCAAATCCTGGCAACTCCCTGATAATTATAGGGTGGAACAGGCTTTGGTCTCTGCTGGGACCCAGAACAAGGAGCTCCCAGGGAAGGAAGACGGAGGTTTGAGAGACAATAAAACTTCAATCAGGCAGAGAAACCCCCCATCCTGCTTTGAAGGAAATGCCAGTTGGGGTCAGCTGAAAAGAAGAAAAAATGATCCAGTGATGCCCATTTGTTTCTAAAGACTATTTCATAAGGAAAGGTGGTAGAATGTATTGACACCTTGTGGACAGAAATGGTGATATATGTTGGATTACAAGAAAAGCATCCACGTTGCAAATATAAAATTTGGTACATACATCCCTAATGACAATCCCCACCTCTGTATAAAGTTGTAGAATTGTAGAATTGTGAGTGATATAAATCCCATTGAAAAGCGTGAAAAACTGGTGGTGGGGCGAAACCAGGCCTCACAGAATGGAGGTTTGGACTGAAATGTGATGCACAAAATATGTAACCTGTGTATCTGATTTGCTAAGAGGTTGCAATTGTGTAAACATATGTTTGTGGCAAAATTAGATTTTAGTTCCAGTAACTATGGGAGGTTTCTGGACATTGTAAAACTCACCTCGTAAACCTGACATAATTTTTCTGAAATCTAACCAGCAAAAAGCTAGACAGAGATTATTACCCCTGCCCAATCCAGTTGATAGAGCAGTGTGTAGTAAAGCCTGCCCCAGTCATATACTGTGATGATGTTACTAGGAATTATAAATAAGAGTCCCTGAGAACACACACAGAGACACTGATTCCTGATTTCCTACGCCGGCATCTTGTTCCTGTCTATTCCTGTCTTCATCTTGCATTTATCCATCCAGACTTCAGATCCCAACCACAAGGCCAAGCATTGCTGATCCGGCTTCAGCTAGGCCTCAATTCTAAAATAATCCCAATAACCAAGGGAAATGCTGTGGTGTTTTGGGAAGCATCCTGAATTAACCTGGCTTGCTGCTCACTAAATGCATGCCTGCTGCAAACCTGCCATCCAGCTAATCTGTAGTATCCAGTGACCTAAGGTGCCAGTCCAGTGCCAGTTGAGTGCCATCCGGTGGCCAGAACTGCCCAGCTGGAATGCCAGGTGCCTTGTCGTGTAGTGACCAGAACCCTTGACAGTCCAATATCCTAAACTCAAGTGGACTGTAAGTATCACCCCTAGTCAGTGACTTGCACCTGTTTTTATCAAAAACCATTTGGTTAATTCCAGGCTGGAATTAAAATACTTGCAAAAGTTCCCACATGTCATTTTGATTATAAACTATTATAAATCTTCCATTCAATTTTGAATTGTATGCTTTGGCTCAATGCATTGCCTGTGATTGCTAGTACCTTTCCAGTGTTGCTCCATGAAAGAATTGTTTTTGTTTCAAGATTTTTATACACATTCATTGTTTTATTCAGCCATTACCGAGTGTCATTTTAACATTGCAATTGTTTCAAATACGTTATTCATTCTCATTTGAGGAGGGAAAGTTAGATTTGAATTCCGTTTCCAGATTCATATTCCTAACTGCGTGTTGCTTCCTTATATCCATTCAGAAGTGATTATTTGTGGGTTGAGGGAACATTGCAGGGGGAAATACTAACTTTAGTGCTATCTTTCCGAAAATCCAAAAGTGTGTCTATTCCCTGGTGTTTTCTATCTGTGTTACTAAAGGGTTGAATTAAGTGCATTGCCTACATTCCTATTGTTATTATCATCACATTGGTGATTGCTGCCCCATTTATTAAAACGTGTATGATTTCTTTTGAATGTTTAAATAAATAAATAAATATTACCTTTACCCACCAGCCTAGTTCCTGGTCCTTCGTGACCCGGGGTATTTGAAATGGTTGTGTTATATGAGTGGTGTATCTCTCAAATATTGAATCTATATATAAGTAAATAAGCATTTCAGTCGTGCGCTGCATACCAGGCTAAGACCAGGGTGTGTCGCCTGATTAAAATCCTTAACAATTATAACATTTTGCTGTATATTATCACCACACTGGTGATTGGTGCCCTTAAAATTTGTTTTGCTCTGATTTTTCATTAGAATTGTACAAATAAATAAATATTTCATTGTTACACACCGGCCTGGTTCGTGGTCCATTGCGACACAGGGTATTTGTCAAGGTGGGTGCCAGACAGGTTGGGTGCCTTCTCAAAGCAGAATCTGAAATCAATAAAGATAAAAAGCGTTTTTATTGCACACCACATTCCTTGCTAGTGGAAAGATTCCTTGTCTGGAGTGTGCCGTGTCTTAAATCCGTTACACAGTGGGGGCTCGTTTTCCGATATTGAGATAAGTGATTCTACCCATGACAGTTTAACACAGCAGGCTAACCCAGAAATGTTAGTGATACTTTTTGTGGTTAGAAAACTGTATTACACTGTAAAAGCGCCATCCCAAAACTTAGAAACTAAGTATCAGGCCTGTATGTAACAATAAAGTAAAATTAACCCTGAACTAGACAAAAGTAGAGTACAGATTTGCCCTTGTATAAATAATTTGATAAAGGGCACTGTGCACTGTTGAGATCAACATGGCTAGGCAGCACCTTCTGCACAAACTATTCGTTAGAGGGGAAGGGGCGGAGCAAGATCAGGAGGCCTGGCTATTAGACATGATGCAACAGGTCATCTCTATGAACATGGATCTCTGGCAGGATAGTGGCCTGTTACATCAAGCCTTGACTGAGTTGTATATGATTCCAAATATTAAATAGGAGCAGCTTCAAATGATCCTACTCACTGCCTATATATACCTCCACATGGTAGTTATGGAGGAAAAATACAAAGAACGTATAACCCTTGCGCAAAACCAGTCTAAGCTCCTAAACCAAATCCAGATTGAGTTAAAACAGGTAGGAGAGAAATGGCAAAAGACCCAGAATTCTGAGGTAGAATTTGAAAATCACATCAAGCAGCTCAAAGAAGAGTTGGCTGTACAACAACAAAATAATTCAGAGCAAGGGGACCAATTAGATACATTAAAAGAGGAGTGTCAGGAAAAGGTTGATTCTCTGAAAGAGAACCAACTAAAATTAAAGCAACGAGTTACATACAATAATGCCTGCTGAGGGCAGATAACCACCTTACAAAATCAGATTAAGCAACTGGAAGAGGAAAATAATAAATTAATCATTAAAGAATTCCACTCTCAAACAGAATTTGACCAACAACACCAGAAATGAAGTGCTATTAAACGACAGAGGGATGACATGGCTGAACAGATGGGCCCCCTGCATCAGGGTAGAGATGTCCTATGTCAGGAAGTGTACAAATTAAAAACAGACCTACAGAAAAGTGAGTCAGACCTTCTGGAACTGACTGACTTAAAAACTGAATATGAAAATGTGTTGGGGCGCATGGGACAAGTAGAAGGTTCTCTAGAAGAGATCATCCAAGCGAAAAATGTGCAAAGTCAGGAGATCTATCTCCTGCAACAAAAATGGCCTCAGTGTTCCCAGGCAATGCAGGCAGCACAAAAAGACAATGAGGCCCTCTGTGATGAGAACAGGGGACTGCAGAGCCAGGTAGCAGGCCAAGGAAAGATAATAAAAGTAAGTCAAGCCCTGATAGCAGAGCAAAAGGTGTGCGCAGGCTTTTGCCTACCGTCAGGAGATAGGGGTTGAGAGGGAGAAACTTGAGCTGTTAGAAAAAGAGTATGCTAGTCGGAATCAAAACTTGAGGGACCCGAACAATTAAAGAGTGGCAGGGCAACCCCTGATCACAGCATGATGCCCTCTATACCAAGGGACTCAAACCCATTTGCCACTTCGTATGCACAAGACACTGCGCACGTCATGCCCACAGGTTCACACGAATACGAAACCATGAGGCAGCCAGACTTAAATAGGCTTAGCATGATTGAGCTGACAGTTCAGCGTCCAACAGAAACTGATGGACGGATGTCCCTGTTCATATAAAAAAATATTATGGCTGAGGGATCTGATCAGGATAGCTCCTATGAAGAGTAAATCAGGGGGGAGCTAGACTTGCAGAAACATCACCTACAAAGAGACCCTTTGTTTCACTTTGCAGAAACACAAGAGCATGAATTGAGGCCCCAAAAGAGTATTCTAAAAACCTCCACCCAATCAGGGCAGTGGGAGGGATTCTCCACCAACCCTGGAAGCAGGGAGGAGTTAGAAGTCTACTTTCCTGTGCAAAAGAGGGAGTCCACTGGGGTGACCCAGAGAGCCCAAAGTACAACAGGGGTGAAGAAACTAGGCCCCACACACACAAGCTCAAAGAATTAGGGAGGGCCTAGAGGATCATGAGGGGACCTCAAATAGCAGCAGCTCTGAGTCTGAGGGTCGAATGGACTTAGGTGAAGCGGCAAAAGAAGGCTAACATGCAAAAGAGAGCTCTGGTGAAAGACCCCATTAAACAGATTAAAGCTATTGGGAATTTCAGGCCCTTGTACTGCAAGAATGCCAAATATTCTGTCTAGGAGCATCTGGAGCTATATGAACAGATGGTGACCTCTTTTGACATAAACAATAATCAGAATTGCATAGAATTTGCCAAATGGACATTTTCTCCAGAGTACTCCAGCTTCTTTGCTGGGCTGGAAGACCAGAAACATTCAAGGTGGTGCACCTACAAGACAGCCATCTTGAAGCACTTCTCCACACACAGAAACCCCCAGGAGGCCCGCAAAGTGGCCTACAATCTGCAGTGTGGAGAGGATCAGGCCCTAAGAGAATTTGTGCATGAGCTAAAACGGGCATTTGCGCAAACTACTAGGTGGTGCGCACGAATAGTAGGGAATTTATAAATACCTTTTTTTATGCACTCCCAAAATATATCATTACATAGCTGGTCAGAGATTTTCATGAGGAGGGAACCCTGGACTGGGTAATAGAGTAATCTACCCAGATCTACGAGGTCTCCAAAAATTTGTAGAAAACAAAAGTACTACTAAAACCCCCAAATCAACCAACATCCCCACTGCTGCCAAAGTGGCGGAGGTGAAGGTTGCCCCCATTTTGGAGCTAGAAATGGGGGGGGGCTAAAAATACACCTTCCCAAAACCAACAAAATCACAGGCAAAGAAGACCCTCTGATCAATCACAAGCAGGTGGTAGTCCAGTAGGGTGCCCCACCAATGTGCCCCCTAACTCTTCCAATTACATCAGCCCTAGGTACAAGGGCAACAGATCCTCCTTGGGGAACGTGTGGACTCCCCCAGCCCAGGGGGGAGAGGGTCCAACCAGGTGAGTACTGCCACAGGAAACTTCCCTCCTAACTTCCCTCAGGAGATCAGTAACCTTCAAATTCTGGGTTAAGTTTTTTTCCTAGGTACCCTCAAAACCCTAATATCCAGGACAACCCTCCTTACTTTCACCGTTTTCAGGAGTCCAGACCACCAAATTTGGGAGAGGGGAGGCGATGGGTGGAGGTCTACCAAGGAAACCCACAGTACCTAGGTTATCCCGGGAGAAGGGCTAGTTACCCTTCCTGAGATCAACCCAGATTCAACACAATACCCCCGTACCAGCCATAGTGGGTGTCTTAACTTGAGCGCCAGGTTCCGAACCTTACTCAGGATCTGAGTTGCATGTGGAAGGCTCAGCTGTTAAAGACTCCAATCAAGCAATCCCACTAAGTCAGTGCCTGGTCTGGGATGCCCAAGGGAAGCCCTTATTTATATATTTTTATGTCCAGTTTGTGTACTCTGGATGACAACCCTTATATAACACCCCTCTCTTAGAATCCCCCTGACCCCACTGAGCCAAGAAGTAAGTTTGTTTTGCAAATTTAAAAGGTTTATTTGAGAATTAAACAATATACATATATATATATATATCGCACTTTTATAATAAATTAATAATTGATATCACACTTGTGAATATGAGCAGTAATCAGCAATAGGTAATCCTAAAATAGCACGGTTCTGGTGACTTATGACTAGGAACAGGGGAATAAGGTATCAGAGAATGCTTTATGGTTTCAAGGAGATGCAAAGATGAATGAAAGGCAGTACAGAAATAAACTTGATATGATTTCAGCAAAAGATAATGTGATCACTTTTTCTTTGACAATTCACTCCCCCCCTATGCAATGTAAGGAGATGGAAGTAACACGCACAATTCTCAGGAATACACACAAATGCAATACAAAGTTCCAGTTCCCCCCAGCGAGCTTAGAGGAAAACAGGTATGATTTTAAACACAGGCAAAATCCTTTTAAATGTGGTGGCAATGAAGTGAAAAATATACTCAAATTGATTTTATTTCCCTATAGGAGGTTCAGGGTCAGTGAGAGATACTTTAAATCAGTTCAGGCCAGCCCTATCAATGATTCAGGGATGGTTTTCAAGTTGTAAACAGAATTCCGTGATGGAAGCAAAAGATAAATGTTTTCACACATGGCTGGAATGAAGCAAAATGTCAAATCGCTGCAATTTAGTTGCGTGCGCTGAGCGCAATTACAGAGGCTCTATAAGGAGTAGCAAGTCGGTTTGTTAGCAAGGGCTCGTTGGAAAACTTAGATTCTTAGCTTTAAGATGAAAGTTAAATTACGTTCCTAGGACAAACGGTTCCGGAGATACGGACGATTTTGTGAAGGTAGATTCTCGAAATTAAATTTCAAAGTTCAGAATGACAGATGACAGTTTTGCAGCTTTGAATCAAAAGAAGGGACACGATTTCTATAATGCAGTTCTCAATAGGTTAAATTAGTTTGAATTAGATTATTTTAAACTAAGAGATTGGTTTTGCACAGTTCTGGCTGAGTACTCACACTATTTTTTTGGACAAGAATGCGACTTCATCACGGATCAGGTCAGGATTGGCTGCGGTTCTCTCGCCACTGGGTACTGGTTCTCTGGTTCTGCTCACAGCGATCTGGGTCAGCTCTCAGTGATCTGGTCTGGCACTGGTCTCTCTGGTCTCTGGAGATTGATGGATTTGAAGTCTGGATCTCTGGATGTGAAGTCGTCTGTCAGCGTGCTCCGCAAGGAAATGGAAATTGAATGTCCCTACCTGTCCTGCACAGTCTCCTTTTATGTGTTTAGAAAGTGGGTGGGTCGGCTCATTCTGCATGCCCAACCCTCTCAACTTATCATTGGCCAGTTCCTCCTCTCTCCCTTGATTGGGGGAACTGGGTTGTGAGTCAGAGTGATGAGGTAGGTTTATGGTCCGAGTATCCTCCCCTTGTCAAATTGCACCCAAATCTATTTCTGATCCAAATACATATTTATCTATGTACCATTTTTCTAATATTATATATTATAATAACATATTTTCTGTAGCACCAAACCATCCGATCCCTGTCTTTGTAAGATGTCGTGTCCACTTATGACAGAATTCTCCCCTTTTAATCCAGATAACAACCTCTAAACCTTTCCAGATTTTACACAAATGTGCACCAGGGATATGGGTTTCAGATGATAAAGTGTCAGATTTTTAACATGCATACATTTGGAGTAACAACCTTTTTTCCACTACTATCCTCAAGAACATACCACAGAGTCCTAACACCTCTTAAAATGTGCACAGAAAAATCACAAGAATGATGATATTATTATTATATAATTTTTACAAGTCCACACTATGAATTATCCATCTTTTTTTTAAAATTATGCTCTGGCCCGAGGGGTGTGGTTTTCCAAAGCACATGGTGGAATTTCTGGTTTATCCACTTCCCCCAAGCTCAGCTTGCTCACAGATGCAGTGCCCCTCCCCGTTTCCTTCCAAGAGGAAGCCATTTACGACCCCCCTAATTTAACATTTCCCTGGGCCAAGGACAGTGCTTTGTTTAGTTTCCTGCAGTCCCCAGGTGCTCCCCCCCTGATTCAATCAGGGAGGTGTCATCTCCTTTTGGCAGG
This sequence comes from Ambystoma mexicanum, assembly GCF_040938575.1. Taxonomy (NCBI): domain Eukaryota; kingdom Metazoa; phylum Chordata; class Amphibia; order Caudata; family Ambystomatidae; genus Ambystoma; species Ambystoma mexicanum. Next base: position 833,498,828 of record NC_090929.1, read on the forward strand.
GGCAGCAGAATGCAGCCAGGCCTGGGAACAGAGCTGCTGATCAAGTTTCAACTTCTGTCGGGGGTAGTTGCCGGGCAGAATTCACTCTCTTCAAGCCAGGCTTCAGCTAAATGTCACTTTGGTTCCCAGTATTTCTTCATCCAAATAAAACTTACAATTTTTACACATGCAGCTAGAACGCTGATTCTAAGTTCAAAACTATGACATTTAACAGTTGTAAACTATGTGACACTCAACAGTAGGTCACTCATATTTTAAACATTTAGATTTTAGTGTCTTTCAGTCCAATTTCACTTCAGCTGCTGACATCCACAGCTCGGCCAGTTTTGTTATAAACATTGTTTTGGGCGCTTCATCTTTCCAGATTTTGTATGCACACAAGAATACATTCTGCCAAATGTCTGCTGGTGTTCAGTGAGATTTTTGAATATCTTGCAATGTTTAAAATAGGCATTTTTAGCTTGCATTTCAGAGAAACAAAGGTGATTTCAAAGCGCTTTCTGAGCTAACCGGCACTGCTGTTTTTCCTTTGGCACACATTTCACCCATGGCATTCCTGGCCCATCACGCTCACACTGGTGGGTGGCAGGTCAGGGGACCATTTGGTTGTGCGCAAAACTGCGCGGTTCTCCTGGTTCTGGGATAGAATGATGGGCGGCGACAGCTCATCCCCACATCTACCCAGTCTATTGATTTAGTTTTGTTCTGGGATAGAATGATGGGCGGCGACAGCTCATCCCCACATCCACCCAGTCTAATAATTCAACATGGGTCAAAACCCTTGACGCAGCAGAACCCTCAGATGAACATGGTGGCTCAGAATACCTCAAACCAAGGGTCTGGAACCCCGGAACAATAAAAGGGAGAGAACCCTGATAACCCACCGGTTCCAGAGGAGGAGGCACTGGAGGAAGGGGGGGTCCAAAGCCCTAGAGGAAGCTTCCTTCCTCAACTGTGAAAAGCCCCTAGAGACCCCGGAAACGGAACTAAAATCTATTGCCCCCGAAAATCTGCAACCCAGGGAACAGAGGGTGGGTAGGACAAACAAACAAAGAGACCAAAACGTCCCATTTTGTGGAGGAAGTCAGTATCCTCCAGTTTGAAGGGGAAGAATCCTTAGAGGATTCTGGGAAGAAAGTCTTCTCCTTCAGGGACGGGGGAATTCCTCCCAAACAAAAATGGGTCCCAAGAGACCAGATCCCAGACTGAGGAGGCGTGAGGACTGATTCAGAATCACCCATCCCTGAACCCCAAAATTGGTATCCTGAGAACATAATGATCACGGAGGGATCCCCCCACAAACTGGTTCTAGTGACTGTCTCCCGGTAAGGGGGACAGCACAGGGCTAAGGGAAAAAGGGGATTCCAAAATCCTGCCTATTTCAGGATGCCAAATTATTTTTACAGATTTCCGAACTCTGACACAAAATGCTGTCCAAAACCCCACAGTGTCGGAGTCCAAAATAAAGAAATTGGCTGCCCCGCTTGCTCAAAATGCCCATTTCCTTTGCCCCTTGGAGGAGAAAGAAGGGAGGTCCTATGCCCCTGCCCGGGTGCAAGGACAATGTGCATTTTTAGCACTGGTGGGCACTGGATCCCAAGCCACTCTTCTGTCTAAAAGGGCCTTTGATAAGCTAAATTCAGGAAGGGGGGAGAGACACCAGATCCCTCTCACCCCTCTTCGTGGACATATCCAGAACTTTAACGGGAATAAAATTCCCATCGAGAGGGGACTGCGGATCTTGAAATTAAAATTGAGTGACATAAGGTGAAACACCCTGTCATAGTCGTGACTCCTGAGGGAACCCCATGTCTCTTAGGGGAATTACATCCTTCAGAGGTTGTCTCCCCTAATAGACTGTGTGAACAATGTCCTCTGGAATCAGGCTAACAGGCCAATAAAATTAAACCAAAGCATCAACTATGTCAGTTTAAATGGCACATGCCACATGGTTGAACAAATATCTGACCAAATTGAGTTCCATTTCCAAAATAATCAAATACCTGACATTACTGTAATTGCTGTAGGACAAAAAACTCCAATGATGTCCTTGCCTTGTGTAGTAATTTACTTGATATTATTGTCTAAATGTCAGGAAAAGAACAGAGTAACTGTAAGCATTGTTTCGCTGTTGTAAATCTTCCGGGAAGACTGTCAGTTAAATATAATAAAACCTGTGTTTATCTATCTCCTATTAGATAATTAACTTCATTACCTCCTAGTCTGGTGAGGACCTCCCCGGGCAACTGGAAAGGGAAGCAAGGAAAGGGGGTGCCACTCCATACCCTCCAACCGAAAGACGAAAGGAGATCTTGGCATGCCACTTCCGTATGAAAGAGAACTTTGCCAAATGAACCCCATTCTGCCCTACTCTCCCTCAACAAGAAGTCGTGGCAGAGCAGGGGGGGTCTGTGGGGTACATTTAAGGCCTAAGGCAGACCCCCCTACAACAAAAACTACATTTCAGCAGTCACCCAAAAACGTCTGTGCTAAGCACATGGGGGGTGAGATTTGAACACAGCCACCCCAAGAATGGCTGCATTGTGTTTCCTTCAAGTGAATCCAGAAAGAATAACTTAAAGGCAGAATGGCTTTGCACTACTGTTCTGTCATTTCAAAAAATCAAGGCTGCACAAGAAAATGTCTTGCATTCCAGACTGCATCGCACTGGTGACTTCTTTCATTTACAACATTACACAGTTTTGTCTATTTAAACACAGCCCTGCCGTGTATTGCATGTGAATACTATGAAATAAGGCCATCCCTCACTGAACGGCATTGTTTTCATCAAGTAAAGTCCATCAAAAGCAAAATAATTCTGCCCTAAGTCTGCATGGTTTGGATTGACTTTTTGGGAATAAATGAACACATGCAAAGTATTTCAAAGGAAAGATGCTCTCTCTTACATTGTGTCAGTTACCAAGAAACTATTTTCAGCACATATCTGTGTTCAGAAACTAATCAGATCTGGGAAGAGCCTTTCAGAAAGTTAATGCAAAAGAAACCACATTTTCTGACAGTAACAGGAGAGAAAAAGAACATGTGTAAACCTATTTTTGCAAAGCTGATAAATTATATTTGTAAAATTAAATGTCAAATAAAACCGTGGCTCGCACAGAAATACAATTTTACATTTGGGGAGAGGTGCTAAAGGAATATGTATAGTGTGCTGGTTTTTCCCCAAAAGACAAATCATCCCAGCTAAACTCGGGTGTTTCTGTCAAACCAGTTTAGCAGAGGGGCCAATGTTGCACCTACCCATGAACAGATACTGCAAAGGACATGTGCTCTGTTCTCTGGGACCTGATAGTGTGATAATTACAGGTTCTCCAGACTGTCTGGCAGAACTGCCCCAAGGACAAAGAGTGGGGTGAAGCCCTGGGTTTTGCCTCATATGTGTGATTTTCTCTCCATTCCTGCCCAGTATCCACAGGAGTACTTCAAAGGGTAGTCATAGAAACCCTTGAGCAAGCCAAGCCTGGCAGGGACATTTGGGTGTGGGGCGCTGAGGACCACCCACATCTGGGAAGAATTCACCCCATTGATTTGAAAGAGCTAATGTACATTATGACATTTGTTTCAACACCCTAAAAAGGAAACAATTTGATGTTATGCCAGTATTGTATGTGAATTTCGGACAAGTAAAATAAGACTATGTGTGCCTTCCTGGCATGTGGTGGACTGGAATGGCAGTAAAAAGGCATTTCTGAGTGAAGCATAAATGGTGCAGACATAACATTTGGGGAGAGCATGCTGGATACTATTATACATATATGTAGCCATTTGGAGAATTGTAGATGTTATGTGTCTCCTAAAAACTGTGCCGAAGGGTGATGCAACATTGCACAAAATTGGCATTCGATCCGGCATATTCCTTGTAAAATATGGGACCTACCTATCTGATTTTTATGTTGGTAACTATTGTAAATATGGAGTTTTATTTCATAACTCATTTTGTGAAAAATTAGGCTTGTGAGACAATGGGAGTCATAAAAGTACACACTCATAAACTAAGGCCACTTCCCCTAAATCAATCAACTCGGAGGGAGGTGGGGGCATCAATAGCCTGGCCTATCCTATTCAAGGGATATGTCCAGATTTTTTCCACCCATAATGTAAAATTCTCTGATGTCATCCTGGCTATTTAAGAGGTAGACAGGGGGGCACAGGGAGATTCAACATTCACAATTCACCTGCAAGATTCCAAGACTCCAGAACCAGGTCCAGGGGTAGCTGGCCCAGATTCAGGCAGAACCACCTATCCAGAACCACCTTTTCATAACCACCTATCCAAATGCAGGCAGAACCATCCAGATCCAGGCAGAACCACCCATCTAGATCCAGGCATAACCACTAATCCAGGGAGAAAAGAGGAGAGGCCGCTGATCCCCTTTATGAGAATCCAGGCACTAGACCCCTTTTGCCATTCTGTTCCCATAAAGGAGAGCCCAGCCGGGACCCAGTGACCAGATACTTGCCCCGCTGTCCAGAGACCCAGCTGGCTGTCCAAATTACCCAACTCAAGTGCATTTTGTAAGTATCACCCTCCCCAGTAACAAAACAGCATATCCTGCTCGTTTACCTTGCATTTTGTCTAAATCTTATTAAAACCCCATAAAAACCCTGACCACATCCAAAATTGTCAGTATCCTTTGTTTATCCTGTCCTTAGAAGAATCTGTGTAGTATGCACCTGTTAGCATATTTCTTTTCTAAATTCATTTCAGTATCTGTGTAAGTCCTTGGTACCATTTTTGAGATAAAGTAATTAATTCCCTTATAAGGAGGTACGCAGCAAGAGCTTGTTAAAATTGCAAATTAACCCCCTTGTGTGCAGTGTCTTTCTTTAATAATCTAGCCATTAAAATATAGTCTCAGTAGAACCTGTCATTGTACCATCAAAACCGATTTTGCCTGTATCATTGCTTCCCTTGAAAAATCTGATTTTCATTTCATATAGAGAAACCCATACTGACACCCCATATAGAGTCACGCTTTCACTCCAGTATCCTGTTATGTGCCTTGTTTCCCCATCACAAAAACCAATTTCCGATTTTGATTGCTAAGCTATTTTCTTAGCTGTTTGCTTGTTTACAGTCCGTGTAGAAAAAGAAATCGCAATTCTGCCACTTGTGATTTTGGCTGCATTGCTTTCCTTCCCAAAGTCAATTTTCTCACCTGTGGTCCTATTGCTTTAGTACCTTGCTCAGTAGCCTGTCTGTTTCCTTGCCTCTTTAGTACAGCGCACAAATTTCTGTCTTATCTATCATACCGCAAACGTAGACTGACCTCAGAGAATGCCATTTTGCACAATTTTAAGGTTTTCATTTTCTTCTTTGACCTGCCATTCTGGAGTGGTGTGTCGAATTTAAAAATGTTTCCCTCCTCTTGCTGACTCTGTGCCACTGCTTTCTATCCACACAGAATTTAGTTAGCAGGTGTTTGGGGAAATGCTGCAGGGGGAGTGCCTAACATAAGTGCCATCTATGAGTGTGACAAAAAGTGATCTTGCTCCCATTCATATTTAAAATTGGTGTATCTGATGTCAGAAAGTTAAATTAATTGTATTATAACATGTTGCTGTATATTTTCACCACACTTGTGATTGCTGCTCAAAAACTGTGTTTTGCTCTGATTATTCCTTTGAATTATAAATATTTCATTGTTACACACCGGCCTGGTTCATGGTACATTGTGACACAGGGTATTTGTCAAGGTGGGTGTGAGACGGGTTGGGTGCCTTCTCAAAGCAGAATCCGACATCAATAAAGATAAAAAGTGTTTTTATTGCGCGCCACTTTCCTTGCCAGTGGAAAGAGTCCTAGTCTGGAGTGTGCCGTGTCTTAAATATGTTACAGTCCAATAGCTGAAATATTGCAGCCATGCCATCTTTTTCATTGTCTGATACTAGTCACGTTATCAAAAGCCTTTGATAAATCATAAAATTCCCAAAATGTGCGAAATGCCAACACATGTGAGATTTTACATTTTTGATGTTATTACACTTGTGACGTAAAGAAATCGTCATTCTAGAAACTCAGATTCGACATTTTTTTTTTCTTTTTTGTATCCACCAAAACTGTTTGGTTTTACAAAGCGGGTTCAGAGTTGAGGTTTTGAGTCACCAACATTCCAAGTTATTGTGCTTGTGGGTCACTTTCTTGTTGTTTTGAGATTTCAATTAGTGTTAGAGCTGTTAGTAGGATTTTCGCGGTGGCTATTGACCAAGAGGTTTTTTGTCCGCTTATCAGGCGTGACCACCAGGCCTCTTCCGCATGAAAAGCTGAGCTCTCTAGGATAAGGGGCAGATAAATCTGTCGGATTTTTCCTAACGCCGAGCATGACGTCAGTAAGTGGCGTACTGATTCAATCTTGTCATCCTTTTTGCAGAGCCTGCAGATGTTGGTACTTGAGAGGCCTCTTATGTGCAGGATTTCATTTGTTGGCAGTAGGTTTAGTCTTGCTCTCAAGAAAATCTGTCTTAGCAGTCTAATGGGGAATCTTTTGTACATTTCTGCTGCGTCGCTTAGTTTCATTGGGCGTATGGGCAAGTGAGTTAGAAGTTTGTTCTTCCCCGTCTTTTCCAGGGTAGTGATCCAGTCAAGTTCCTCTAGTTTTGTTTAACTCTGAGGGGATTTTGGATCAGGTCGTCCTCTGTGCAGCATATAGAGGCAAGTTGGTTCCTTTGTCAGGATGCCCAAGTTGTCATCATTTTGGAGCTGCCCTCTTTGTATAGGTGTGGTGCGTCCGGTAGTAGGATTTTGCGGTACAGTGACATGACCAAGCTCTCTCCTCTGAGATTCGACATTTTCCATTCCAAATGTTTAGTAGTCTTTCCTTTAACATTCGAGATATTCAAAGAGAACCCATAAAAGCAGTTGCTTAAAGCAATGGTGTTATTCCAATGTGCTAAAGGCAACGTCATGCTACCCAGCAATACCGACATTGTGAACACAGTTCGGTCATACACCTCAGCAAAACTAAAAGTGTGAAGAAAGTGCATAACGGGGTATGATACTGCATGGTGGCTGAAGCAGGATTTTGGGACGGAAGGGGGGAGTTGATATTATGTGCAGGCCATGCTTGTGGTGCCATGGGAAGAAGCAGGCACACCCGAGGTCAAGTACTAAAGAAAAGTGGGGAGGATTAACATACCAACTTAATGTGGTGTCACTAGAAAGTAGCATATCATGGTGTCCTCTGAAAAAAAGTGGGGGAACTCAGTCCACCCGCGTGTACCCGTGAGCCCTGGACCTATCTAGCCTTTGGCACAGTATGGCCACTGCTCAGAAACTCGCTTACACTACAAACGTCCTAAACAAACGCAGGGCTCCTAGCGTGTCGCCGTGGTCAAGCCTCCATGGACGCTTGAACGTGGAGCAGCGTCCCACGGAACACAGGGAGCGCTGGCATCTCTCCAGGGCCCCTATAAATAACTGCCGTCAGTGTCACACATCAAAGGAGGGCAGCTGATGAGAGGTGCTTCGGGGACTGTGCGTGCGTGTGTGTGAGAGTGGAGCCGGGGGCAAGGGGAGGGGGACGACCCGAACCCACACCCCACCCAGCCACTTTGCATAAATAAATAAATCACCGCGCAGGAGGGGGGAGAGGGCGCAGAGGAGGCTACACCGAGGGGAAAAAAATACCCCGCCAGCCCATCTGATCCTCGCCGTCCAGAGAGCGAGACCGCAGGAGAGCAGCGTGGGTCATGTTACAAAGGAGCGAGGATCGGCCACAGTGCAGCTCCCGAGCAGCCCACGGCTACACCTCGCCAATGGGGACTTCCATGTGCCACCTAACAGCCACCCTGCCAAGAAACTGAAAGGGGCAAAGGCAAGAAGCAAGCAAGCTGGACAAGACTTCCCCAAAACTTGTTGAGTGCTTTTTTTTCAGCAGCTGCTGGATCTCTTCATTATTTCCTTATTAAGGACGGGCATCATTTGAATTAGGTTTTCTCGTCCATCCCAAACCATTTCCTGGTTTCTGGGTGCGATTTGGATTTCTGCTTCCTGTGCCCACCGTTTCCTGGCGTGCCCTACCTGGGAGAGGAGAGGACCGGGGCCTGTTTATTCTATTCTATTTATTTATTTATTTGACTCCGGCTGGACAGGAGATGGATGAGGGGAAAGGGTGCGCGGGGGCTCCCGGCAGCGCCTGGGTGCAGGGGTGCAGGGCGCCCCACAGGAGGACGGCGGACGGGCGGCGGGGCAGTGGCGCCCCCCTGCTGCTGGGCTGCGGGTGCGCAGCGGTGTCTGTGGTCTCGCTGGTGCTCAGCCTCCTGGCGCAGGCGGGGACCTCGGACCTGCAGTCCCGGGTCGCGAGTCTGGAGGAGGCGAGGCAGCACCGGCTCGCCGCCTTGCTATCGGCGGACCAAGTGGAGACGGCTATTTTGGGAAGAGTGGATCGACTGCTGGAAGAGGTTTGTGAAAGTTTACTTTGCGTGTCTCTCCGTGTGACTGTTGCGAGTTCTACTGTTGGCGAGAGTCGAGTCGATGTTATTGTGTCTACGGCAGCAGCACACATTCCGCTGCAGCTTCCAGCTAACCACCTACAGAGCCTCTGGGCAATAATCGTGCGAGTGTGCGCACAGAAGGATATTCTGACCCCCCCCCCCCCTTTCCAGGTAATTGCACTGAGTTGCAGCTGACAATAGCCTGGGCAATTAACACCGCCCCATCCGTCAGGCACTTTTCAAAGCAGCACGCTCCTCTTACACCTTCTTTTCTTCACTTTACTTGTGTGAGGTGTTCTCGTGAGATTTTGGCGTCCCACTCATATGAAGAAGCCCGTCGACGCACAAGGCGCCCCAGCAACGGCAACTGCGCCTCGCAGCTAGACTGCGCGGCCCTGTTTAACCCGTTGTTGCTAGAATAGTTAATCAGGCAGAAGATCATTCAGTGAAAATATGCTGGGGTCAAAAAAAGCGCCAAGTGAGCAAGAAAGCGGTAGCAGTCCGCTATGTAAAACCCACAGCGTTACCAAGCTCTCCTTTTCGATGCAGTCTACACGTGTAATCGTTTTCAGTTCAATGGGACCGTACACGTACCCTTAGACGTGAGGGTCCTATGAAGGAGGGACGGGGGAGTGGGCTAGGCTGAAGTCAGGGACACACCACTGCACATGTGCGTGTTTTGGGTGCAATACATGTAAAAGAGGTACATGCTGACGGACCAATGGAATGAATGTGTTGGGGTCGTGGGATGCAAAAGAACACCCGGCACCCAAGTGATACATACTGTCCACGTATGTAAAGGACTGGCCGATTCTTCCAGGTTCCGTTTGCAGAAGCTTCACACGGGGCCAGTATCCCCCTCTCCGGTCTCCAGCACACCGCCCCCATCCGCATTGAAAGACAATTCAGTGGCGGGCAGATGGAATAATCATTAAACCAAGAAACGCCGCTTATCCAAAAAGCTGCAGCAGTCCCTGACGCAGAAGCGTGCGTGGCTTCAAGACGCGGAGAGCGGCGCTTCCTGGCTGGCTTTGGATCCCCGTAACGCGCTGTGGGGGCATCGTAACGTCCAGGCCATCTATGATGCGTAGAACTTACTGTGCAGTCGAACGTGATGGTACCCGAAAGAGTAAAGACTACGTCGACGTGCGCACGAGGCGTGCAACTTACACAACGAGTATCACTGCAATAGGCACATCAGCAGTGGCGTCGCTAGGGGGGAACTGGGGGGGGGGCGGCCCCCGTGTGTAATACTGCCCCCCCCCTTGTGCACACCTACCTAAGACGAGCAGTGACCATGTTCTCCCCCTACATTTGTCTGTGCCCCCCCCACTTTTGTCTTTGGCCCCCTCTGTGCCCCTCCTAAATGTGATTCCTGGCGACACCACTGCACATCAGCCCACCGCTCTCGCCAGTGCACACATTTAAAAACCGGATTCATGGGACTGTGCAAAGTGTATTATTGCAGTGAAAAGCCATTTTTGCAGTACAACATGAACTTTGCACTGACGTTGCACTGCAAAAATAAAATACCCTTTTGCACAGTTCCATAAATCGGGGTTTTAATGTCCTACCTGCATACCTATGACGCACAGTGCTAGGTTACCGGGCATCTCAATTATCAGGGCTCCGCATTTCACCAAAACACATTGACAAAGATTACAATGGGATACAACGTATGGAAGAAAAAAATAATGGGAGGTGACCCCCGCGAGGGCACAAAAGGAGAGGTACTCGCAGAGTAGGCGCGTGAGAGAGTGTGCCTGGGGAGAGGCGGGTTAGTGGGGGCGAGCGGGGGTGTATTTCACATCCCAGGTGCCCATTGAGGTTAACCACGTGAGGTTATTCACGCGCCGCGTTTGAGTCCTAACTCTTCCCGTAGCCAAGTGGTTTTCCTGGAGATTAAAAGCTTCAGAAAGCGTCCAAGAATAGGAGGCTAAAAGCTGGGTGGGATCAAGGGCTGCAGACCCCGGAGACAGGCGTGCTTGTCCCGCGCCAGTCCCTGGGCTGCCCGGTTTATTCTGCGCCGTCAGCCCGTCCTCTTGAGCGCTGGCTGGGGATGAGGGGGAGAGGGCAGGGCCGCCGTGTGAGAATTCGCACCTTGGAAAAGGAGGCGAGCTAAAGTGGCGAAACTCCCAAACTTGCAGGCTGGGGACGGGAGTGTCGCGTCTCGGTTCTGTCACTTGACAAGATGGTGTGATCCTTGTCAAACCAATCCGTCCGCAAGTGCCACTGTTCTCTCGTTAGAAACCCGGGGAGGCTTTGGAACACGAGAACCCCGGGCTCGAAGTATAAAGCAACAAGCCCACACAGCTGTTTTATGGGAGTTTCGGGGGTTTCTTCCACGCTCAAGCAAAACCCTTTGGCGAGAAGAGTGACCGGGCCCCAAAACAGATATATAGTTCATTTAACCCATAGTGAAAATAGGGCATAAGTGCGCCGCCCGCTCCACGGCGGCTTAATAAATTACATGTCTGGTAACATTGCTGAGTGGGTGGAGCGCCAGTTGCAGAAACATGCATGTGTGAACTGCAGTGCAGTGTTGCCAGCAAGATACCTCAGTGGGTTAACACAGTTGTTGAAGAGATGCGTCGGTGACATCAAATGCACACGTTCGAATTATAATTGGTACAACTGAGCTTCTTCTTCGCCTGCAGACCTTGGTAACACGAGCGCCCTTGTGTTTGGGGGTAATGGGAACACATTCGAGTAACACGGTCCAACGCTTGCGGTGTTTACTGAATGTAAATTGTGATTATTAGCACGTGCCGTATTTGGTCATTCAGAAGGAAACCGCCACGTCTGAGGGAGAGCGCAGTCTCTCTCAACGTGCCCTCTTTTGTGAGACTCCCTCGTTGATACATTATTTGTTCCGAAGAGTAACCCTGGCGTGACTAGATTTAGTGAAGTTAGGGTTTTTTCTTCGGACCTCCATTTTGCCTCAGCCATCCAAACTGATCAACCGACCCAATATCCGGGCAATTAGCTCGGGCCCGCTTTCCTCCCGTCTTAACGGAAGCCTGCCAAGCCAGCAAAGAGCCAGCGACATGTAGGTATAGCTTTTGTTCGGAAAGGTGTGCTTTGGGGGGATGGGCTGTGCTCGGACGAAAGGCGGAGGTTTCCCACCGTGCTTAGCACGTGACGGACGCCGCCTCAGCCTCATAAGCCGGTTTGCGCATCCGAACTCACTCAGGCGGATGAAAGGGGTGTCCGGGCCTGATGCTCTCACACACACACACCCCAGGCCTCTCTGCGAACGGCGCCAATTATAACAACGCTTTGGTGAGAAAAGTCACGGAAATGGAAGCTCCATGAGCATATAAAACAATCTTAACAATACCTAGGGACTTGTTCCTGTCTGGTGATAAATTGACTTGTGAATTCTTAGATTTTGGGGTTCTCCGACTTGCACTTTGAAAAACTGACCTCATCACCGAGGATTTTTAAAGCATAACAGTAGCCACCGGAGGGTCTCTCGGCTCTATGACCCACATGGAGCCAGGGGGTAGCTATTGAAGAGCCACACTTTCAGGGGGCCCGGCCCTAGAATTAGGTGTATCCCCTGATAAAATCCTAGCGTCTAAACACCCCAGACATTACAGACCTCTCTTTCAATACTCATTACAAAGCGCTTGTTATATAGGAACCTCATCCGTGTTTGTTATGTCAGGGAGCAGGTGTGAGGCTGCAGCTTCGCTGTGTTTCTCTTACCGAAGTTTGAGGTGGTCGAATGTAGACTACATTGAAAAAAACACATTCGTCGAAGCTGTAACTTTGCTTCAGCACCCTGACTTAATAATAACCAGGGGTCAAGTCCTAAAAAAAAAAGTGAGGGACTCATTAACATGGCAATTGAATGCCGTGTCACCAGAAATTAGCACATCAAGGTGCCCTCTGAAAAAAGTGGGGGGACTCTGTCCACCCGCGTGTACCCTCGACTTAAACCCTGACAATAACCGGCGTTCTTACACCCGACTTCATGCTTCTAAGCACTGTAATAACAGTTTGAACCCCCAAGCAATGGTGCACGATTGACCAACACCGGGAAGATGAAAGCCTGCCGTGGCCTTGCCATGGGATTCAAACTTGCCAATTCCTGACCACATGTGAACAGCGAGGCCTTACCCTGTGAGCTGGAACCCCTGACATAACTGTGCACCTCTCGGGATGTTTCGTCCAAAGTTGCTCACCTCATTAAACGCAGGACGGGTGGATTAGCTTTCTTGAGCGCTGACCGGGGTGCTACCAAGGGGCGTCCAAGGGGGGCCATGTCCACCCTTATAAAAACGCTGCCGTCCCCCACCACGCTGGTTCTGTTAATTATTTGTTTTGCTGTGCCACCCCAAGATTTCCAGTGACCTCATCAGGCAACCCGTATGAAAAATGTCTGGGGGTGCCGCTGGAAAGTGAGTCTCCTATTCGTGGACTTCACCCTTCTCCTATATCCGGGTGTTCGTGTCCACCTCACAGCGTGCCAGCAGCCCAATACTGGAATTACCTTAAACATTGGTAAAGTGCCGCTACTTGCTCATCGGGGAGGGAAAGTAATCACATGCTTCAATCCTTCTGCGGATGCCTTAAAATCTGGACAAACCGTTTGCCCAGATTTTTAACACAGTTGTTTTATGTCTTCCATAAAGCACACGCCTAGCTACGAAGTAACAGACCAGTCTCGGGAGGATCGCTCAGGGGCAACGCGCTCGTCTTGGAATCAGATCACTGCCATGCGCATGTGCAGGCGGCAGAGATCCTCATGGATTTACTGCATGTCTGCATGTCAACTGCTAGTAACATGCATGTAGTGGATCTGATCTGGCCATGTACTATAAAGGCTGGGTTTCCCCTTAACTGCCAGAGTCTATGCAAAAAGGACGAGCGTACTCGTCCTTGGCACTTAAGGGTAATGCATCTTCATTTTCGGCTGTTCTGGACAATGCATTGGCACCGCATGCATACCGGAAATCACCGAGCGCAGGCAGCGCAATAGTGTTTCGGTATCTCTGCACATTCGGATGTGCCTGGTATCTGTACATTTGCCTGGATTTGGTCCAGTTTTGGTGCATGAGTGCACATCAGAGTCAAACCATGCACGTTCTTGGTGGAAGTGGAGGTGGAATGGTAGCAGTAGGCAGATTAATTGCGTATCTCCGCGCATGTGTGTGTGTGCACACGGTAGAGATCCTAACAGGTTCACTGCATGTGTGAAGTTAAAGGGCTGGAAACATCCACACATTAAGGTTCTGCTCTGTCTCCAGAACTGGATGGTCAGAGTGAGTCTGAGTGGTCATGATAACAGTTAAGATCGCTCCATTGGCCAAATTACCAACATCAAAATGCCCCATGCACGCTATTGTTCTGCCTGGTAGAGGGCGCTCCAGGGTTCAGTGGTATATTGCGATGTTTCAAATTGAAGCAGGTCATCTCTTTTTTCCCAGTGACAGCGCTCAACATTTTTCATAAAGAGCGCAATATACAAATGTACTCCGATGGCCATAATACGCTTTGAACTGGGTTCTTTGTCTCGGTATGTTCAGGTCTTATGGAAAATGTGTTGCTTGTTAAGAAAATGTCTTCTCGGCTCTAACTCAGATAACATCTTGAGTGTCACAGCCCTTTACTTGTGAACATCTGTACATGTCTTCCCTTGAACTTGGCGTAATTTCTTAAATGACGCCTTGTCTGTTGCAAAAATCACTTTGGAACTTCTATTAGTCAATCCAGGGAGGGCTAAAATCAAGCTTTACCAACACGATTTAATTTGTACACAAGTCAAATGTAACGCGTACATAGACTTTAATCCATTCTTGTTTGGACGTAAGAAATTTCGCCAAATGGCTATTTGATCAAGTGTCCTTCGCCACACATTAGAAATCAATACGTAAGATTCAGACTAAACTTGTGGCCTACAAATGACATATTGGCAAGGAGAGGTTTCATAACCAAAGATCAAAACTTTTGTCGTTTCTCTGTGAATATATTCCAGAAAGTAACGTTGCAGCACTTGGTTGTTGAATGTCCTGCTTTAATTATAAAACGTCAAGTGTTTTTTAAGAATTTATTGATATATATCATCCTTTGAATGTGAATGAGTTATGGCAAACTATTTTTACCTGCTCCAGACTCTCAGTCATTGGTTCAGATTAGAAGGCTGTTCATGTTACACCCAAAAGATTATTTGTAGTAATACCAAACCAATAAGGATGAAGTGTATATATCCTTTATCTCCTATATTTTTGATGAATTTTAAAACTATAGTCTGGAATCTAAGAGTTCGTTTTAGATTAAGGATAATGATTATGAGGACTCCGGATTTAAGGATTTGAATTGTTCTATTCTGAATTACATTCACTGCCACTGTCACTGTGCCCAATGCATGTTAAGATTTGTCATTGTCATTTTAGATTAAATATTTTGATATTATAATCTTCCTGTTTTTTATTAATCTATGTAACTTTTGTATTTGCTTTTGTAATTAATTTGAAAGGTTGGTATTTTCAGCCAACCAAATAAAAAAATAAAAAAATAAAAAATAAAAAATAAAAATTATATATATATATATATATATATTGGTAGCAGTTAAGCACAGTATGCCCATATTTTCCACCCATTTCCTCCTACTGCAATGCTATAGAGCGCACATGGGCCCTGATTCATGGAATTATTTGCGTGTAAAACAGTGATTTGTGTGCCATTCTGCCCGCAAATCCCCATTCGTCAAACAGGCAGAATGGCACGCAAATCCCTGTATTACACGCAAATCATTCCATGAATCAGGGCGTTAGTCTCCAGTTCTGTCATTGCTCTCACACCATGTTTACTCCCAAATAAACTGAAGGAGCGAGCAACAAGTTTCAATAATATTTAAATATAGCTTGTTGTCTTTCTGAGTGAGCAGGCGGCATGAACTGCTCTTGAAACCCTATTTGGATTTGTTAGTGTTCACAATGCCACTAGTGAATCCTTCCTAGATTTTCTCACAGTGATTGATGAAGGAGGAAACACAGGCTTAAACATAAGCATACCACTGATAAGGTGGACTATGGGGATTACCAGATTTGGAATTGCTGGGAAGTATATGGCTCCTGCCTGTACCATAGGAGAGCCTAGTTAGCTTGAATCCAACAGCCACCCGGAGCTACTTTTGGCTCCCGAGGCCAACTGGTACCTTGCAAACATATATAGGTGACATTATCTTTGAGTATTTGAGAATGTTAATACAAATTAAGACATATTTAGTACACTTTTAAACTTAATGGTTCATACATAATGGGTAGAAAATTAAAGTTTGCCTCTCCTGTGGAAGTAAGATTTGCGTTGTGGTCCGTACTCGTTCCCGGTTCCCTCAGAAGTCCCTCCTGCCGAATCTATATGATCACTGCGCCGCCCATAATGTCGACTATTTATGAAATTGCTGACTCCCATTATGGCGTGGCGCAGTGATCACACAGTGCCCTGTGCCCTGCATTGCCATAACTGCCCCCCCCTACCCACTTACCTTTTCGGCGGCACACAGTGAAGTGTGCCACCGTCTCTCTTCCAACCCATTAACGTGGGTCTGAACTGTTGGGCCAGGGTCCTTTTTTCTTTTAAACTTTGTTTCTCTTTATTGTCCCCCACTACCATATCATGGAAGTGGGGAATACCCCCGCAACCCCCACTACACTGACAGAGGAGATCGAGGGACACCCCCGCAACCCCTGCTATCATTATTCGATGTAGTGGAGGTTGGCAAGTTCTTACCGCCCAAAGGTGCAGTATTTAACATGCCGTAGTGTTTGGGTGCATTTTACTATTATTCTGCTCCTGCCTAGTGCCTGACACCTAGGAGCTGGTTTCAGCTCCTGCTCGTTCAATCTGAATACTGAGCCATGGGGTTATGAAGGGCTGGTGCCAGAGTACAGTGGTTTTCGCTTTAACTTTGTTCCAATTATTTTTGGATGTATGGACTATTATTATCCCTCGCTATGAGTCTGTATTTTTTTTGAAGATCTTACCGATAGACCCTTTGCGACACAGCATACTTCCAATGCATTTGAAGACATTTTGCACATGCTCATGGTCACTTTTTGATGTAATCAATGTCATACCCATAATAAATTAGAACGATAACTGCTTGAAAACCAACTGCAATGGAGCACCTCTGTTTCTCCCATGCTTACGCGAAATGAAATGCCCCCTATAGTAGCCAATTGCAAAGAGTTATGCACAGATCACAACTGCAATCAGTTGCTCCGGGAATAGTTTCATCTCACATTAGTTGAACGAGTCCCACACCCATATTCGTTCCTCATACCAGGAATCACTTATTCACTGACATAGCAATGCTCACAGCAGCCCACACCCAATGTATAGTAAGTATTGGCAAAGCCATCAGTTTGGGCTTTCGGGTAGGTGTGAGAGAGGCGTTTGACAGGCACTGATATAATGGTCATACGATCGCTACAGCTGGAAAATGGAGGGATTAGCTGATCATCCGATGTCAGCACCTTGCAAAGTCTTAGCTAATAACACTGTTTGCCTTGTCATTGGTTGTTTTTAACAGAATTTCAGTTCATGGAAGAGATGTACATCTAGTGGCTGAAGGCACACTTTGCTAAGACATTTTTATTACACCAGTAGCCATTTACAGCTGCAATTAGGGCATTTCCTCTCAGCAGGATGCTTAGAAAAAACACTGACAGGCTGAGATTTGACATTACAGCTTCTATATCGAGCACAGAGAGATTCCAGGCGGTTTTGTTTAGGGTGTGAAGGGCGGGTATCATGTTCTTGGAATCTTTATGCACACGTTTATCATGTAATGTCCTTCTCCTGAAATGCAAAGTCTTGCTCTACCAGGTGTGTGCAGACTACAGTCTGCCAAACGCCCAAAGCGACTAATGCTATAAATATGTCCCATAACGTGACATTAACAAAACATAAAATAATCTAGATATGGCAGACGTCACTTGGCACTTTTAAACGCCCCTGTTATGGTTGTCAATTGGCCATGTGTGACAAGGTCTGCCAGTCACTTTGCAGAGAGCGTGAAGCACCAAAGCACACCTACATCATTGGTTTAAAAAAAAATGAAAAGATTGAGGATTAGCAGCTGGATAACACTGTATTACTATATATGTGTAAACCTTTTAACAGTCGGCATAAAACACCCGCTTGAAAGGTGAGTTACAAATGTACTCTGAGAGTGATTTTCTAAACATCACACATATGCAATGTTTTGGCTGTGGCAGCATCCCAAATCAACACGCCATTTTGAAAATATCTTCAGGAGAAAAGCGACTTTCTCTATGAACATCCCCCATTTTTAGAGCAATGGCCACGAGAACTATTAGGGGACAATAGGTTGTTGTCACATCCTCAACCGCTAGAGCATGGAATATTGGGGAAAATGGAGTTCCCAGCGGATGCCCACTTTCTCTCAGGATGGAGGCTCAGGTGCTGGCCGTGTGGATGTTCCCCATGCACCATGGGGCAGAAGAGATTAGGATGCTAGCTGGCATACATACCTAGAACCAGAAAACTGTGAAAGTTGAGTGAGGAGATCAGCATGCACAAGGGGTTATGCAAGGACCATCCGCAAAGGTCGGCCTTGCACACATCCTATCAAAGTGTATACATGTCTGGGAAGGGGACATCAAACCTATCCAGCGACTGTAGTGCTTGACCCATGACAAAGTCCTACCTCTATGGACCTAGCTACTTACATTGAAGTAGCAGAGGTCCCCAAATCCCTAAAATCGTCCAGAAACATAGGCAAACAGCCTCGTTCTGAAGGATGTAAAGCAGGGCTCGGCGAAACATTGGCTCTCCAGGCATACCTGCCTACATTTGAAAATCAAAATTCCTGAGATTTATGCCACGCCCACAGCCACACAAGACTCCGCCCATTTGCACACGGCCCCACCCACCTATCAAAAAGATAAACTCGGTTGCTGTAGCCTTCAGTTTTCTTACTATAGCATTGAAAATAATTATTTCAATGCTATAGTAGCCGAAATAATAGTGCTTTCAATCCATTTCATTGGATTGAAAGCACTATTATTGCTGCAGCAGCACCTTCAGTTTGCTTACTATAGCATTGAATGAATTATTTTCAGTGCTAACGTAAGCAAAATGAACGTGGCACCGCCGCCGTAATAATACTGCTTTCAATCCAATGACATGGATTGAAAGCACTATTATAGTGGTGCAGGCAGTGGGCACGAACATTTCGCGCCGTTTCCGGGTCCCGTCATATTCTCCACGTGTAGCCAATCAGGTGGAGAATATGACGGACCAGAAAGAATCACAAAATTCCTGAGATTGAAGGGACTTTTCCGGAGACCCGGAGAAATGCTTGAAATTCCGGAGTCTCCGGAAAAATTCCGGAGGTTAGGCAGGTATGTCTCCAGGTGTTTTGGACTCCAACTCCCATCAGACATAGCTAGCAAAGTAAATGATTAATGGAGAAAAATACTGGAAACAAACTAGCCAACAGCATTTGAAACACCTCCCTAGCTTTTGTAGCGGCAAGATTTACCAATGACAGTGTTTGCTAGTAAAGAGATGACCGGGATTGCAAACAAGAAGTAGCTGCTGTAACATTGAAAGCAGAACAACTGTTTCATCACATTGACTGGTCTTGTCACTGAGCTCTGCTTAAGAAAACCCCTTTTAGACATGCCTATATGAAACTACCATATGTTGTTTTTGGTACCTCCACAAGGTATTATTTACTTTGATGGTTGCCTGTCCCAGGCAGGCCACCGACAGTGGAGCTCTAGAGACAGTTGCCGACTCTCCCGCTTCCTCTTATCCAACCATGGAGTGATGCATACATGTGAACCACAGGGCACCAATCAAAAGGCTATAAAATGTGGGGTGAAAATGCAAAGTTTTCATGTTTGTGGCTGGCATCCTCCCAATGTGCCACGCAGGCGTGGGATTCTTTACAGTGGCTGCAGGGAACTTGCAGAAGATGCTGGAATTAGAAATGAATGGGTCAGAGTCAAAAGCACCTTAATACGATCGCGCAATCTGGCAAAGTAAAACCTTTGGCTAACGGATGTTGTCCAATGGGCAGAGTCCCACATTCGATATTTGGATATGAATACTGTTTGCTTGTACACCTGGTTTTCTGGGAAAAAGTCTCAAACTATTCAAAGAGAGTTCTGATTACTTACTTAAATGACTAAACTGTAGTGTCTCGTGGACAAGGAGGATGGCTAGTTGACGAACATAGTCTCCCGACTCCTAAATTCATTCCCGGCCCTCCGACTCCAAGGATCGCCTCTTCGTTTTAAATTACCATAGGATAACGTCAGGATGCTTATCTACAAGGCTGATCTATCCTTCATAGTGAAACGTGAATTGATGCAATGTCTAGAATAAGGGGGTCTGGCAAGCCCGGTGGCGTATATTGCGTCTCCCATTTCGAGCCTACTAAGTGCAGTAAATGAATAGAAAACGTTTAACTCAGGCTATCATTGGAGAAGCAATGAAACATATTTTCAGAGGTTCTACGTAATTTTGGTCGCAGCCAAATCCATCTAATATTTTTTTTTTCTTTTGAGCCATTTAGAAGCAAATATATGTGGGTGGGAGACCCCCCTGGCAGCCTCTCCTTTCCCCCCACCTTATTATTACCCTCACCCACCCCCATATATATTTACGGCAATGCAATGTTACCTTTTCAGAAATCCCATGGCGTTTTATAATGGGGCTATGTAGAGCACTTCACCACAAGTCAATCATCAAGCGTAAGTTATAAATTGGCTATTGGAGTCATCAGCCACATCAATACATTGGGCTGCATCATCAATATGATTGATTACCTGTACGAAATTGTTGAAAGGTCCAAAACAATGCTATTGTGCAGGGGGAAAGCTCAGGTGCAACGCGTTTGTCTTGGAAGCAAGACAAGATAACACAGGCAATACAGGTTCGAATCCCGATCCCGCACTTGGAAACCAATCTCTGGTATAAAGTGCGTTATAAAAGAACAATTATAATTATAATAATACTCAATACTGATATTAAAACTATTGCCTGACAGGTTAAAGGCTTGTTTTACTTTAATGGGCACCCTTTTCTAGCCGCTCTTTGACTATAAATGAAAAGTGTTGTGTTCAGAAATCCCCTGAAATTTGTGTAGCCAAACATGAATCCGTGCTTTGTCTCTGGCGCGTGTTTTTTTAAAGAGGTAACAGAAGACAAGTGTGCCCACATTTTGGGAGTGGGGCGAGTAGACGAGCCGCGCAGTCTGAAGATAGCTGCGTCTAAGTTCTTACAACGGACTATACTATTAGTATATGCGATTCAGGATGGACCAAAATGTGCAGATAAGGAAAATAATTGTGAATGAATGCTGAAGCTCAGTCGTAGCCCAGGAATCAGTGTATTCGGTGGAAAGGAAAGTGCAGGAGTAAGCAAGCCTTCATTATGTAAAGACGTTACAGCTGTAGCATTCTCTAACATGGAAAGTGATTGGGGAGCAGGTCAAAAGTCTAACATGGGGACCTATGAACTTTGCTCAAGTTTAACTGGTAGAATCACATTTCGCCGCATTCGATTTGCTGATTTTTGCACCGCAAAATATGACGGGACACCCCTTGCGCCCCTTCTCACCTACGCTCTCACTCCCCCCTGCTACATGCCTAACCCCAACAAACGCAGTGGGGAACACCTGATGCAGAGCACAATGCCAGAGACATGGGACCCACCAGGGCATCAACTGTGGCCAACGAAGTGCATGTTTGTGTTTATTTTTGTTTCTATTTCCCAACTACAAACTGATTTCAGACAATAGTTTGTATCATGCTGATAACGGAGATACGACTACGTTGGGGATGTCGGATATCTCAGCAGCCTGCGGCACAGTGCATCGTGACATCTTACTTTCCCATTTGTATGTGCGTGGCCAAAATGGTTTTGCTCCATTTTGGAGAACATGTCGCAACAGCAACATTTAGGCCCTTGTTTGTTCCCTAAGGTGTGTGTGATGTATGGCGTGACACAGGGTTCCCCCCTGTCTCCATTACTTTTTAATATTTACATCAGACCACTGTTTGACATTTTTCTTAGTCTGGACTGCTGTATAGCTCGTATGCTAATAATACGCAAGTTGACATTCAAGTTGGTGGCCCTGATTCTAGTCTCACAAATGGGGTTAATTGTTTAGAAGAAGTCTACATTCGGATACTAATCAATGCACTTCACCTGAATCCCAGCAAAACAGAAGTTGTCTTCCTTGGCCCAAAAAGTGCATTTCACACTCCCACAAATCTTTGTCCTCCTCCTCCTTTATTTAATTTACCCACGAGTTATAATCCCAAAGTAACAATTTAGGCTTTTATTGGCAAAAAAGACCTTCATATGAAAACCTAAATCAATCAACTCCTCAAAATATAATGGTATAAGCGTCGTCTACTTCCAAGAATTGTTCAGTTCAGTGACCAGCGCCTGGAAACCCCTCAGGGTATACGTGCATTTAAAAAATGTATTTAATCAATCGTCCAATCACGCTAAGTTATTCCTCTTATTGGAAATACAGATCACACACAAGATAGACTTAGCTTTATTTGTCAAATATCCGTAATGGAAGACCGGATTGATTTGATTGCATTTTGGGTGACTTTCTGGGAATGCATGGGCGATATTTTTTTCCATAAATATCTTTTTTTGCTGAGCTGAGTATATTGGTGAGAACTTTCTCCAGAGCCAGCGGACAGTGATTTGCCTGACTGCACCTTTGCTATTGATGCAAGGGAGTGAGCCTCATGGGCATAGGTTCATATTCGGCCTGTGACTTTATACTATATAGCTGATTGTTTAATTTCTCTTTTGGTACAGCAACAATTGCACATACAGCAAAGATAACGTTTAAGATAACGAAGGCCCTTTCTCGTCAATGACCCTTTGGCTATTTCTTCAATTTGTGTTTGGCCTTTATAAAAGCACTTTGTACCTCTCTGTGCATGAGCCATGACTGCCATGGCTATTTCTAATTATGGCACTGTTCAGCCATTGACCCAGTCATTACCATCCTATAGGCCCGGCCCTTTATGACAAAAAGGCAGGCGTGTGCTCTAAGAAGAGATATGATGGCCTGGATTCACACACCCCACTGAAACACGCTTTGTGAATCAGGCCCGCTGAGTGAGAGAGAGCAATTTCATGCAGGCAGCCCAATAAGGCTTTGGAGCAGTGATTTATAAACTGCACATCAGATATAAAAAGAAGACAACATTCAGAGGCTGGCTGAATTCAGTGAAAGAAATACAAATACACCCCATTTAACTGAGCAAAGTATGACAGTTATGATGTTCCCCGCTGCCAGAAAAATAGAACAAAGTGTTACGAAAAGAATAATTTAAAAAATCAATAATACCCATCATACTGTTAAAGAAAATCACATTTGTATTTTCTGTGTGTGTGTTTGTATTTTGACCTGTCAGAGGCAATACCCTGCAAGGGATTCCCAGTGCGTGACTCTACTGTACTTACAAGAGAAGGAGACGGAAAGGAGAGAAGATCAAAAAAGATTTGGAAGTGTTTTCTTGCTGTTAAAAATGCATTGTGTTTTCTTCCACAGTGCTAAACAACGATAACTAATATATACATATTGTATCACCGATTTGGGAATAAAAACAAGTTTTGCACTCTCTAAATTACAGAGACAGCTGGAATATGTGAGGCATAATACTCAAAATTACAGGGATTTTAGTGTCACGTCCAGTGGAATTCATTCAACACCTCTTTAGATGTGAAAAACAGAATAAGGGGCCAGTTGAGAACGTGTCAAGATCTAGGTTTCAAGGTGTTCAGCCTTGTGACTGTGCCAACACAGATGGATTGGATTTGGGACTTGAGAAGTCCCAGCAATTATTCCCCCTCCCCACCACATGTGGTCTGTATGCAAATGTGCCTAGGCGTGCCACAGCTAATACACCTCAGTTTCATTAGTGTTTAAACAGTTTATGTGCTGTCATGAAATACATTGAAAACCATGGGCATGCTTATTTATTTATTTATACATTCACAGGCAAAACAATGCATTTTTGGCACAAAAAACACATACAGAATTTACCATTGATAACAGAGCTGAGGTCATGGATCCTTTACAATGGGGTGAGAGAACGTGACATGAAGACCAGATGTTGCAGGGGAATGTGGAATCATAAACCAGGGAAGAAGGCAGGACAGAATGATATAGGAACTGGATGGTGGAGAAAGTGCTGAATTAAGGATGGAGAGTTTTTGGGAATGTGCTGGAGAGTTGTCCATGAACTGTAGGGAGAGAGGAAAACAAGGTGATGCATTATTGTAGAAGACTAGGAAACAGGTTATTCAGAAATAAGGTGAGCTTTGAGGTTGGATTTAAATAGTGGTAGAGTTGGAGTAGTACAGAGAGGACGAGGAAGAGCATTTCAGGATAGGGGTGCAAAGAGTGAGAGAGAGCAGAAACTAGAGGGAGCACAGGGGGCTCTAGTGGTGGCAAGGAGGTGGGCAGAAGATGATCTTAACGAGCGAGGAGGAGAGGTGGGAGTGAGATGAGCTGATGGGTAGAGTGGGACGAGTTCACGGATAATTCTGAAGATGATGAAGATACGTTTATATTCAGGCCTTTCTTTTATAGATAGCCAGACAATCTGGTGACGGGCATAGGAGGTGGAGGTAAAGCAAGACAGGTTGAAAAGGGTGTGGACTGCAAAGTTCTGGACTTTGCCTAGAGGTGAAAAAGCATAGTTGGGAAGGCCATAGAGTAGACGGCGCAGTCGTCAGAACTAGAACAGACTAAGCAGACGATTAGCTGTTTAGCAGTATTGAAAGGAAGAGGACACATTTTTCTGATATTGAGGAGGTTGTGTCTGGCTGCACTGGTAGATTTGGAGATGAAGAGAAAGAAGTTGTGTCATGGGTTGGAGATGACACCAATGTTATTTGCGGAAGCAGAGGAAGGAAGGTAGGCAGGAGAGAAGAGAAGAAGAGGTGAGGAAGAGGTAGCCTGTTTGGCTGGAAAATAGAGAATTTGGTTGGACAGAGCGTGTTACCGTTGTCATGGGCACATCATAGCACTCCCACTTTCTTTTCCATTCAGCACCTGGGACCGTCCTTATTTTGATCCTATAGAGTAGCACCATACATCGATATAGAATGTTCTTACCATTGGTCACCCTTGGGCCACTTGCGTTCAGTCTGCATTTTTGTTTACCGTAGACACAACTAAGACAGGCAGATTACATTTATATCAGTATGTCAAAGTTCATGGACATTTGCTTGAACCTCAAACATTGAGAAGTGGTTAAATATGCAGAACAACCGAACAAGAACGGCATGCAAAGATAATCGTAAAATGTACTCCACCCATCACCCCAGTATCTACTATGTATGTCTAGCCTTGAAAAAGCTGCAGGTGCATGAAACATAAGTAAAATACGTGTAACCAAGGCAAACACAAGAGATCAATCAATGAGTTCTGTATCATGAATTCATTTTTGTTGTTGTTGTTGTGAGTCGCAAGCACAGACAAATACCCTCACAAACTACAATTCTGTGACAAATGAAGCTGGCATGTCCTACCCAAGCTGAGGAAAGTGCTTTTGTCAGAGAGGATTCGATAGTGTGGGTCCCAGTCCCCTTACCCCTCATTTCATGAGTATGTAGGTAGAATGCAAGAATAGAAATGCAGTGAGTGTTTCCTTTGCACTTACTTGGCCGGGCGGATAGCTCAGAGGCAATGTGCTTGTCTTAGAAGCAAGGCAAAACCGAGCAGCCTGGGGTTGATCCCTGGTACCGCGCTTAGAGGGTGGACTCTGGTTAGAGGCTGGACTCTGGCATGAAACGTGATATTAAAAAAAGCCCCAATATTGTAAGGGGTTCATCGCCTTTTTGAAATATCAGAGTGGTTATTTAACCCCAGAGACTGGTTCACGTTTGACATGCTTGTCTCTGATATGGAGCCAGCCTGTACATTGCACGTCTGAGTCCTAGCTGGGCCATCAGCCTTAGCCCTTCACCCTTCTGGGCTTTATAAAATGAGTTACAGTAACATTAACTTGGGTAATAATAGCAGTTCCCATTACTGTGCTAGACAGTTTAAAAGGGGGGCAGGAGGGAGATTGTGTGTAACTCAATTCAATTGTCTTGAAAGAACTTACATATTTCATAGTAACTGTTGAGGGGTGCGGACCTTTGGGAAAAAGTGAGCCTATCCAGTTCTTATCACTGAAAATGCACACCTGGGCTGTCACAACGACGCATTCCCTTTTCACCATCCGCAAATGCTCAGCTGACAACATAGAGATGTGTTATTTGCATATGTGCCTTCCCGATGCCACACCCAGCTCTGCTTCACTCAGTGAGGTCTGCTAAGCCCTCCGGGGGAGCGCCATACAGCTGGGACGGTGCCACCTGGACAGGTTAGTTGTATATATTAATGTATTTGTTCTTTTCTGGGGCATCCAGGCAGGGTTCTGGTCATGTTTTCAGGGCCAGCGGCTTGAAGCTCCAGTGCAGTTCGAGTCTGCTGCTTGTCTTAAGCCGGCTCGAGCCCCACCTGGCCTGTCCACCTCTAAAGTTAACATGCCCACACGGGAAGCATTGGTAATTCAGCTTTACATGCTTTCTTCCTGGTGACTCAGGAGCACTGTGCTGCTGACGTTGTCAATTTCAGTTATCCAATGTCTTCATTTCAGCTCTCAGCGCTGAGTGAATCCTTTCTTATAGGGCTTCCCACCATACTTTACACCTCAGTCATGGTCCAATGAAAACAAATGGGGATGTCTTTCGCTGCTGTGCTAGATGGGGTAGGCCTCTAGTTGCACCTGCTGCGGAGTCTTAATGAAACTTGATAAAAGTAGCATTGCGTTGAGCTAATCACGCTACTTAAAATGAAGGAAGCAGCTACCCTTGAACACAGGTTCGCACTGCTTTTGTTCAAATATCCTATCTCCCTTAATGGGCTCTGTATTGAGCTTCAGCCCAACTCTCCTCTACCAACCAAATACTTCGGACCTGATTCACAGAGCGTTTTCCGAAGGGATTGCACCATTATAAAATCAGGCCCTTGATAGGAATCAAATCACAAACGGTTTCACAAGCGCTGTCCTTTGATGCCACCCGAAAGTGTTCACCAGTGCCAGGCATTGTTTGCGCAAATGGAGAAACACACACAATTGCATTTATGTAGCATTTACTGCCACAGACATACACCGTCAAAACACTGAGAATAACACGTTATTAAGCCTGCAGTACTCGGTTGAGAAAGTTCAAATTGAGTAGAGGCTGTGAGGCGTTTCGGGGACTCACTTTGACAGTACATTAAATATTTGTCAGTAATGGAATTGCTGCTAGTTTTCCTGCACTGCTGTATGCTGAGTTGGTGTTCAATTGGAGTAGTTACCTTAAGTGCTGGAGGTAAACTCTGTTTGAATGCACCATTTGGACCAATTACCATGGGTAGAATTGGTGCGCAGGTTAATTTCTCAAAGTTCTTCACAGAGTCACATGGACTCAATCAAGGGGGTGTAACTCCCATTTACCACCACTTGTAATCTGGGCGATTTACCATCAAAACGCGAGATTGTCAGGATAATAAAGTTTGGCAGGTAAAATAACAAGGCCCCTTGACTTCAAATGAGTCAGTGTGTGTTCGTGAGAGGCATTGATTGGATGAGGAAATATGGGTGGTTCAATGTGTTTTTACCACCACGTTTTTTACCGATTTTTGCAGATGTGTTCTCTGCCAATTTTCAGTGTAAAAGGCAAGGGAAACACCCACCACCCCACCACCCTCTGCCGCCCTCCATTAACCTATAACCACTCACCTCTATCATCTTATAGTCCTCTTTGCCAATGAACCATCTGTTTTTTCTTTTTTTATATATATTAATTGCATTTCGTTTTAATGAATATTCTGTAATGAAAACACTGGTTATCTTTGGCTCCACATGTGTGCAAGACCTTCATCTGACTCCTGAGTAAAGCACCACTGGTAACCTTTGTTCTACCTACTTCCAGGAAAGTCTAGTTCCCATCTTGATTAAATGTTTTTTGGTAACAAACCATATGCAAATAGTACATTCATCCCAGTATTATAAAACGTTCTTCAATTCTATTTCTAACTATTTCTGGTGGCACACGCGCACAAAAAAAGGGTTTGCGCTATGCACAGGAAGGCCCACAGGAGGCGAAGAGGCAGAAGCAGCCCGTGCACATGTGCATGCATCGTTAGCCTTCATCTGGGGGCAGCAAACTGAGCATGTGGGGCTGGAGTGGCTTGTCCTGCCCTAAAAATAGAGCCCAGCCCTTCATCATCCCGGCCGGAGCACTACCTTCCCGTCCTGTTACCTATTCTTTCTGCCCTGCTTCTACCTGTTCCCGGGTGACCAGGAAGGCAGCCACTGTGATTGGTTGCCTCTGAAGGTGTTTGCAAGCTGTTGACACTGGATGCGGCTGGTCTGCCACTCCTGTTGCTACTGGTCCATTTTGAGGTCAAGAACTGACTGTCTTTGAAGACCAGTGGGCCTGCGAGCACCTCCATCCATCATGGGGGTTAGTGGGTGGTGGCTTGCAGATGGGTATTGTTGCTGACAAGCATGCACCGCTTCCTTATCGTGGCATCTTTGCCTTGCTGTTTTGTATTCTACTCTGGCAACATTAGGAGAGCCTGTTCAGCTGCAATTAACTTAGCTTTAGCGGAATGCCTGTCAAAAGAAGTGGGGCGCAAGGGCGAGATTCTGCCACTTCGGCCTCCAAACCTGTCACTCAGTCATTTAGCTGTAAGTCGACTGGGAGAAAACTAGACCCACACACTGCCCAGTATACTTTCTAGTAAACACTACCAGACCCATAGATTGAATGAGAGATCTAAGCACTTTAGTTTTTGGGAAGTCTGATAGTTTTTGGGAAGTCTGATATTGTCAGTAGGACCTCTTTTGCTACCCCCTCTTCCCGAGAAGGGACAAGCTTCGAAGATCGGACTCCTGAAAAAATGTAGTTAGGGACAGGGCCAAGGTTTAAAACAGGTGGGATCCGTAACAATTGTGTGTGTGGAATTACCCCCAAAAATACTCTAATGGAGATACCAGATTCCTTACCAGACATTGTTTAGAAGAGAAAGAAGTATAGAATCCATGCGGAACAGAAAAAGAGAAGCTAAGACAAGAAGAAACTGCAGAGCTTGTGTCATTGTGTCATTGGGGTCCATCCCTTTAATTGATTTATCTACTTCACAAGAAACACATAACTACCTAAGAGCTATCCCAAAGCTAAGAGTGTCTGGCTGCATTGCAAAAACTCTCACGAATGTACCTGCTATTAACCAGACAGAGCTTACACGATCCTGTGTGCCCATGCCACCTGTAATGTCCCGACCTAAACCTATCACTGCAAGATTGGTAAATCCTCCCTATTGCCTATCCCACTCATTGCTATTTGGTGCTGATTCAAGAAAAGGGAGCGGACATTGATGAAAGTAAAATCCCCACTCCACCTAGCTTTGAACAAAGGTGACTCACATCCAGCTTTGCCACTAGGAAATAAAGCAGTCACAAGCTGTTGCTCACAACCATCATCAGCACATCTTCATCCTTACTGTATTGGTGCTCTAGCCAAGAACCTTGATGACTTGAACATCGAGACCTTGGGAGGATAGCTCAGGGACAACGCGCTCTTCTTCAAAGCAAAATGACGCGAACCAACAAAGGTTCGATCCCCAGGTATTAAGCGCATTATAAATAACCAATTACATATTTACCTCATCTATCCAGACTTCATCTGTCTCCCTTCACAATCCATGAAGCCAGTCTCACAAAATCTTAAGATTCAAAGGAGACATGCCTAAGCAAGTTGATCCCAGACTTGTCAAACGCATCTTGAATAAGAGCATCACCCTCATTAGCAATGTCCCTCAGCATCCTAGACTTGACCATTGGGAGACTCTTCACAATAAGAGTCTTGCCTGGTTAAGAGGCAAAGTTACTGCATCAACTATTCTAAGACGAGATTCAAAGTCATAAAATAGGATACACACCCCTGAATGAGACCACATTTCAGATTGTATTTTGATAGACTTTGGTGAGAGTAATCTTCCAGAGCTCCTCCCAAAAATATAAACTTACTTTCAGAACTGTCCCAGCTATCTGCCTTTTTTAAAGTAAATGTTGTTCTGTTGGGACCTTCGCTAATAGATTTCGTTATTAATTAATTCTGTCATTTGATGTTTTATGTCTGTTTTGAATTAGTTTTGTGTGGTGTTTCGGCAAATAAACAAGCAAGAACACAGTGTCCTTTCACAGCCTGAACGTAATTGCTTTTCTATGGAAAGTACAGTATGTTTGTATGTCCAGGAGGCATTGTAAGGGTTAAAAAAACACACACAAACACCCAGCACGGACTGGTTTAATTGAATTGAATTACAGGCTTAGAAGCACATTTGGATGTGATTTAATTCGTGCCTCCAAGCTAGAACATAACAGAAATTCATGACAACATTTCCCAAAATCATTAGAGCTGTAAACTGGACTAGTGAGTAAACAGGCATAACAAAGAGCGCCAAACTCTTAGAAAGGTCGTCTTAAAGCACTTTCCAAGACGTATGTGTGTGCCGAGCCAACGTATGCAGAAAGAATCCATGTACAGAGTAGGTGAGGGAACATGTGAAGCAAGCAGAGTAAGAGGAATGTAATCTGCCCTGAGGCACTTTAGTGAAGAGAAAGGACTTCTACAGGGCTAAGAACAGTCATCATGATCAGGAGGATAGCTCAGGGGGCAACGTGCTCGCCTTGGAAGCAAGGCGACACAGAGCAACACTGGTTCGGTCCGCGCTTAGAAACCTCTGGGTATTAAGTGTGTTATAAATAACCTATCATATCATATCATGATATTTCCTGAAGGTCGCAGGGTGGTTTTCTAAGTGTACATTGGTATTGAGTAGAATCAATAATTGAGGGCCCTAGACTCCAAAGTTGTACTCTTGGTTGGTGTTTTACCATGTTCTGGCAATGAATGGTAGTTTTGTTTTCTGAAGCGGAGAGTATGTTCTGAGGAAAGACGTTTTCTCTCATAGCGTCGGGTATTTTAATTGGGTGCACTTATAGCCAAGAACGAATTCTGAAGGTCACTCAAGATTGTAGAGGTTTTCCAGCAGGTATTTGGTGATGACATGATCTGTTTGGGTACCTTCCCACCCATTACTCTTACTCCGGAGTATTAGACAATCTGAAAATGGCAGGTCTGGAATGGTGTAGTATTTTTCACGTGCACAAACACTGTTTGCACAGACGCATACAGTGGCTATGCATGCACATTCAATTTAGTGCCAATAGAAACACTCTTGCTCTGTATTGGAACTGGCACGTATGCAATTGTTCATGTACAAATAGCATGAACGCATGCACAAATGTACCATAGCACCACCTCTTGTAGTTTGGACATTCCCTGGCAGATGGATGTGAGATGATCCTCTATAGGAATCATCAGACGAGTCATAGGCAGTGGTGACGGGAGCTGATTTTATCCCATTCCAAAGAAGAGTGCGGCTCGACCCAAGCATCGTCAGGTCACAGGAACCTTGATGATGATTTCACTAAAGAAGTATGTGGGGCTGTGGGGTGAATTAGAAGTGGCTACTAAGGATTGTGTGCTGAGGTTTTTAGAATTTTTGTAAATTGGCCAGATTAATTTAACCGACTACAGAATATTAAAGGACACAGAACATTAACCGTACCCAGGTTCCTATAGCAACGTAAAGTGTCCATTGACTCAATTGGTCCAGTAAGAAAAGGTCAATATGAAGAACGCCAAGGATAATTGCAGATTACCACCATTGGGAATGTACCACCTGTAACAGAAAGGAAAATACCATCCAAGGGAAAAATCTCTTCTGCCACGTTCACATTATTGCTGACAGCAAATAACCTCGGTGGTATTTAGCACTGATGGTAGGTTCTACCTGCAGCTAAAATGGCATTATCACAATATTGCCAAGAGTATTCGCTGGCAGATCCATAATGGTTTCAGGTAGTAATTTACCAGAAGACATTTTTGTTACTGTAATGAGGGCAATTGTGTCAAATTGCTGCCTCCTAGCACTTGCTCGGCTTAATGCCTCTCCCCACAATGCCCTTCCCTCTCCCGTTATTCCTTCAGTCGTTCCCCATCCTATTACTTATCTCACCTGTCTTCTGGATAGTTCTATTGCTACTTCTTCCTTTCCCTCCCTCTGTAAACATGCAATAGTTTAAGCAATTCTCAAAAAACTCCCTCTCATCCCTACTGTACATGGCCACTTCTGACATATTTCTTTTGCCTTTCAAAACTTCTTGAGCATGTTGGAACTCACAAGTTTCCTCTAACTTAAATCTGTGTTCACTCCTTCCTGCTCTTCCATCTGGAGTTGATCCTTCTCACTCCGCTGAGGCAGCTCTCCTTCACACGTGGCCAATCCTCTTCTTTCTCTTCGTCATTGTTAACTAATCCTCTATACTTATTTTTCTGGATCTGTCTGCTGCCTTTGCTAATCATTCTGTCCTTTTATCTTCACTGTCCTCTCTTAACTTTTCCAGTTCTGTGCTCAAGTGGTTCCAATCCTACCTGTTGGACCATTCCTACTTGGTCCCATTCTTCTCCCAATCCTTTAGTTGGAGGAGTTCCTCTAGGCTCTGTTCTTGGTCCTCGATTGTTCTATATTTGCACCATTCCTTTATCTGAGCTCATATCTTCTTGTAATCTATCTTGTCACTTCTACAAAGATGCTCAAACCTTTTTCTCATTTTCTTCCTTTACCAACTTTCTCCACTCTGATGTTTCTAACTGCCTCTCTGCCATCCAATCCCACATCTCTCATCTCAATCCTGTAATAACCAAACTGCTCTTTTTTCCAGCTAACACTCGACCTCCATCTTTCCTACACCCCTCTTTTATGTCTCCCTTCTTCTGTACCTTTTTTCGTCCTCAGTACAAATCCTGGTGGTGATTTTGATTCCTCTCCTCTTCTCGCATATCTAACACTGTGTGGGTCTGTCGCTTTCATCTCTATTATATCCGTTGTGCCCGCCCCTTTTCTCTTTCTCTGCTGCTAAACTCCTCATTATTTCTCGCATCTTCTCTCTCATTAACTATTGATTGTCTGATTGGTCTTCAATTCTTGTCTCACCCCTCTGTGCTCCATTTCTAATTCTGCTATCCGTCTCCTCTTTACTCTCTCGCCACGTACCACTGTCACCCCATCTCTTCTATTTATTTCTCTCCTTCCCTTAGATTCTCTTCTCCTTTTCCACCTCTTACCATCGTCTTCAAGTGCATCTCTGGCCTTTGTCCTTTTCATCTTTCCTCTCTAATCTCCCTGTACACTCCTTCTCATCGACAACCTTTGCAATCCCATTTCCGGCTTACCATTCCTTCTCCTCTTTGTGCTCCTCTCGTTTCTGTTGTTTCTCACTTCTAGCACCTAAGCACTCAAACTCTCTTCCACTGCGCGCACCAGAGAGATGGTCTAGCAGATGTCTGCCACCAAGTTAGCTGTCCAAGCCAAAGGCAAGTTCCTCTAAGGAGGGAGTGGTCATCTAGCACACAATAGTGCCTGATAGTAAGGACTCTAACGCTACTAGAGCTTGTGGAGGAGGAAATTAGGGCAGCCTCACCTAGGGCTTCCTGTGACACAGGCTGTCCGTGTCTCACCAATCAGTGGCCAGTGTGTGCATCTCATAAAAAGCTTTGAATACAGCTTTTACAGGAAGTTATGTCCTCAAGACCAAGCTTGCGGATTTACTAGACTGGAGGCGAACTGTCAGAGAACAAAGGAGAACCATAGAATGCAGGCTTCTACTGTGGTTGGGGCCTGGATGCCACACTTTGGTTCTGATTGTTGTTAGCTCCTGGGAGGTGATGTCATGCCACCTTGCAGCTAATCAGGGAGCTTGGAAGCAGTGGGAAGCTGCCATCTTACCCCCCCCTTCCCGGGGTGAAATAATTCACTCAGCTGTACCTCATTTACCCTCTCAAGAATTCCCACACCATCCCCTCCCAGGAAATCAAGTCAGGTTGCTAATAGCTATAACCCTCTCAGTAGGGGGGTATTACCAGTCAGGTGATGGCCCCAGTTTCCCACGTTCAGGCCAGAGCGCACCTGACTGGCAGTGCCCCCTACCTGAGGGTTATTGCTTAATTTGCACCCTTCACAGAACATTAGAATCCAGAAAACCAATCCGAATCCATGGCTTCTGGGGAACATTCACGGTGTAGCCATGGATCCTTTTGCCTCTCGGAATTCCAACATTCATGCTCACTCGTGTCCCTACTCCCTCCCCGGATCACCTCTGCCTTGCTCTCTCTATGTGGGTCCCGCAAGGTCCCATCTTCGCCCCCCCACTCTGCTCCCTCACTGCGCCCATTTGCCACACCATTAATCCCACATCCAGAGATAGGATGGGGAATGTTGCTATCAGCCAGATGAGAATCCCTGGCTTGGCAGCCATTTCTGACTGGCTTTCTTTGCTTGCTTTTCTTTTTCTTCTATATCATCATAACTCAGCGTAAGCCGGATGATAATAACATCACCCTCAGCTGCTGGGCAATATGAGCTTTTTCAAGCCCGGACACCGTCCTTTCCCACCTTGGCACATAAATCGGGCTTCCGGGATCATAAGAGCTTGTATTGCCCATGCCTGCTGGCAATAATGCTGGATTATCGCACCGATGGATACCTGTGCATGTTTAATGTAGACTTGGTTGTTTGGTAGAATGTTATTCTGTCACATCACATATGGAAGCTTTGTACAGCTGTATGGCGAACATGCTTGATATTTATTTATTTTTATTTTATTTATTTCATTTGGTGTTCGCCCA
This sequence comes from Ambystoma mexicanum, assembly GCF_040938575.1. Classification (NCBI taxonomy): domain Eukaryota; kingdom Metazoa; phylum Chordata; class Amphibia; order Caudata; family Ambystomatidae; genus Ambystoma; species Ambystoma mexicanum. Next base: position 833,533,106 of record NC_090929.1, read on the forward strand.
GACCCTTAGGTATCACCGTGAGGTTACGGACAGCTTATACCTTAATTAAACAATGTTACACATGTACAAGTAAAATAGCATTTGGCCAAAATGGCTCTGCAGAGCAGAATAGTTACAATTTGTTGAGACAGTGTTGCTCTTAGTAGGACCTACATGCTTCATAGGATTGAGACTGGGCCCTTGTGGACAGGATGCAGGTAGGATGTCTTGGTCCATCAGTATTGATTGAACAACCAGGTTTTGAGCACTTTTTTGATAGGGCCAGGAAAATTAAATGAAATACAATGGAAAAATTAATGTTTGCAAAATGAGTTCTTGCCCATTTCTAAATATATGATTATTCTTCGCCAGATCTCCCTGTGTTTGTGGCAGCAATCTAACAGGCTTCTCTGTGACAGCAAATGGGATCATCCCAATGGGGTGGCTGGGGGGGGGAGGGGTATTTCTTCTCCCCTAGACACTGAGAGAGGGCAAAGATAGGAAGAGAGAACCTCACACCCAACAATGGTAGGAATGTTTCGTGCCCCTTTGGAGGAGCGTTGCTTTGATTGGGAAAGCCTGGGATTGGCCAGCTATGGAGAATCCATTACCTATCCGCAGGGGGTAGATTAGTTGTTTTGTTTCCACTTAGCCCCCCTCAAGGAACAAAAACAACTGCAGTCCTTGAGAACCTGGACCCCACCACCAGATGCTATTCACTCGCACATAATCTCCCCGGTAGGATGACAAGTCTGGGAACGCGCCGACTAGAAATGATAGGTTTACCAGAATCTGCGGTCCCACTGCGAGGCCGCGCTTTGAACAGGTGAATAATACATAGCCATGGCTGGGGGGAAAGCGCGCCTGGCTTCCTAGTCGCAGTTTCATGTCAGGAATGGCAAGGCGGCTGTGCCAACTGCACCGCAAACGCAGCAAACGCGGATTCCTTGGCATCCGGAGTGTGTGGAACAATAACACAGTGAAATACATTTTGAGCAATGTTAACTACACGGAGCCCCTTCGAACGATTGAGGTATACTGCTCTAGAAAACAGAGACAAGTTGAACGTAACTTTCTTTAACTTTTCGACATATTAATCAAAGTAACGCAAAGTGGATTTGCGTGACTCTCCTGGTGAATAGAAGAATAGCCAGGAAAGCGCTTTAGTGTGCTGTTAAGTGCTGCTCGGGAGACCTGCATGTTGCTGGATCGAATCAGTGTTTGCTGGATTCAGCCTTTCCCCCACTCTGAGGTAGTAAATACGACGAGTGCCTATTTTGATCGAGTAATAATTGCAACTAAATCGATTCTATGTTCTCTGGATGTTAAATGTTAAATGTTAAATGTTAAAGGTATTTGTACTGCGCACCGTCACCAAGGAGTTGGTCCCAAGGTGCTCTGGCGGATCTGTAAACAAGAGGTGGGATGGGTTAGTAAGGTGAAGAGGGAGTAGGATAGTGAGAGGAGTGGTGTTCTGTTGGCAGCTTCAACTCGGTATACACCGGGTGCTGAGCTTTGGTGCAAGTATCATCGATGTCAGTCCTTGTGTGCTTTTGGTGCGGCTTATGTGTTGTTGCAGTGTTGTGAAGTGCATGCGGGTTGTTGTGCGAGAGATGGTTGCGAGAGATGGATAGCAGTGCTTTGTTAGTATGACTATAGGCAGTTGTAAGGGTTTATTGAGGGGGCACCCTCAACACAGGGAGTTCCTTCTCTCCGGCTGCCTCAGCAGCAACAATTGATTTCAGAGTTTTCATACCCTTTGATTTTCCCATTCTTTAGACCCCGGAACATTGCTTAAGTAGGACACGTGTCATGGTTGTATGTGGTCTACTATAGAGCGGTCTCAGTTTGCCACGTCACATATGACTCACTCCTTGAGTCCTGTTTATTTTTGTCAGTCTGATATTTGGTCTTTGCTTTTCCAATTGTCATTTGGGGATTACATGTCCCAGAATACAACGACATAAAAACAGGACCGTTCAGCTGGATAGCTCTGTGTATGCAACGTGTGAATTGTCACCATTCTTCACAGTATTACTCTCATGTATTTAAATACAACATGGTAGTCGCAGGCAATAGTGGTCATGTTGTGTGTGTTATTTTACAAGCCTTCTATAAAGTCCTTGCAGGCCACTGATGTAGCCTGTGGTGCTGCGGCATTTAGGTGTTTAGAGCTGCTTGGTACCTTGTTTCCGGTAGACTGTAGTCTGCTTATGGTACTGCTAAGGACAAGGCACTACATGATTGGCTGGCATATGTTGGAGCTACAATCACATGATGGTGACAACGCAAGAACAGTGTTATGGAGCCAAGAATACATTTCAACTTTTAGAGTTCAATGACATTGGTATTTAGAGAAGAACGCATCAAGTTATTGCATAAGGGTGGTTGCGATTTCAGACCCTTTCTATGTACACAAACATATCCCCATGAATCTATCCAATGCATTCACTATAGATGATACATTACAACAAAATATCATCACATCAGCATTGCGATAACACTGAAGTTATTGCATATTGGTGCATTGATGTGGGTGGTGATGTGCAGGATTCCGCTGTGGAAAGCTATGTCAGTTTCTAGGGATGGATGGATTCAGATTCACTGTGATTAGGAGATGTCAGCTTGTGCACCTCCGAATACACCAAAGGCAGGATATGATGTTGTTGAAATGGCAGAACTAGCTAGCTATTAATAATATGGATAAGCAATCAGTTATGAACATAGTAACAGTAGAGAGGTGTCATCTTCTATTCAGGGGGACCGGTCTGATGACTGCTTGTTGCCTTGTTCACATTTGCCCCCTCAAATGTCGAGGATGGCAAGGGGGGAAGCTCTGACTCAAACTTCTCAGCCCTTGTCATGATATGATAGGTTATTTATAACGCACTTAATACCCAGAGGTTTCTAAGAGCGGACCCGGGGATCTAACCTGTGGTGCTCTGTGTCGTCTTGCTTCCAAGGCGAGCACGTTGCCCATGAGCTATCCTCCCGAGACTCATGCCTCATTCGGCCGGATAGACAGAGGGATGACTGATTGCTGTGTGGGTGTGTTGATGGGGTAGTTCTTGCTGGCACCTCTGATGCAGTTGGAGGCATAGCCAACTCCAGAACTACAGTGTTTGGAAAGTTGCAAGTCCTTGATAATAACGCAAATAAAAAAGTCAGCATCCCACAACAAAGCTTGAAAAATCTTTGCCAAACACTTAAGCATCACTCAGGATTTGATGGCTTGAGGATCTTTTATGCCTCCGGGGAATCAGCTTAGCAAAGCCTTCTTGGATGGGAAAATGTCCAGACGGCCCTGTGTGCAGTGCCTTTCATTTTACCAAGAAAGCATTGCAAGACTTGGGATGCGTGCCAACTTGAGCAGATATGGCTGAGCTATCTCCAAGCTGCTGCTGTGAGGCAGATTTCACCCATTCTGTCAGCATTTTTTATTATGTTGTTGCCATTTCCTCTAAAGATGCAGAACTTTGTGATAATGCAGTTTTTCTTCTAGGACACATGGGAGGGTTACATTTATAGAGCTGAAACCAGCAAGATCAAATCGTATGCAGTCTTTGAACGTCCTCGCTTTTAAAGTAAAGAAAAAGATGTTTTTATAGTTTTGAGTTTTTCTCAGTATCTCTTTGCATCTTCTACAGAGACAAAGCAGCTTTATTTTTTCATTTTATGACTGCATGAATGCATTTAAGTTGAACGTTTTTTTTAAAAAAGCATGTTTTATACTACTTTTATTTTGTACTCCATGCGATAGCATTTTACAAAGAATAAATGTCTCAGTGTACACATACATTTACAATTAATTTGATAATCGGGAGGATAGCTCAGCGGCAACGTGCTCGCCTTGGAAACAAGACGACATGGAGCAACACAGGTTCGATCCCTGGGTCAGTGCTTAGAAACATCTGGGAATTATAAATAACCTATCATATCATATATGCCGTTTCAAGGAAGAAAATCAAGACTGTTTAAATAAAAGAACAGTACTTTACTAATTGTAGATGACTAACTATGAACATCAGGGATATATTTCACTGAAACGTTCTGAGTGACATGTGATAGACAGAGAGAGCAACGACTCGGGTGGAATATATACCCATCATTGATAGTTAGCCATCTTCAAGTTGGTATTGCACATGCCCCACCAGCACTCCTTTCTATTCTGCCTGTCTGCGTAGACCAGCAGTGGATAGGCGAGGAGGAACCATATGCAATACTCATAATGCCTGGCGTCACGACACCTTGACCGTCAGTGTGTGGTTCTCAAATCTTCCCTACACACAGCATCCTGCCAACTTGTTCCACCTTCCTCATCTGGCTTCTTTCTCCGTTGTCCCCAAACCAAAAAGAAAAAAACACACCTGCCACTCTGCCGCCCTACCCTCCTCCCTCAGCTTTCCCTCTTCTGCCCTTCCCAATGGCCGCAGGTGAGAGCGATGTTAGTAAGGAAAGTAATGCCCGTAAACAGGCCTCTGATATTGAAATACCAACTACAGGGGATGCTCTCCAAGCAGAACAGAAGCTGAAAGTTTGTTTCTTTGTCAGACCCACGATTCCAATGTCATTAGAGAGCAACTCAATGTTCATCAGTTGGCCTCTCAAAGTGTGTGAGGAATTGCCTTCTCGCAGGTTTGGAATTAATGCAATCATGCAGGCAATTCCATCTCAGAAAGGGCAATCTGCTAATTAGATCCCAAGCTACATTCAAAAAATATAGTGTACACCTGTGCCCTGTAGGATCAAGTACCTTGATTTGCAGCTCCTGCTCTCCGGTGGCAATGAGCAGGATCAGAGGTCACAGGTGCCCTCTTGACAGATGCTATGACCACCAAGTCTCTGCAGAGCAGGGGCTGCATTGGAGATATGCACCTCTGTTACAAAACTACATAACTATGAGTATGCTATCCTGGTGCTACATTAAACTGTAAATATAAGCCATACCCGTTTAAGGTAAGATATTGGTGGCTAGCATCTTTCATTCTTATCTAAGCCACATCAGTTTGATATCACAAGTGGTAAACCTGTGATACCAGCTCAACTGTGGAAGGGTTAACTGTATCCCCCACACCCCATCCAGGCTGTATCCTGCTACTACCAGCAAGACCGTAGCCCTGTGGGTTGCCTCCCATTTAATCTTTTGTGAGGGCAGGCAACTTCCTCTCCAGTGAGACAGCCACTCCTCAGGAAGCTGTCCTGGGAACAGGAATCAATGGGCACAGCCTGCACAAAAGGACTAGCCCCACATCAGGGTTCTACACACCAAAATGGCCTTTGATGCTATTGACAAGTTGGGGTTTGGGAGGGGGTTTAGGGGGGTGTAGGCAGAGACAGATCAGACCAGCGAAGGAAAGTTCCACAATCTTGTTTTCTCTGTTTACCTCTCTTCATTCCTGTCCACTCCACTTCCTTTAACAAAAAGCACTTTTGGTGTCAGGTCAGAAGGCAAAGTTTATTTATTCAAAAATCAGGAATTAGACCCTTAAAGCAGTGTTACTTTGGTCCAATCAACTGCAGATGTTTGTCTTTATAACCGAACTTCAAGAAGATTTAATTAAACCCTATTGGTAGAGCAGCCTTTTCCAAAGTCCTCACGTTTTGAGGTGAAGATAGGTAGTCCAGAACACAGGCAAGCTCTGTCCCCTAACCATCCTTATGGAACTTTGGGGGCAATCTGCTGCTGGAGCAAGCCCCACGCCTTTTTCAGACGCTCTGCCACCCAGGACCTCACCATGCTGAAGGGCCCCTGAAGGTGTGCGCCAGCTTACTCCATGTTTGGGAGTCTGAGAAAAAGACTACTCTTGCCTCTGAGTCCTTGTAGTGGGACTCACAGCTCCTGAGAGCCAAGAAAGTCAGGAGTCCTGCTCTTTCACATTTAACCGTTGTGATTAGTTATTTGAGCTAGTTCAACACCATTTTGAACCAACAGGATCTTTCAGAGCTGCCTTCGGCACTCACCAACATTTGAACCACTGTTCCGCTCTTTCGAGCCAGTTTGCCACCACAGTCCACCACATGAAAAGCATTGTTGCCTCAGCTCGATAAAGATGCATTGCTACACGTACATTGCTAGAACCGCTGTTCAAACCACATGTCTCTTCATCACCAGTCCAGTCGATGATCGAACTGACCCTGTCCTCTCCGATCCACATGCGTTGAGCACAGCATTGAGTCGGCTCACCTGCACCTCCAGTCATCAGCCTGTCTGCCGTCGAACCTCAACTGACGAACCAAACCTAGTGACGCCCATAATGCTCAGTGCTTGAGCATCTTGTCATACCACACCTTGAACTGATTTGAAACTTTGAACAACGCTGTGAAGCCTGGTTTGACGTTATAGAGATCCCAAGACACTGCAAATGTATTACTTACTGCCTGATATCTGCCACCATGTACATTTTAGGAACTAGAGATCGGCTAAGTCACTTTTATACCTTTTTCAACTCAGGAACATTGGGGTTTTTGTTACATTTTCTCCCACTGTTACATTACCCTAAGTGCTGCATTTTGATGTTTTGCATATTCTGCATTCTTTCCACGGGTTGGGTTTTTGTAGTGCTTTCTGTTTAGTTATTGTTGCAAGCAAAGTGGGTTTAATTAAAGTAAATGTATTAATATAGAAACTTTATTGGAGATTTATTTATTTTGGATTGTTAAACTTCATTGTTTGGGTTGCTTTTGTTTCACATCCAAACTCCTCTTGACAATGTAGCCTTCCCTCTGCCCACATTACCACAAAAAGTGAAGGAAGTCTATCTCTTGAATGTGACTGTTTCACCTGTATGATGGGTTAGCTCTTAGTATGTAGAAGTTTGAAGGCTGAGAAGGCGCTTTAGCCTCTGCTCATCCATCCTGCAGGGCTGAAGTCAATTTGTCACAATGTAGGGATGCAGGCTTCCACGACACTCCGCTTAGCCTCATCTGCATCCCTCTGAAATGAGAAGGACTGCAAGGACAGAGAAATGCTAAATTCCTCCGCCATGAAATTAAGACAGTGAAACATTGTTTTATTTTAGATGTAAAGAGCATTTAGAAACGTGTGTTAAGTGATAAATCGGTCAGTTCCAGGGAGGCTGCACCATGTGGCAACAGCCTGCTGTCCTCGCTCAGGCTTTACTGGGCATGGTGTGCTGTTACTAGGCACTACAGCCTGCAAGTAAGGTTTTTATCAATAGTAGCAATCCCGGGCATAGCCCTAGTGCACCATTTCCTTTTTTAGAAAAAAATACAAAACAAAATGGCCAGCTTCAGAAATAGGAAAAGGATAGCAGTCCCTTTTCTATGTCTAACATCATGAAGTGCGGCTTTGACATCGAGAAAGGAGATGGCAGAGGCCAGGTTTATGGAGGTGTGTGCAGTGCTGGTCATTGGTCTGGCTCTCGGTGGATCTGAGATCCGGCACCAGATGTGTGTAGCCGGATCTCGGGATCCAGCCAGAGTCAGCCGCCCAAGCCCACGAACAGCACTGGAATACTTACATTTTTTTAAAAAAAAGAAAAGAAACAAAAGGCGCCCGCGACGGCAGCATTGCTTTTTACCACCAACTTTGGCATTGTTGTGTAATGCACAATGCTCGCTATATGTAGAATCAGTTTTACATGTAGCGAGCATTGTGCATTACATACCAGTGCCAAAGCTGGCGGTAAAAGGCAATGCAGCCATCGCGGGTGCTTTTTTTGCTTTTTTTTTTTAAAGTATTCTAGCATTGCTGGATGCAAAAACAGTTATGAACCAAATTCACAGAAGCGTTTTATAATGTCACCCCCGCGGGAAACGCTCTGTGAATTAGGCCAAAGATTCATTTGATCGGATGTCCACTACCAGCCCCGCCCCCTCTAGAACACGCCCACTCTCTCACCGCACCCTCCCCAACTCCACCCCCAGCCCAGCCCTGGTGGGATCCCCCACCACATTTTTTCCATTTCCACCACTGGGTGCGTGGCGAGGGTCCCTGGGTTAGTCAGAACAGAGCTGGGACATGTTATTAACAGGTGAGGCATGGGGTGACAGCAGATAGCAAACATGGTGACTTCAAGAGTAGTGCATGGGTTGGAAATGGAACGCCAGCTTATCCTGGCATATTTAGTCTATTTTAAGTGCCTCCTCATTGGGCAGTTACTCTTCTCTGTGTGCATATTGTTGACAATGGCTTCCAATGGATAGCATGCTCAACAAAGCTGTTGTTCGTTAGTGTGGAGGAGGAGCGAGGTGACTGCTAGGGACTCCAGACTCTATAACATCACACTAAATATAAAACAATAACAATCCCCACACTATTTGACCACAGCTGTTAATCCACATTTGTTGTACAGCCTGCATGGCTTATGACCGTAGCTCAGTAACTAGAAATATGGCACAGACCACTGGTCTGTCAGACTCTGCTTTTAGGACAGCCAGGTCAATTGGCTTGGCCATAGTCATATATGGAAATCCTAATTAGATCTTGTTTAGAGTTTGTAGATTAAAAAAAACAATGTGGCATACTTTACAAATGGTTAAGAAATCCATGATTAAAAAGTGTGTGTGTGTGTGAGAGAGAGAGAGAGAGAGAGCGGGAGAGAGAGAGAGAGAGTGAGAGAGAGAGAGAGAGAGAGAGAGAGAGAGGGGAGAGAGAGAGAGAGAGAGAGAGAGAGAGAGAGAGCAAGAGAGAGAGAGAGAGAGAGAGAGAGAGAGAGGGAGAGAGAGAGAGAGAGAGAGTGAGAGAGAGAGAGAGAGAGAGAGAGAGAGAGAGAGAGAGAGAGAGAGAGAGAGAGAGGAGAGAGAGAGAGAGAGAGAGAGAGAGAGCAAGAGAGAGAGAGAGAGAGAGAGGGAGAGAGAGAGAGAGAGAGAGAGAGAGGAGGAAACACATATAAATACATCCTAATCCCAAACTAGAAAAAGGTGAGAAAACTTGACTCTGGCCAGCAAATTGATCTTTATTTAGTGCTTTTGCAAAATGAAAAGTTATTTCATCTTAATTTGAACTGGGAATATCTGTATTACTATGTTGCTGGTATCCCGCTGGTAAATCCGGCGGATGCCACTTAACCGGAATTGGCATTCCCACTGCCTGATATCCCGATATTACTGTGATATTAGAGGCAGCGGGTAATGCCCCGTTCCATGGAGTCCTGTAAGACTACATGGGGGAATTACATGAATTACCGGTGTCAGTAATTTTGGTATTTATTTGCCGGTTTGGGCCTAATTCCCCTCCAGTTGTTGCCCGGAGGTTAATCAGGTATCCCTCACTGGAAAACCTGTAGTTTACCAGTGCTGTAAAAGCCCCGGTTATGGATTTACCATCACTTTTACTGGAATTTTTACCACACTGGGAAATTTCTAATGACCCCCGGTAATTCAACGAAGAACGAAGCTTGACATAGGTGCAACCCTTCTGCGAGCATGTAGTTATCTTCCAACTTTTTTTTATATATATATTTACAGAAAATGTCTACTTTGGATCCTGCCATTTGGCCTGTAAAGTGTCAGATGGGGGCATTTTATGAAGAATTATGTATGTATGACCTAACTAACTAGACCCTCATATTTGTATCCATTTGTGTTGTACTCGGCAATCAAACATGTGGAATTTTGAGCTCTCATTTTTCTGAATGCTTAAATCTGTATAACTGCCAATCTGCAATTTGGAAAGGGCATCTGATTTTAAAAAAAATCGTTTTCGAATCCATAAACATTCTTCCAATTTCAAACTGAAGTTTGTGACAACTTCATCAATAAAAAAATACTCTTGAAGCATTAATTCATGCAGACAACATCATGTTTCAAAAGTATTTAAAATATATACGTTAGAAAATGTGTTTTATAGAGCTGGCCCCCGTTATTTAATGTTTTCTAAATGTGTGAGCTTGATAACTGCTTGAATGCTCTTTGAAAATGTTCATAAAAGTTATTTAAGAGTTGTTATCAATTAAAAAGATATCAACGTTAGTTAGTAGTTGATGTCCTTTCCTGGTGAAAACAGCCTTGCATTTTAAGAATATGTTTTCCTGAATAAAGGAAAACAATTGTTTGCGAAAAATGTGCAACTTTGCCAATTCTATAAAGTTTTGTTCTCAATTTCTGTATGTTTGAGGAGGTGACGTTTGTCAGTTTTTAACATTACTACACAGTGTATTCCTATTAAAATGATTGAACATTTGAAATAAATTCCCTTAAGAGCATGTCCCATTATGGATGAGAGTCAAGCAGTGCAGGACCAGATCCATGCAGTTAGGTGGTGCAGCAGGGAAGAGTTTAAGAGGAATATATATGCTCCTCCACCCAAAGAACTGCCTATTTCCAAGTGCTATCTGAACTAACCATTAGTCAAAGTCTCGCCTCATTTCCAATGCTTACAAAAAGGCTGCTTTTTTGGCCAATAATTTCTAAAAGCAATTGCAGTGGAATTATTTACTAGATGGCTTCTGAAGGTTGCCCCCCTGAGAATGAATGTGTAGGGTCTAGTATATGATATGCAATTGTTAGATGGAAATATAGAATATGGTGAGGAGTTGGAGCCAATTGTGCTCTATGTAAATAGTCAATTCTTCTCAGTATCTGTTCTGACAATTTGCAAATGATCACGATTAACCAAAGACGCTGGGGTTCATAGTACTGGTCTTGTGAAGATGGTTCCCAGCAGTAATTCTGGTGCCTGGTCAGCCATACATTATTGGGCTAAGAATTGAAGAGAAGATCTGGAATCACATGTTCCGGCCACCTACTAAGCACTTTGGGTTATCGGTTTATGAGAACGGATCTAGAATAGCAGGGCTTACCGCAAGTCAGGCATGACGTCCATTGGCAGCGCTGCATGTGCACTCTGGACTGAAATAGCAGGGATGTTCAATTCCGCTCCCCTGGCACGGTTCCACGGGGGGACAAGAGATTGCAAAGCACCTGCCCGCACTATGTCTGGCTCCAGCGCATGCTGGAAATCAGACCCTCCCGTCTGCAGAGGTGGAAAGACTGTCCATTTACTGCCATACGAGTACTAGCACCAAGTACCGAGGTTAATTCTGGTATAAGCAGAATATGAGAACACATACTTTTTCACTGGGTTTTCAAAATGCACTGAGAAAGATTTGTGAGGACGTATGCTCGGATTGGAAATCTACTACCAAAAATTCCAAGAGCTACCATAGGAGTGCAACTGTAAAATGTTGCCCGCCCTGTGGTAGTTGGAGAAGAAATCCCTCAGATATTATCATCAACATGACATGCATGAAGTCCGCATTCACATGTTCATGATCAGCCAGGATGAACATGCATCACTCACCCATGCACAACCATCACTAGTTGCTGCAAAGTCTTTTTTAGACCACTTCCGGCTCAGGAGGAGAATGAGATCAAACTTCATGTGCAGGAGTCCGAGTCCATTGGGTAAAAAGCCTGGAAGGTTAGGGTGACCAAGCAAATCTATATGCCGAGAACTACATTCAGATATACTGAAATCATGCCCAACTTACTATGACTGTGTAGGTAAGATGAATCACATTGCTCCCAAGTTGCAAAAACTGTTATTTAAACTGTTTGGAGATATTGTATTGGAGTTTATCATGTTGCTAGACTGATGAGCACACCCATCCATCTCCCCAGTGTTTTCTGGGCAAAGCTTTACAGACTAATGGCCTCAAGCTTAAAGAACTGGACCAAACATTGAAGCTTTTCCATGCAACCCATCAACGTTTTGCTTCATCTGCTGCAGACTCTCACATTGACCGTTTTCAAACGAATTTGGGGCCTGATTCATGGAAGTGTTTTATAATGGTGCAATCCCATAGGAAAACGTTCTGTGAATAAGGGCCCTTGATATTTAGGGCCCGATTCATGGAATATTTGCCCGGTTCAATGTGAATTTGCACTGCTAAAAAGTGACTTTGCACTGTTGACGCAAAACCTGAGTCATTGAACCGTGCAAAGTGTATTTTTGCCGTGCAAAGTCCGGGCAAATTCAGTGCATAGTCATTTTTGAAGTTAAAAATTACTTCGCCCAGACTTGCTAAAATACGCTTTGCACATTTCCATGAATCAAGGTTTGTGTCAGCAGTGTAAAGTCACTTGTCAGCAGTGTAAAGTCACTTTTCAGCAGTGCAAATTCACTTTGAACCGGGCAAATATTCCATGAATCGGGACCTTAAAGTTCCTTGTATCCCAGTCGGCCAGTCCAAACTTCCTGCCCAACAATGACAGGTGGAAGGCAAAAGCATTTGCTGTCACTCTTTCCAAGCACCATCATGGCAGGGGACAATATGCTGGTGGGTTCATACTGGGATGTACATTGCGCCTACAGATTCTGAATACACTGCTCCTACCTCATCAAATGTAGATGATATTCAGAAAGGTAGCTTTATTTATTTATTTTATTTATTGTGCATTTGCTTATACATCAATAAATTGTGTTTCAAAGCACCCACAGTCCAAGGGGCGGGAACATGGGACAAGGGCAAATAGAAAAACAATGATAATGAAGATAGAGGTGGTCCTAACACTCATTGAACATGCAGTAACAAAGCAGCCCAGTCAGCCAGCAGCCAGCAGCCTGGCTGTGCTAATTGGGTTACAGGATGTAATTCATGGCAATGTAGCGCTCAGCTCAGCCATCGAGCCAAAGATGATCATGATCCGCTGCCGTTTGCTACTGTGGTTAGCTCAATGCCTTGGAGATTCAAAGTTGCGAGGTACCAAGTCCACTCCCAAAGATGCGCTGGAATTTAAAATGACATTAGTGAACTTAACGGGTTGGCAATGAATGGGATTGGCACTTGATGCAGTCGTGCCATTCATTTTGATCAGGATCATCAACTGTTCACGTTAGCACGAGCTGATATCAAGCAATTCCAGTGTTAAGGTGAGAAGTGAGATTTACCTTAATAAGGTTCCGGTGGTCAAGTAGTGGGCGGGATCTACAGGGAGCGTGTAGCGGAAGTGCCGGCTTCTCAAGAGCAATGCTCAAAGCGAAGGGGACAGGAGTGGAAAAGAAAAGGTGGCCATTTATTGTTGCTGGGGAGACGGAGGGGCAACCGGGAAGTTCAACTACCACCTCCACCGTCCAAAGGAAGATGCAGTGCCTCGTTTGCTCATAGCCTGGTGATTTTAGGCATTTTGTGAACATCTTGCTCTGTTTTAATCAATACAGAGTTAGTTTCTTCTACTGCGCCAGACTGGTAATCTTGTACACACTCCTACACCCTTGTCTTTGCAGCAATGGCAAAGGGCACTGTAGAAAGTATTTTATTTACTTGGTACATGTGCAAGTGTGTACGAGAACTTATGAAATCAGTCAATCCAGCGGTTGGATCGGCTTTTTCATTCGAGAGTTTCTCAGGTCAATCGTGCTTGCTTGAGACAGTCCCAAGTCACCATTGATCAAAAGTATGTGCAAAACATGAACCGCGCCTGGTGGTCCCTGTCCAGAGCCTTGGGCGTGCGACGTCAACCCCACACACCACTCAGATCCACCATCACTAATAACTGACAGACTTCACGGACAGTCCCGCAGTGAGGGTTTCACAAATATGGCATCTCAACCTTTAACAAGTCCACGTCTCATAAATGAATGGGAATTACCTTCTGCTTCTTGAAAATCAAGGTTTGTTACACCAGTGAACGGCACCTTTGGCAAGTAACACGTGTGTCCAAAGGGGTGGAAGGAAGGGCGTGTGACAACGAGGAACAAAAAGGCCTGAGCGAGAGGCAGACAAATTGGGTTGGAAGTGCATTCATAGAGGGGTGGGGCTGAATGGGAGGACTGTCAGGGGGGAGTTAGGCACCTCAGCCTGCCTCCGGGATGAGCGACAACCGGGGAACACATCATCTCAGAGCAGGCTCATGCTGCATGAAAGGAGGCTACCAAATGACGGTCGGAAAAGCCTTTTGACTACAGACAGGTGTACATGGCTCAGTGTCATAGAAGTGCCTGCGGAGGGCCCGTTGTCTGTCATGATCACGAAGATGATTGCCGAGGGCAACATTTACCCGGGCTGGAGAATTAGAGTCCAAATGCCTTTCATGCTCTCCGTAGTATCTTTATTAACTCTCATCTTTTACAGAGCAGTTACTACAAGAGACCCAGGGCCTCATTATTAGTAGCATTATAATGGTAATTAAATATGGTGATTTCAATAGTACTTGTATGGTGTATTTGCCGCATGCGGTACATACCAAGTACTGGCATGGTATTGTTTATTTATAAAGCGCCTATACTCAGGCAAGTGTTTCAAAGCGCTCAAGGAATCATTCTTTTACTCAACTCAGTGGTACTCATCCTATCAGCCTCAGGCCGTTGAAAATCTGCCCCAGACCACTAAAATGCATCTCTGTGGCCTGCAGCAGGCGCATTGACCCCCAAGCTATCTTTCATACATTAATGTATCTATGTAGGCAGGAATGAAAGCAAGCAACTATAAGGGGAAATAATGTGATCACCATGCTAAGACGCAGATTCATGAAGGCCTCACGGGATTAGACTACTGTAGGCTTTTCAGAGCCTGGCACAACGCTGGGGGATGGAACCTGCAGTTTGGAATCAAGAGTCACTGTTCAAATGACATAGGAATGCCTGGAACACCCCCATTGCTGGGACATTCACTTCGTCATGCTATAGCAGTCAATACATTGGACTTGTTGGTGATGGGGAAGGAACTGGAAACAGTAAATGAAGAACACCCAGGCCAGGCATTAAATGCATCCTCAGTAGCTGCAGTAGTTACAGATATATACAGATAGACAACTCCGTGGCAATGGCACTTGGCTCTGTTCCGAGAGAAGCTGTAGTTAAGGACAATCTTGAAGTAAGTCCCTATTAGAATAGCCTTAATTGCTTTGTTAGAGCATTCCAGTGATGGAGAGCCAGATGGGGCAAAGTGGGAGGGGGGGTGGGTGGGTATGGGGGCTAAACCATGAATGCATCGAATAGGAGAATTTTGAATAGTGAGTGGTTTTGCATGGATGGTCACGATGCATTGGGGGGGTGGGGGGGGCACGGTGGAAGAGGATCATAGGCATTTTAATGGTATGAGTAGCACACATGAATATCTTACTATGTGGAAAAAAACAGCAGAAAGGGTGTCCCGCTGGGGAATTGACCCACTAATCCAGTCGCAAAAGACCAGGGTGGCCCGAGAGTGGAAGATGGGGGTGGATTTCATGTATGTTCAGTCAGAGCAAGGTAGGTGGCACAGTGCTGAAGTTTCAGATCGCTATCAAGGAGAACAAGGAACCCCTAGATCGGGCGCCCTGGTGTAACGAGGTCAACATATAAGTGAGGAGAGAAGGACTGTGGCATTGGAGGTAGGGAGAAATGTCACTTTGGATGAGCACCAGGCAACACAAAGCGATACAATGCCACATAGCAGATATGCAGTTAATGATGCAAGAGGGCAGCTCATGGATGAATGAAGACAAGAAGAAAATGTGAGCATGATCGGCAAATAGATGTATGATAAATCAGAGGTGTAGATACGTT
Source organism: Ambystoma mexicanum (assembly GCF_040938575.1). Lineage (NCBI taxonomy): Eukaryota > Metazoa > Chordata > Amphibia > Caudata > Ambystomatidae > Ambystoma > Ambystoma mexicanum. Next base: position 833,548,536 of record NC_090929.1, read on the forward strand.
TCCCAGTGGAGGATGAGCAGTGTCAGAAGAAGGGATGAAGGACAGACAGTTTTCCTACTCCCATCTGGAGTGAGTGGAAGATGAGGAGTAAATCAGCCAGGTAAGGTAAGTGTGGGGGCCACCCAAATGAGCACGCTTCCCTGAAAGTCAAGACAATTCTCTAACATAGGGGACCTCCTGCGCATGTGCACTTTGATAGGAGGATGTATTGCATTGCAAAAATCAGCCCAGTGTGGCCAATAAATAATGGTGTATGACGCCCCCTGACCCCTGAACATTGTTCTGCCCCCTAACATTAGCCCACCTTCATAAAACACCATTCTTGAAATCAGAAACGTTTTCTGATACCCACTGACCATGGATTTGTTGCCACTAGTTTTATGCAGCCAGGTTACCTCTACACATGCAGATCGTTATTATGGATTTGTTGCCACTAGTCGCATGCAACCAGGTTACCTCTATGCATGCAGATCATGACTACGGATCTGTTGCCACTAGTCCCATGCAACCAGGTTACCTCTATGCATGCAGATCATGACTACGGATCTGTTGCCACTAGTCCCATGCAGCCAGGTTACCTCTATGCATGCAGATCATGACTACGGATCTGTTGCCACTAGTCCCATGCAGCCAGGTTACCTCTACGCATGCAGATCGTGACTACGGATTTCTTGCCACTAGTCGCATGCAGCCAGGTTACCTCTATGCATGCAGTTTGTGACTACGGATTTGTGCCCACTAGTCGCATGCAGCCAGGTTACCTCTACGCATGCAGATCGTGACTACGGATTTGTGGCCACTAGTCGCATGCAGCCAGGTTACCTCTATGCATGCAGTTCGTGACTACGGATTTGTGGCCACTAGTTGTATGCAGCTACGTTACCTCTATGCATGCAGATCGTGCCTAAGGATTTGTGGCCACTAGTCGCATGCAGCCAGGTTACCTCTACGCATGCAGATCGTGACTACGGATTTGTGGCCACTAGTCGCATGCAGCCAGGTTACCTCTACGCATGCAGATCCTGACTACGGATTTGTGGCCACTAGTCGCATGCAGCCAGGTTACCTCTACGCATGCAGATCATCATAAGAGTGTCCCCTTTGCATAGCTGGAGTCTCACTGCCTCGGCGCTTGCAGTGATGGGTCTGGCCACGCAGTCTGTCAACTGTAAAGCTGAGTCTGACCTGTGCAGCAACTACTTATGACCATATGGAAATGTACAGTCCTGCATGCATTATTGAATGTTAAAAGGTGGCGGGAAAAGGATTAGGGCTGCAGGTTTAGTGTAACACACACCAAAATATATTAATAAAAAATAACCTATTTTTCATACAGTGCTTGCTACTACCGCTGTTTGCAATGTTGTAGTGCTCTGAATTTTATTAATACTCAATTTAAAGTATTAATCCACGTGTGATCCTTCTGGAGAGAAAGGAATTGCCCCACGTTTACATATTGTAGATCAGTGACAGGCTTGAAGGATAGCTTTTCCGATGGGGTCAGCACTTGCCGAAAAATAACACTTTCAAAAGATTGAACACAAATCCTATCATTAAGCTTAAAGTCAGAATCCTTGCTTGCAGTGTCCCAGAGTTGCTGCCTCAATGTGCCTTTATCGACTGCAATCATCTGTGTCCTCTATAAGTGACTCTTCCGATGATCTGTCGAGGAAGAATGTGAGTGCCCAGTGACAGGGCGAGGACCTCATGGCGCTTCCGCAGTGTGTGCGTCAAGTAGTCCGGTGCCGCCTTACATCCCAATAAATAAAGGCTGGGTCAGCATTGTTCTTTAACAGACCACCACCATGTGCAACACTGGGGCCCTGGTTGTCATGGGCAGCATGCTCTGCTCTGCCCTGCAAGGATTTCTCAGCAGTTCTGCCTTTCCACAGCACTGCTTTCACAAAAGCCTATTTTGGGCATAATATTACCTGGGGCATAACCAGCAGTTTTTTTTTTCCCCCGCAGCACTCGTTAGGCTCATTATGCTTACGGGTTATGGCATCTCTGGTGCTGCGATATGTTTAAAAAACGAATTAAAAAAGCATGTACATCCTCGGGATTCGGAACCGGTTTGAATGGTTAAGGCAGCAAAGCATTTAGCATATGTATCTGCCAGAGGTTTTGAGAGAAAAAGTGTGTGGTTCACGTGAACAGACGACAATTCACCAGACGTCATTGGTAGGCTGTCTGAGGTCACGTGTGCGTTTTTGGCCTATTTGTCGCAGCTTTCAAATAGCTCTTAGGGCCTGCCCTATAAGTGGGTTCCACCTGCAACGCAGGTTCGAATCCCGAGGGTGCTTCATGTCTGGGAGTGTGCAAGGCCGCCTGCATACCTCTTTTTTTTTTTTTTTTTGCACTGCACCGATTCGAAATACTGTGGGAGAGCCAAAAATGGTGCACAGACAACAGCCCGCGTTTGCTATGTAAAGTAGAGGCACGAGGCAAAACATATGTATTTGCTGTTGCGCCCGTTTTGAAAGCATTTTTTTCAAGTGATCATTTTTTTTCCCCACTATCGCATAACGGGCCTGATTTACCAAATAGTTTTCAATGGGACTTTGTCATGTTAAAGCATTTTTGTAAATCAGGCCCAAAGTGTCTTTAAAACTTAAAACATGACAAATGGAGGGCAAATGCTCCATGAAAACAGAGGCCTGCGTTGATTATTTACTGAGCTACAAAATCGGCAGTAGGAAGGGCTGTATAAAAATACACGTTTCTTTTATTTCTTTTATTTATCATTTGCTTGTTAGGCGCTTATACTGAAAGTCTATTCTGTTTAAAAGCGCCACAGGGCAACAGGGAGGGGACACAGGGATGAGACTCATTAAAATACATACAAAATATCAAATACAGTGGGGGGGACGACAAACCTACTATGCCTTGTGAGTATTCAGAACGTGCAAGTGCAGAAGGGAGGGGGAATAGGGGTAGCTGCTAGGGTGCTCGTGGGTGAGAAACAGGTGAAGTGCAATGTAAGGTAAGTGCGAGCCTCCAGGGTGGAGGGAGCGCCAATGCAAGTGCTGAGGATAGACAGAAGCTGGGGGCGATTCAGTGTGGGAGGTCAGGGGCCAAACGATGCATAAGGCCCCTGGACACCAAACAAGCAACTGTGACATTAGCAGAGGAGAAAAGGGGGGAAAGAGGAGGTAAAGAGGAAAATCTTCCAGAATTTAAGAAAGTCCTGCTCAACACGAAGATGGAGGGGGAAGCTGTTCCAAAGAAGGAAGCCAGCTGAGGAAAGCGATCAACCTCCTGCCCGCAGTTTAGCAAAATGCTTTACACACAAAGAGTTGGTGCCAGAGGAATGCAGAGGTCTAGAGGGGGAATATTTAGTAAGAGAGTGTTGCAGATAGTGTGGTCTCCTGCCCCAGACAGCGTTGTGGATGATACAGAGGGATTTGAATTTAATCTGTGCAGCAACCGGGAGCCAGTGAAGAGCTTTTAGGGCAGGAGAGATTTGGTCCCTTGGCTTGAGGCAAAGGATAAGTCCTGCTGCCCTATTTTGGATTAGTTGGAGGGGTCGAAGAGTGGACAAAGGCAGATTCAGGAGGCGGCTATTGCAATAGTCGAGCCTAGAGAGAACCAGGGATCGGGAAACATTGAGCTACTGGGGGAAGGTGAGAAAAGGTAGAATTCCTTTGAGAAGGCAGAGCTGAAAGTGGGACTCCTTGGCAATGTCCTGAGTGTGAGGAAGGAGGAGAGAGGAGTCAAAGATGACTCCAAGGTTTCTGTAACCAGGTGAGTAGCAATGATAGGGTAGATCATTTGGTTGAGTGCTTACTGCAGAGCTGCGTGCAACCCACAGCACACAGGATTGTGCTCTTCCAAAACAAGTACAATTCTAGGGCCGATTCACAAAGCGCATTATGAATTAGGCCCTATGTGTGTGTATATGTGACAAGGATTATGAATGCTTTAAGTTTTTTCTATAATAATATTATTGTGCTGCACGCCTTTCGTGAGAACGTTTCCTGACATGCATGCTTTTTACTTGCTTGCAGAAACTCAAGTCCCGCTTGCCAAAGGTTCGAGAAGTTCGGGAGGCCCTTCAGAGGTGCAGCTGTCCGCCAGGTAAGAGCACACCAAACCAGTGTACTGTGGGGAACAAAGACGGCCCTGGGACAGAATCCAAAAAAGGTCCCTTCCTCCTCCAGTGAAGGTCTCCCTCTCTGCACCAATCAGAGCCACACTTCAATCTTTCATTCACAGAACAATTCCAGTTTTGGGGCTGTCCCCAAATACCAAAACAGACAGCAGCGAAGCATTTCCTGCAAATTAATCATGAGTTGAATGATGTGTAGTAGAGTGGTCCTCCTCAGCTTCCTGCAGGATGCCTCCCTTCGGAGACATCCTGCTCTACTATCTGTAAAGTTAATGCCCAAAAGACAACTCTCAGCTACCACACCCTCCAGGATTAGGCAGCGGAAACAGTGTCGTGGGTCAGAAATGCGGGGCGCGGAGGGGGCAGGAAGCAACAAGTTAGTCAGATGCATTGGAAAGAGTGGAGAGAAAAGAAAAGCATGCAGTAAATGAATGGCCGCTCTAGTTCTTGGAAACAGAGCATCCTTCGTGAAAAGGTGACTTGGAAGATAGCAACATTGCTGTCTGCTGGATCCAGTCGCGGATGCTGCGGAGGTTGGAGCAGAATTGACTCTGCTTCAATCCAGTGACATTCCTTGATTTGAGCCGCTGTTCTGGTCCGGCAGGTACCAACCAACATCACAGGGCTGCCTTTTCATCTTGGAAGCCACTGAACTGCGAACAACAAGCAGACACACTAAGAGCTGTTGTTGTGGGAACGGTAGCTCAATTTGTGACTTCTTTTTGCTTTCATAACATGTCTTTCAAAGGAAAGCCCCAAATTCACGGGCGTGCCATTAGCAGATGCCAAAATAGACAGAAAGTTGTCATCACTCATGTGGAGGGGCACCTATGTCGGCTGCGGGCCTGGGTGTACACAGTGCTCTTGAATCGAGGGGTCTTTCAATGGCACAAACAGGAAGAAGCAATGGAAAGACACCGGTAACCTTTTCTCCAACATGCAGCGGTTCTGTCTGGCCCTTTTACTAGTGTACTGATCTCACCGTCACGTGTAGCCATGTTGCACACTTTCACTATGTGATGGATTTTGGAAAACAGCTGTTAATGGCGGGCTTAGAAGAGGGGGTATCTGGCTTAAACGCTGTTTAAAAAACTGATATTGTTATGTTTTGTAATTAACAAATTACAAAATTTGTAATTATATTACAGCATTACAGGAACAAATATAATTGTTCATTTATAACGCGCTCATACCAGTGAGTGGTTTCCAAGCACGGGATCGGGACTCGAACCACTGTTGCCTTGGCTCGCTTCAAAGACAAACGCGTTGCTCCACCCAGTGGTAACCTCTGGCATGCCCCTTCAGGTTCTGATACATTACAGTCAATAGATGCACAATGATCCTATTTAGGCTCATCTCCAGTGAACAAAGTGCACCTTCCCTAGTTGATTTCCTTTCTATTCGTCAAAGTTTTTGAATTGTGTATTTCACTATTGTTTTATTTGTATTTGTACATAAATTTGAGTTTTTTTCTGTTTATTCACTACAGACTAAATTGGAAGTAGTTTGAGCAGTTTTCCATGCACTTAAATTAGCAGGTCACAATGGCGTCTCCATGTATTACTTCACAATTATTTGGATCTTTTATTTTATGACCTTAACTTCTACCACGTCAGAGTCCACAGTAACACTTAAGAATAGTTAGTGTGATAACACAGCAACACCAGGGACTGAAACAATACAGGGGACGCCCATTACATTATCAGACATCCCTTTTTGGAGATGAATTAAAAAGGAAGGATGAAAGGAATAGAAAAATAAATCTTACATGTATTATATTTATTTTATTTTGGGTATTCATTGAGCGCAAACCTAGGTTTGGAAGCAAGAGAGCCCTGCGGTTGATCAGCATTACAGGAATAGATTCCATGCTTACTGGCGGCAGCAGTCTCTGCGGCATAGCTCTCATTATTGGCATACCATTTAGGGTAGCTGGAATAGTTGGCATTTTCTGCTAGTGGGGAACATGGCACAGGGTGAAAATGGGCCTGGGATGCCACAGTGGGGGTGGCCCGTAACGTGGGTCGTCAGAGGTATATTGGTTCCGGGTGGAGGGGGTGTGCTGGTATAATACAGGGTGTGAAAAAGATGCTACATGAAGAGCATGGTCTTGGTTTATTTTCTGAATTGAATCAGGGTCTAAGTCTGATGTTGATGGATGTGACAGCCCACAGTCTTGGTGCATAGATTCAGGCTGAAATCTATGCTGAAAACAGGACATCAACTAGACTAAAAACAAGTGAAAACAAACGAGCATAAGTAGATAGGCAACAAATCAAACAAAGCCACGAATGTGTCTGACTGTATACATTTTTACATCGTTATATACTCTTGGACAAATTCACGTGTCCATTTGCGCAAATGCGTAATGGGTTGTGGTGTGCAACAATGCAAGCACCATCCTCATTCGCTAATGCGCCCACTGCAATGTTTACTTGCTCAGGCTGATGCACTTACATTTACAGTGTTGGCTGGCATCAATCCTGACACACTTCTTCATTGCAGCCCTGCCACCGAGGTGCAATATGAGTAGAGCTCCGCCAGGCATACATTCACCCCCTTTCACAAATGCAAATGCCCCCGATGCATTGAAAGTATCGACCTTTAAAGGCAACTCTTGAATAGCTCTAAAGGAGCACATGGACGGAGGTCTTTTGACTCTTGCAAGCCACCGTCATTGAAGCACTTGCTGCTGCTGCGCAAGCGTGTCAGCACTGTGTATAGCTGTGCAGCCTTGATAACACAAACCAAAAGCACTGACTTGAATCCACCTTCAACGCCATCCTCACCTGGTCTCCTCCAACTTAATTTCCGAGTGCCTGCTCCCTCTCACCCTATTGTTTCTTCCTGCCATCTCTCCCCACACTTGATTCCACATTGCCCACTGCCTCCCCCTTTATATAACTATCGCACTGGTCTCTACCCTCTACATTCCTACAATTACTGCTCCTCTCTAATTGTCCGTCTCTAAGTCCTTGGTATGCGATCCTCCATATCCCCTTTCCACCTCACTCTCCCCCCTCTCCCCACCCTCCCACCTCCTCCTCTCCCTTCTACTCTCCTCTTTCCTCCTTATGCCTAGTCCTCTTCACTATCCTCTCCCCACCCCCCCAGCCGCCCTCCCTCCTTCTCTCACCGCCCTAACCTTCTCTACTCCACCACAGCCAGCCACTCTGCCCTCATGAACACTGCTCTCTGGAACGCCAGATCCATCTGCAACAAAACTGCAGCTACCCTTGATCTTTTCTTTCCCCTTAACCTTCATTTCCTCTGCCTAACTGAAACCTGGATTCCACCTCATAACACCTCTGTCCCCGCTTCCATAACAACCTCGTCTTCCTCTTTCATCCATACCCCCCGCACCTCTGGTTGTGGTGGAGGCGTCGGTCTCCTGTTCCACCCCAAATTCATCTCCTCCTCTTCATCTCCAACTCTCCCCTCTTTCCCTACTTTTGAATTCCTCTACAAGTCCTTCTCTTCTCCCCACCCTATTTCCTTCCTGGTCATCTATCGCCCCCCTGGCCCTCTCTCTTCCTTCTTTGAAGACCTGGATCACCTCCTCTCACTTATTTCCCCCCCTCTCCTCTAATTGTACTTGGCGACTTTAATATCCATCTTCCTTCTTCCCCCCACTCTTCCCCTCTCCTCTTCATCCTTGATTCCTACCTCCTCTCCCTCCTTCCTACACCCTCTACTCACTCCTCTGGTTCCACTCTTGAACTCATCTTTAACTCCTCCTATCCCTCCTCCCCTGTCTCTTCTCTTCCTGTTTAT